>NW_022103915.1:8733477-8760471 GCF_000313985.2 Echinops telfairi
GAGAGAGAGAGAGAGAGAGAGAGAGAGAGAGAGAGAGATTTGAACTTGTTTGCTGTGTTTGAAGCACTGTGATGCTGTTGTCTTGATTTGCTGGTGGTTTGTTGGATGGCTTCCTCCTGATCTTGTGTGCTGTTTTAATATGTTCAGGAAACAAGGTAGCTGTTTTGTCTGTCACTAGTTAGGGAGCAACGGTGCACTCACCTCCTGTCTCTGGGTGTTTTTGATAGTGGGTGGGGGGTTGAGCATGAGCCTCTGATAGTGGGTCATGCAGAGCAGCTGAGGACAGGCAGAGTGGATGCTGACCACGGACTGCCATTGATCTAATGATGTGATAGTCGGTGGTGGCATTTACCCAGTGGGTGAAGTGGCAGGGGTGCGGGCATGGTTGGGTAGGGCTGCTGGGTCCTGACTGTTGGGGAAAACAGAGAGATGCAAAGAGGAGAGAGTGTGGCAGACTTCTCTGATCCTTGATCACCATGTGAGTGCAGATGCAGTCCTGGGTGAACAGAGCTGGTTTTCTGGTTCCTGCTCCAATCAGAACACTGCTTGTCATGATTCAGAATGGCTACGCCATGCTAGTTAGTATTTTACTGTCCCTATGCCTCCTTGTTCACTGTTTGCATTCAGTCGCTTCCTCTTATTGGTGTTTGAGCTTCTTTGTCCTTTCCTTTGAGGCTGTGTCCCAGGGCGGCCCTCTGTATCTATTCTGGTCCTTGCATCTTTATTGTACAGCATGCATTCCCAAATTTATTTGGCCCACCGCCCCCTTTTCAGAAAAAGACATTCTGAGTGCCCCACCTCCAGCAATGAAAAACTTTTGTCCTATAGTCCACGATCCAAGATTAAGTGTAGATATCTGCTTTCATAGCACCCCCCCACACACATCCCCCACCCCCCTGCCGCCCCTCCACCCTGGTTTCCTCCAGCACCTCCCAGAGGGTGTGATTGCCCACTTTGGGAAACACTGTTATAAAGGGTCTGGATAATGTATCTGTGTCATCCACCATCTTGGATTCCCACCCCCAACTACCTCAGTTTCTATCATTAAGTGGATCTGTGCAATGTCAGACATGGAATGGGCTAGCCAAAGCTAGAGAGGGTGAGGGAAGTGCTCTCCCTAGACCCTCCCCTCCTTTGAGCAGGCATAGCTGCAGAGGAAGGAACCTTTTCCACAGTAACTGGAAAGACCTATGACATTGCTGGTTGCCCACCAATAGCCACTTACTCCACCTCTTTACTTAAAAAAGAATCCTAATGTGTGGAGGCTAGTAAGGATAACAAATCACCCAGCACTCCCCCACTTCTTTCAGACAGCTGTGGACAGTGAGATGGAAGCAGGCGTTTGGAAATGGGCTTTCTAGCAAGAGCTTCCAGGGAACAAATATCTCCTTCATGTACATTTGTGTTCTCTGCTCCCTCTCCATGCTCCTGCCTGCCAGGAATGCAGATGTGAGGGCTAGAACTGCCCCATGCCACTGGCCCTCAGCCAATGCCAGCCACCTCCTGCTTCTGAATTTATCTTTTTGTAAGAGTGATAAATCCACATTTTTATGTCACATTATTTGGATTGTCTACTGCTCACTCAAAAACAAGTCCCTGGAGTATAAACACAGATACAAGCTGTCTGAGCACCACAAGGGTGCCTTTGAAGAACAGAAGCGCATGGCCTCACAGCTGTGGGTAGGGGCAGTCAAGTTGGTTCTGATACACAGTGACCCTCTGCCAAGAGGGCTAGACACTAGCCGGTCTTGTGCCATCCTCATGATTGTATGTTTGAGCCTATTCCTGCAGCCACAGTGTCAGTCTGTCATGTTGAGGATCTTTCTCTTATTCACCGCCTTTCCGCTTTACCAACGATTATTTACTTTCCCAGGGACTGGTCTCTCTTGGTAACATGATCAAAGTCCATGAAACGAGGTCTCTCCATCCTTATTTCTAAGGAGCATTCTGGTTAGACTTCTTTGGGCCAACCAACCATCACTCCTTAATTTCACACCTTATGACACCCAACTTTCACATGCATAAGAGGTGACTGAAAAACACCATGGCTTAGTCCTCAAGGAGATATCTTTGCTCTTCAACACTTTCAAGAACTCTTGTGAAGCAGATGTACCCAATTCAATGTGTCCTTTGATCTCCTTCCATGAGTTTCAGGGCTTCCACAAGCATTTACTGTGGTTCCAGACAAGATGAAATCCTTGACAGCTTCAGTCACACAGTGAAGGGACTAGAAATCGGAACCCAGGCACCAGCTTTTGGAGAGAGCTCTTGTCTCTTCTCAGGTTCAGTGCTTCTGCCCCCTGGGGGGGGGTTCTCTATGTGGCATGACCTCTATTCCATCTCGTGTCTCATCAGTGATTGCTCAGCTGATCTGCTCTTGTTACAGTTCAAGCGTGATTGGTGTAAAATACCTCTCACACTAATAAGGCCTCATTAGCACAACAAATGGAGGTATAGGGCCAAGATTTACTTCACGTGTATTTGGGGGACCCATTCTAATCCAACATTCGAGGAATTGCCTTCTCCCATGGCAACTGGTATGACCTCTGCTGCCATGTTGGCATTCAAGGGAAGTCGCAAGGTGAAGAATCAAAGTGATAACAAGATAGGACTACACCAAACAAGTCTAGGCATTGCTCCTTAATTTCACGCCTTCTCATTATAAATTCAGTACTGGCTTTGTTTTGGAGGGAGGACAAAAGTTGTGAGTTGCTGTCTCGTCCACACTAACTCGTGGCGGCCTCATGAAACGTGGCCCAGTGCTTCCCCGTCATCGTCAGTGATGTGTTTGAGGTTACTGCTGCAGCTCTGGGTTCCTCCATCTCCTTTTGAGGTTCCTTCATCGTTCACGGACCCTGTGCTTTACCAGCCATGATGTCCTTCTCTACCACTGGTCTTTCCTGATGACGGGAGCAACGTAAGCAAGACAAACTCTCCCCACCGTCACTTCCAAGGAGCACTCCAATGATAGATCTTATATAAAAAGATGTACACAAGGGGTACCACCCCCCAAACAGATTTTTTTCAAAGCCATGTATTTAAACTTTCTTACAAAACACCTTTCTCACTTTCAGAGTACTCTCCATTGCACTTCATACATTTGTCAAATCTGCGATTTCATTTTTGGAAACATTTTGCACACTCATCTGTTTGGATGGCTGACAGCACCTTCCTCGGGTTTTTTTCTTCACCTCTTCTATGTCATCAAATCGCTGTCCTTTCATGTCCCTCCTCATTTGAGGAAACAAAAAGATGCCCCACAGAGCAAGGTCGGATGAGTAAGGTGTGTGGAGAAAGAGAAGCATGCTGTTTTTTGCCCAAAACTGGCACACCAAAATGGCTGCGTGAGCAGGTGCATTGCCATGGTGGCAAAACCAGTCCCCCAGTCCCCCATTTGCCACAATTCAGCTCTTCTTTTGGTCAGACATTGTTACGCTACCTTTCCGGAACCTCTAAATAGAAAGCTTGATTAACAGTCTGACCTGGTGGGATGAACTACAAATGCCCTAGGAGTCAACATTTTCATGTGTTCGGGAAGTTGACGGATGTCCAGAATGAGGTTTGTCATCAATCAACATTTCACCTTTTTTGAAATGAGAAAACCAGTCATACACTTGGGTTTTTCCCATAGCGCTGCCTTTGTAAGCTGTGCTCAACATCACAACATTTTCTACCCCATTTTTCCCAAGTAGGAAACAAAATTTCACAGCCACATGCTGTTCTATTAAATCGGCCATCACAAAAAAACGAGGTCCGAGTGAATGCGCTTTTACAGAAAAATTCACTGTTACCACAGAGAACTTTCCCAGGCGATGCCACTGGGTGCACTGAGTAACTCAGAGTGAGCTGCGATATGCTTGTGTGGGGAAAATTAGTAATATGAAAGCTCCACCAGTGGAGCTTTTATTCCATATTTGGGGGGGGTACCCCCTCATATATATGCCGTATGTCCTGATTTGTGCGTATACACACATAAGAGATATACACCTTACATATCTTCTAAGATGTTACGGTTGCTCTTCTGGCAGCCCACGGCATAGTCAGTGTTCTTTGCCAACACCACCATTTGAATTCACTGGGTTTTCTTCAGTCTCCCTATGAACATTGTCCAGCTGTCACGTGAACAGGAGGAGACTGGAATAAACATGACTTAGACATGAAGGTGGCGCAGCACTACATTAAATGAACAATTAAAAAAAAAACCCAGGTGATAGTATTACCCATTTGTGTCATAGTTTGGTACACGCGGGCCAGGGTTTGACCTTTCACTCCGCCTGGCAGACTGCCTTGTGGGCATATGCCGCTTTCCATGACCTATGTTTACGATCCCTGGGAACCACAGCATCATCAAGACATGTTGAAGAGCAGGGGGCCCCATCAGGATTTTCTATTTGGTTAAACTCAGCACTTTGTATTTTCCTTGGTTGGGTTCAAACGACTGGAAGGTAGAACACTCCTCTTAGACGTTAGCCAGGTCTCTCTGATAGAATGCCTGTCTCTTGACTCCTAAGTCCCAGCCCTTCGTTAGCACGAGTCGGTCGCGTTCAATTCTTTCAACATTAGCACTCTGCAACCTGTTCCAAGAGATGGGTCCATTTCTACCACCACCAGCTAACTGTGCCGCCTGAGCAATGCCATCCTTCCACCTGTGTCTTGGGACAAGACCACAACTTGGCTGTACAGGTAGGGAGTAGATCAGCGTCCTCCCTGCCCAGATCTTACAAGCACTGTGTTATTGCTTTTCAAGAAAATAAGGAAATTCAAGGCTCCCTGTGGCCACAAATATTAGCTTCACTTTTATAGTAAATTACCTCTGCACTCTGTGCTCCGGCTCTTGGGCCCATGATAACGTTTGTGTTAGCACTGCCCCGGAATGCAATCTTTTTGAAGACCTCCCAAGTGACAATTAGGGATTCAATTTAAGGTAAACTCCAACCCTCTGTGGTGCTGCCAAGTCCAGTAACGGGAATGAGGTGACAGTGCCTGACAGGCAGCGGTAACGCGTTCACAGGGGGCACATCGGTTGTTGCACTTGTCCGAAGTGCAGCCGCTGGTTTCAGAACCGTTAACATCTGGAGACAGTCTTTCCCCCGAGGAAGCACAATACAGCAGCTGTCCTGTGCATTCCCTAAGATTCACTTGGCTGTTGTTATTAGCTGCCTCTGGCTCCCTGGAACCCCACGTCACAAAGAAACAAAATCCTCCTCAAGATGGGTTCAAGATCAGACTGTTGGGATACATCGGGTTCTCACCGGCAGACTTTCACAAGCTAGGTCTTTCTTCCTAGTTCATCTTCGTCTGAGCATGGTTCAGCCTGATGGCGGCAGACGAGCTTCTGCCAGCAGTTGGCGTGTGGCTGTGCATGAGGTGCACAGATTGCGAATCAGACTCGGAACTCTGGCGCAGACGGTGAGACTTCTACCAATGAAGCGCCACCTCCTTGTCCCGTATGAATGATTTTTACCTTATGGTTTCCGTTTAAATCAATCATTTCCTATGGTCTCCTGATCATTCTCACAGGTGACGGAACCCTTGCTGAAGTTTCTACAGTCCATTCAGCCTTGGGGGACTTTTCGCGCCACTGGGCACAGGCAGTGGTCGCTGTGGCCACTGCTGCCCCTAATATATGTTTGCCTCAGAGCTGCTGTTGTTGGTAGGTGCCGTCCGGTCAGTGACCCTCTACAGCAGAACACAGCGCTGCGCTGTCCAGCACCGGCCCCACCATGGCGGCCACGTTCAAGTCCATGCTTGCAGCCATTGTGTTGATCCATCGTATTTTGAGCTGAGGGGTGTATCTTCCGGCACTCTATCGGACGCCGTTCTGCGGCTGTCTATAGGGCTTTCAGTGGCCAGTTCCTCGGAAGTGGACAGCCTGTTCCTTCTTTGTAGCGGGGTCTTCGTCTGGAAGCTCTGCTGAGATCCGTCCACTTTGGGTGACCCTGATGGTATTGGAAATACCAGTGGCATCGCTTCCAGCATCACAACAACCCACCGGTCACCATAGTGCAACAAAGTGACACACAAGTGGTGGTGCCTGATCGCTGGGGCTCCAGAAATGCTTGATTGATCATTGCATCACTTCACTTGAGAATTGTGACAGCTGAGTATTGGTGGAATTTCCCTGCTGACATCAGACTGAGCAGCGTTGCCAGGAAACAATAGCGCGTGGCCTTCCTTGGTTGGTTGATGTGAGTGGATGAAGACACATGGCGGGAGGGTGCAGCATTCTAGCTGAAAACACAGCAAATCGAGCACGGAGGTGGGCACATATACATAAAGGCCATCCAGTGAGGTAGGCGGTTTTAGAAAAGAATGTGACAGACCACCGAGGTAGGATATGACCATGAGTGAGGAAGGGGTTGACTACCGCATGCAGAATTCTGGAATTTCCCAACATCGCTTGGCAGAAGTTAGAATTATGAGGTATTTGACCTTTATCTGATGCCATTTAAAAATGCTTTTTAAACAATCAGGCCAGCATTAGCACTTAAGCCAAAATAATGAACTCTCTTTCATTTCACACCAGCGAGCTAGGATATCACTTCTAACCTTAAGTACAAATATGACATTTCTTGCTAAACAAACCCCAAGTCAAAATGTAATTTTGCTCCAAGGCTGCCCTTTCTAACATTTAAACCACTGTGATAGTGTGCATTAAAAAATTATATTTATATATATATATATATATATATATATATATATTTCCATTCCTGTAATTCTTACAACTCTTGAGTGCATTTTGTTATAAGAGGAGCTATAACCCAAAGGAAAGAGTAGCTGGACTGCATGGTGGACTAGACCTTATTTGTTGGAATAAAACTGATTTAAACCCCCTAACTTAGGACAGCAACACCCTGAGAGGGCTAACTTGCCTGGAGTAATCCAAGGCACGGAATTTGCAGTCGGCTTACATGCTTGCAAAAGCTGGACAATGAACAAGGGAGATGGAAGGAGAACTGGTGTCTTTCCGTATTGGAGTTGGACAAGGCTATTGAATATAGCTTGGGCTGCCAGAAGAATGAACCAAGTCAGTCTGAGAAGACAATCCAACCAGGATGTGCCTTAGAAGCAAGGGTGGCAAGACTCCAGGACTTACTTTGGGCACAGCTTTAGGGAAGAGCAGTCCCTAGAAAAGGACATCATGCTTGATAAAGCAGACGGTCAGCAAAAACAAGGGAGGCCCTGAATCCGATGGACTGACACGAGAGCGGCAACAAAGGGCGCGCACACCAACAATGATGAAGAGACACAGGGCTGGCAATGTTTTCTTCTTTTCTGCTCAAGGTCACCATGGGTTGGTAGCTTACAACAACACTTAGTCCCAAAGCGAATCATAGACATCTATTTTGATTTCTTATTCATACATGTCACTCAACTATCAGCACAAGGGAGCCCTGGTGGTACAACTGTTAAATGCTTGGCTGCCAACCTAAAGGTTGGCTGTTTGAATCCACCCAGTGGCTCTATAGGAGAAAGATCTGGTGATCTGCCCCTGCAAAGATTCCAACTCCACCCCCTCACCCCACAAAACAAAACAATTCACTGCCATCAAGTTGATTCAGACTCACCGTGATCTTATAAGACAGAGTAGACCGCCCCATGTGCGTTTCCAAGAGTGACATCTTTACAGGTGCCTTGGCGGCATAGTAGTTACCCACTGGCTTGCTTACAACAAGGTCAATGGTTCAAAACCACCAGCCCCTTCGTGGGAGAAAGCCGTGACTTTCTACTCCTGCAAAGAGTTACAATCTCAGAAACCCAATTGCCAGTATTAATCAATGTATCTTGGTTGCAGGTTTGATCAATTTCAGATGGAAGACTGATAAAATTCTTTCACTTCTGCACCACTAGCTTTAGTGATTGGTGCACACATTTGAATGATAGTTTTATTGACTGGATTTCCTTGTATGCAGATAGATAATATCTTACTACCGACAGCACTGTACTTCAATAAATCTTGGAATGTCCTTTCTGATGATGAACGTCACAATTCCTCTTGAATCTGTCATGCCAGACATAGTAAACCATATGTTTGATTCAAAATGGCCAATACCAGCGCATTTCAGCTCAGTAACACCTATATTGATCTTTATGCATTCCCTTTCATTTTTGACAACTTCCAATTTTCCTAGATTCATACTTTGCACATTCCAGGTTCCATTTATTAATAGATGTTTGCAGATGTTTCTTTTAATTGTGAGTAGGGCCTAATCCGCCAGTGAAGGTCCCAAAGGTTTCTGGAGGCTTTGCACCATCCATGTCATTATGGTCAACTCTACTTTGAGGATGCAGCTCTTCCTCAGTCGTATTTTGAGTTTCTTCTGTCCTGAGGGATTCGTCTTCCAGCACTAGCTCTGACAATGCTCTGCTTCTATTCATGAGGTTTTCAGTATCTGACAATATTTTGATGTTACCCAGGAGGTTCTCAGTGGCTAGTTCTTCATAAGTGGATAGCATATTTCTTCTTTATAGTCTTTTCTTAGTCTGGAAGCTCTGCTGAAACCTATTTACTTGGGGAACCCTGCTGCCATCTGAAACACCAGTGACATAGCTTCCAGCATCACAGCACCACACAAGCCACCATCTGACAAACTGATAGACAAGTGGTGGTCAACATCATTAGTACCTGGTGGTGTGCTGCCTCCTGGAATGGTTGAGTGCCAACCAAATCTTTTTGTTACTGTGTCTGTATATTTCTTCCATCTTCCTTTGGTGTTTCCTGCATTGTTCAATATTTTGTTCTTAGAATCCTTCAACATTGCAACTCAAGGCTTAAAGATTTTGTTTTATTTCTTCTGTTATTTCAGCTTGAGAAATGTTGATCATGTTCTTCCCTTTTGGTATTCTAACTGCACATTTCATTATAATACTTTAATTTGTCTTCCCAAGTCACCCCACTGAAATCTTCTGTTCAACTCTTTGATGTCATGATTCCTACCATTTTCCTTAGCTACTCTACACTTACAAGCAAGTTTCAAAGGCTCTCCAGACATCTGTTTTGGTCTATTCTTTATTTCTTATTTTTTGCATTAATGATCTTTTGTTTTCTTCACGTATAATGTCCTTGATGTTATACCTTATCTTGTCTGATCTTCAGCTCTATTCTTGAGATGGATTCAAGTGGGATATAATCAAGGTCCTGCTTTGACTCTTGTGGCTGGTTTTAGTATACTTTAGCTTCAGCTCCAACTAACATAGGAGCAATTGCTCGTCTTTTCAACAGTTGGTCTCCACATTACAGTTAGTTTCAAAAAACCATTTAGTTTTTTCTTGTAAAAAGAGCATTCCAAACTTGCACAGTAGGGATCTTGTTTTCACCTTCCACTTCTTTCACCACAGCCTGGTTCATGTGGTTTGCAATGTTTTTTCTCTAGATCACCAATGTGATTACTATGTGACCAGACATAGTCTGAAATTAATCTTCCGTCTCTTTCAAGAGTATCTGTGCCAATGAGGTGAGATCCTGCACAGTCTTGGGTTGTTCTTGGCCACTTGCCTGGCTCCTGATTCTCTTTTTTTAAATGAATTAGTGAGAGGAGATATTGCTATACTTACAAAGAGCTACAATGAGTTTGTGGAAAAATTCCATTATTTTTCCATTCCATTTCCCCACAAATATTTTAAAATAACCCGTGCACACTTTCTAATAACACCCATTACTAGATTTCTGGTCCCTAACGCAGATTTTTTTCTAAGGAGTAATTAATTATTATTATTATTACAAAATTAGATTTCTCGTTTCAAAGACTCTGTTGAAAAGTAATATCTAGGATAAGCTCCCTTGATCCAATTTAGGATAAGCTCCCTTGATCCAATGTCCCTGGGCATTTTCTAGAGGATTCTAAATGCCTGATCCAGAAAGCACCCAAATGAAGACTAAAACCCCCATTTCCAATAGCAGGAATGAAAGGTTGGTTCCCAGTGCTTCAAAATCCAAATCAATCTCAGTGCTATCAGGCTGATTCCAACTCATAGTGGAGCTCTGGGCTAGAGTAAAACTTCCCCTGTGGGTTTCCAAGGCGAGTAACCTTGAAGGGAGAAGCAAGGTGGTTTCAAACTGCGGTCCTTGCGGTTAGCAACCCAACATGTAATCCATGATGCTGCCAGGGCTCCTCCCATGCTTCCAGGTGATGTCACTGCTTTGCCCTCTGTCCACAGGACCCACTCATTGAGTAGAGGAGAGTTCCCTCACCTTCCAGTGCCAGGGGCACGACTTCAGGCACCTGGCTTCCCAGTAGGATGAGCACACAGGGGTGGGGAGATTGCTAGGCAATATTCTTTTTCACTACGCAGGCACCAGACTGCCACATCCCAAAGAAGGCTGGCTGCACGCTGAGGGACCAGGAGGGACTCCCAGCTATAACCAACATGCATGTTTGCTCCCGTGGAAGTGTGTCAGCGACGGACAGCCCGAGTGAGGAGTGAAAGTTAATGACACAGAGAGACAGAAATAGATGAGAAACAGACACTTTGCTCGTTGGAGCGTTTTCTGCCCTGTCAGAAGTATGTTTAGATTCCTGCCATTGCTTTGGGATGCCGGTGATGAGGGCTGCCCTGGAAATGTGTCCACTCGACCAACCACTGTTAAGCAAGCACCTAGTGTGTGCCACGTGCTGTCCCAGAGGGCAGCTGTGCAAAGGTGACCTGAATTCAAAGGCAGGGTGGGGCCAACAACAGAGACAGAGGGAGTTGTGAGTTGTTTCTACAAACAAAAGTGGAGAGAGACCTACCTTGAGGGACCCGGGAAAGCCAGGGGCAGAGGGTGCAGTGCGGGGTGGTGGGGGACTTTGAGACTAAGGATCAAAGGATGAACAGCCCTGCAGAAAATGTGGAAGGCGTTTGGACAGAGGCAACAGCATGTGCAAAGGGACTGGGGCTTCACGAGGTGGCATGGGCAACCAGCTCACCTGCTGCCAAGTGGCAAACAGGAAGAGATTGTAGAAGCATCTTTGCACCTCTGTTGCAGGAAATGGGGCCAACTTCAGCATCCTGGAGGCTCTTAGCAGAGACACACACTACCCCAAACCACTGCCAGCAGGTTGATCTTCTCTCATATCAGTGCTTCAGAACAGAGTAGAACTGCCCCATAGGGTTTCCAAGACTGCTATTATCCTTTTCAGATAATTTTTAATTCTTTTAAAAAATCATTTTATTGGGTGCTCTTACAGATTTTGTAACAATCTGTACAGCCATGTTTCAAGCACATTTGTACATACGTTGTCATCATCCTTTTCAAAATATTTAACATATACCACATATACTCAAGTATAAGCCAACTGGAATATCGGCCAAGGCACCTAATTTTACCACAAATAACTGCATTAAAAGTGTGCTCAAAACCTCAGCTTATACAGGAGTATATATGGTAATATATGTACATAGAACTATGTCATTATCGTTATATATAAATATAGTTACATGTGTATAAACCTGTATTTATACCTCTTAAATGTCCTATGCCTCCTAGTTCTTTCCTCTATTTCCTTTTACTTCCCTCCTGTCCCACTATCATGTTTGACCTTCATTCAGCTTTCAGTAATTCCTCTCAGCTACATTGCACTTGATCAAGGCCCACCAGGCATCCTCCGCCCTCCTCACCATTGATCGTAGATCACTTGTTGTTCCCTTGTGCCTGGGTTTATTGATTCCTCCCTTTCATTCTCCCACATCTCTCTCTCCCATGTCCCCTCAGAACTGTCAGTCCCATTGTTTTCTCCTCAGGATTGTGTATCTTGCCTATCTTATCTAGATAGACATGAAAAAAAAAATAGAAAAAAGAAAAGCTTATAATAGTTCCAGGTCTGTCTGTTGACCTTTATGGGTGCTTTCCGGTCAAGTCTGGTGAGGTGCCGCACCCTGCCCTTGGAAGTTTATTTTCGGGATTCCTTGAGGAGTTCATTGCTTTGCTCCCCTTGCTGCTCTGTTGCACGCCCTTCATGTTTTGCCCTGGTGAAGTGGGTCAGATCAGGCACAATTCCCCCACCTGTTTCTACAGTGTTGTCCCCCATAGTGCTAGATAGAGGTCAGTAAGGGGATGCCTGGTCTCCTGGTGGAGCCGGCCGTATGGTCCTTTCTGTTCATTGGCTGCTCTGAGCAGGAACATCGTCCTTCAGGCTTGGCGGGCCAGGTTGTGTTCCATTCTCTCTTTCTCGCTCCTTCTTAGTTTGCTCCTGTGTGTTCTGAGCAGACACCCCTCCCCCCAAGCTGTAGCCTCAGTGCTGTCCTCTGTAGTTCATTCCTCTGGGGAGGGGTCCACGTAGCTGGGACTGGGGTCGGCATCGCAGACCTCTCTATTGGTCCACTGCTTCATGCCAGTATGTTGCACTCAAGACTTGGTGCACCAGTTTGAGGTCTGGTCCCTCTCTCCCTTTCCTGTGGAAATACAAACAATACCCTCCCCTTGGGTGGGTTAGTGCTAAGGCTGTTATTTTTATAGGAGCAGACTGCCTGCCACATCTTCACCCCACTGAGTGACTGGTGGTTTTGAACTGCTGACAGCGCAGTTAGTAGCCAAAGATTTAACCCATTGCCACACCAGGGCTCCTTGAGGCACCACCTACTGCTCTCTAATTATGCAATCTCATGGAGTGCCCTTTCCTCCCCTCCCCAGTCAGGTTGACACAATTGAAATGTATCGAAATGCACCCTCCTACCAAGAGCTGTTTCCCACTTCCCTTGCCCTGGCGAATCCCCAGCTTCAAAGACAAGTGTGTTTCCCCAGCACAGCCACAACTCAGTGCTCGGCTGAAGAGTGTCTATGCCCCAAATGAAGATACATTGCGCTCCTTCCTGAATTCCTCCTCCAGTGTGTCTGCTGTGCTGGAAACCAAAGTGCCATTTCAGAAAGCAATAAACGCGACTTGCAAACGGGAGTCCCAAATAACAGGCAGGTAATGATTTCTGAGAACCAAGTGACTTAAAATAGCAATGTCTGCAGGAAGGACACTAGCCCAGTAAGCCAGGCACAGCTCGGGCCAAGGGATGCCTCTCACTCACTCGCTCACTGTCAGCAAGTCAACCCCCATGTGTAACGAACGACCCTGTGGGCAGAGTGAGGTGCCCCTGAAAAGCTGTAAGTCTTTACGGAGGCAAAAAGCCTCATCTTGCTTTTCTGGAGAGGCTGGTTCAAATGCCGACTGTCGTCCGTTGCCCACTACACCGCCAGAGCTTCTTCAAGGGTTGATAGCTGTTGTTGAGTCAGTTCTGATCCATGGTGACCCTCTGTACCACAGAACCCAACACAGCCCCGGCCAGCCCTACCCTCCCAAGGGTTCTTAAGTGTGAGCCCATGGCTTCAGCCACTGTGTCAATCCTTCTTGTCAAGAATCTGCCACGTTTTCCTTGCTTCTTTATTTTGCTAAGCATGACGGCCTTCTTTCTCCAGGGACTGGTCTTTCCTGATAGCATGTCCAACGTATGTGAGATGAAGCTCCACCGTCTTTTCATTGTAAGCACCATTCTTGCTGTACTTCTTCCAAGATGGATTACTCTGTTCTTTTGGCAGTCCGTGGTTTTGATGTTCTTCACCAGCACCACAATCCCACTACCTCAATCCTTCTCCGGTTTTCCTTAGTCAATGTCCGACGTGCACATGCATCGGAGGTGATTGGAAATACCATAGCTTGGGTCAGGACACCCTCATCATCTGAGTAAACGCCTTGCTTTTCAACACTTTAAAGAGGTCTCGTGCAGCAGATTTACCCAATGCAATGTGTCATTTGGTCATTTAATCTCTGGATGGCTGCTTCCATGAGCCCTGATTGTGAAGCCGAGTAAGACAAAATCTTTGACAGCTTCAATCTTTTCTCTATTACCTATTGCTCCAGTTGTGAGGATTTTGCTTTTGATTTTCTTTACATTGAGTTGTAATCCGTCTCGAAGGCTACAGCCCTTGATCTTCATCAACAAGTGCTTCAAATCCTCGCTTTCAGCGAGCAAGGTTGTGTCGTCTGCACGTCAATCCTGAGGCTACATTTCCTGTTCACATAATCCAGCTGCTCCGATGAATTTCTCAGCACACAGATTGAATAAGTATGGTGAGAGGATGCAACCCTGGGGCCCTCCCTTCCGGATTTTAAACTATGCAGTATTCCTTTCCTCTGTTCACACACTGCCTCTTGATCCATGTACAACTGCTCATGAGCATCATGAGTGTTCTGGAATTCCCATTCATCCATACGGTTGAATGCCTTTTCATAGCCAATGAAACACAGGTAAACAGCTTGGTTAAAATGACGATGGCTCACACAGAGAGGCAACATCTCTCCTGCAGATTCTCCAAGGAGATAAGTCTGCTGTCTAACACTACTTCATGCCGGAGAGGTGACCTCACCTGCCCGCGAGCACAGTCAATACTACGATCCACCACTTGCCATGGCAGTCATCAGTGGCATTCTGCTACTTTCCAAGTACAATTCGGTATCCTCACCATTGTCCCCAATATACGGATGAGTGAACTGAGGTTCTGAGCAGTTGAATGGGCCTGACATTCAGTCCTCGGGAGCCCTCTCCTCCCCAGAGCCTTTCTTTATCTTCTCTCCTCCCCTGATTTCCAAGCGTCTCTACTCCCTGGTAGCACAAGGAACTTGCACTCAACGCCTAACCTAAAGGTTGTTGGTTCAAACCCATCTAGCAATGCTATAGAAGAAAGGCCAGCAATCTGCTTCCATACATATTACAAGAAAACCTCAGGGAGCAGTTCTGTTCTGCAATCAACTGGATTACACCAGATTGATGGGTTGGTTGGTAGGTCACTTGTTTTCAATTCCCTCTGGTCCTCTGCTTCTCTCTGGCCACTTTCCATCTCAGAAACTTAACACCACGAACAATAACAACAACAAAAACCCTTAACTGCCATTGAGTCAATTCTGACACATACTGACTCCACAGGACAGAGTAGAACTACCCCTGTGAGGTTCTTTATGGGATTAGAAAGCTTCATCTTTCTCCTGAGGAGCAGGTGGTGATTTTGAACTGCTGGCCTTGTAGTTAGCAGCCGACTCCCTAATGCACTGCTTCACCAGGGATTCCTCCTCAGCTGCTTTGAAAAGGCTGTGTTCCCCAAGGGTCAATCTCGAGACCCCTTATCGTCCCTGTCTACTCGTTCCTTCTCAGGAATTTGTTATCCTGGGTCACATTGTCTCCGAGAACGTGATCTCAAAACGCTGTCTGGGTTCAACCCCTCTCCCAGGGTCACCACGTTTCCTTCCAAATTTCCTTTGAAATTCTTTATCTACTTGCCCAACATCCACTGGAAACCGAAACACTCCTGAATAGAACTTACTACCTTCCTTCCCCAACTACCTGTTGTCCTAGAGTTAATCATTTGTGGTTGCTAGGTGCCATCCAATTGGATCTGATGCATATTGATGACCCTGCAAACAACAGAATGAAACACTGCACCGTCCTGTGTCAGCCTCAAAATTGCTGTATGTGAGTCCAAAATTGCAGCTTGCTGACCCTCCACATTACCAAGCATGATCTTTCTCTAGGAGCTTGTCCCTCCTCACAGAGCATGTCCAAACTAGTGGACAACGTCTCACCTCTTCACCTCTGAGGCGCTTTCTGGCTGGACTTCTCCAGGATAGATTTGTTGTTCTTCCGGCAGTGCGGGGTACTTTCAATATACATGGCTGACACCATGCTTCAAATGCACCAAATCTTCTGTGGCCTTTCTTATTCATGGTCCGGCGTTTGCATGTCTACGAGGCAAGCGAAGAAGACCCGGTGTGGGTCAGGGGTGCTTTAATTCTCAAAATGAGATCTTTGCTCCTCAACACTTTAAAGAGATGGTGTGCAGCAGATTTGCCAATGAAAGGCATCCTTTGATCTCTTGGCTGTTGCTCCCATGTGTAGGAACCTTGCTGGGATGGCAGGCTACCCGCTGGGTGTCTGACTACAAGGTCAGCTATTCGAAAACCACCAGCCGCTCCAGGGGAGAAAGATGAGGCTTTGTATTTCCATAATGAGTTACCGTTTCTGAAACCCACACGGGCAGTTCTATCCTGTCCTACAGGGACACTGAGTCAGAATTACCCGATAGATGTGAGTTTAAGCTTTCCCCCCTAAAATGTTGATTGTAGATCCCAGGAGAGTAAAGTCTGCGACAGCCTCAGCCTTTTCTCTGTTTATCATGACATGGTCCTTCGGTCCGGATTGAGGATATCTTTTGTTTCTTTCCATCCAGTTGTTAATGAATCATAAAGTTGCGAGCTAATCATGTGGTGTTGGTATTGGTTCATTGATTGTGACAAACGTTCTACCTTATTCAGGTAAGAGGTTACTAAGAAGGGATGCTGGGGATGGAGTTCTCTGTCCTATCTTTCCCACTTTTCTATAAATCTAAAATTATTCTAAAACAATGAGGCAAATTCAAATGAAAGCTAGAAGGCTAATAAAAATGGTAGCCCAGTTTTACATGTGTCAGATGGTGAAGAAATACATGCATACGCCAATAAAGATAGCACCGGACCTGGAAAGAAAAGGCAACATCTCTTTATTCTGGTTATTGGTGGAGAAGGCAGACACATTAATGGAGCACTTAGACCCATTCAGTCACAGGCTGCTCTGCAGGGGAAGGATGAAGCTGTTTGCTCCCATAAAGATGTACAAAGGCTTGGAAATCCTACATGCGATCCTTCTCAGTCAGCCTGCACTCGATGGCGTGGGTTGGGGTCAATGGCTGTGATAAAGAGAAACACAGGGGCCTTGGGGAGCCGAAAGGATTGCCTCAGACCACATGGACAGTCAGGGCCAACTACCAGAGGAGGGCAGGGCAGATCTCAGGACATGTGTAAAGCAGAGTCAAGTATTAGGGAACACTCCGGAATAAAGGAAGGAGCCTCTGCTTAAGCCGCTCCCTCTGCTTCTCCCCATCCCTCCACCTCTTGCAGAGCTGAATGCTACCTTCTCTGCTATGCCAGGGGGGAGAGGAAGCCCCTCAGGGAGATGGGCTGCAGCAGTGACCTCCAGCGCAGCACGGTCATGAGGATGGAGCAGGACCCGGCAGTGTGCCATTCTGTTCTGCATGGGGGGCAGAGGGAGTGTCACTATGAGCCAGAAATGCCTCCACACAACCTAACAGCACAGCATCACATGACTGATAGGTAGTAGGTCTCTCTGGTGGAAGTGACCATGCCTCTTTCTCTCACCTCCTCCTGTCTCTTTGGATGCTCAGCTCATCTGCTCATATCCTGGCGACTGCTTCCTGTCAGATGGCGGGCTCTCGAGGGTGGGGTCTGGATCTGATCCATAAACGTCTTCTCTGTCATCTGGATTGGCTGTCCAAGGCTGACGGTCTTCAGTGACATCAAATCAGCCTACCATTTAGATGTCACATCAACCCAGCGGAGTGGAGGCAACTGCTCCATTCCCCAGAGGGAGCACAAGTTAGAGAGACGTGCCCGGGATTGCCTAAGCAGTCAGGAGCAGAGCCATGACTTCTGTCCCGTGTGTTGGCCTGAACCCCCTCCTGGCCTTGCTTCCGCCCCTTTCCCATAAAGACCGTGAGCAAAGCCCAAGGCCATTTGCTTCGCAGGGAAGGCACATCAGGGAGAGAGTGCCAGCCCTGCCTTAATGCACACTTTCTTCTTGGTGGCTGCTCCCTCTCCAGGGAGCCAGCAGGGCCATTAGGGCTTTCATTGCAGCATTTGCAAGATGAAGGGCCCAGCCAGAGTCTGCAGCAGACCGAAGGGAACAGCCAGGCGCAGACAGAGCAGGGTCAGAACTGGGTTATCCTGGACCAGGGTGGGGCGCTGTGGGAAGGAGGGTGGACAGAGCTCGAAGCTGTGGGTTCCTCTGCCAGGGAGGGTGGGCAGTTGCTGAGTCCTGTCTGTGCAAGGCTGGGATGAGGCTCCTCCACAGCCAGCATTCCCTTCAGAGCACCAGTGAGGTCCCCCCAAGTGTCTTCCCTTGAGAGATGCAAAACAGGAGGCCGATGAGACTCTCTACTCCTATGAAGAGTCACATCTGAGAAACCCACAGGGGCAGTACCACTCTGCTCTGTAGCGACACGATGAGTCGGAAATGACTCGATGGCAGTAAGAGAGGGGAACGCTGAAGCTCAAGGAGCTACAGTAGCTTGTCTGTCTGCCCGGATCGGGGGCACCTGTTCTCCTGCCCAGGGGCTGATGCCATCCTCACCACTGTGCCTAGGCTTGATTCCGTGATTGCAGCCACTGTGTCAAGTCCATCTTGTGGAGAGGGCCTTAGAAAAGTAGATCACCCTCTTAGCCAGCCCAGTCCCTTAGGGGCTTGACCAGGTGTGCCCTTGATGGAGGGTGCTGTTCTGGGGTTGAATGGCCTAACCCATGGCCTGATTGTCTTGGCCTGAACCAATCTCGTAAGTAAGCTCTTCTTTCTAGCATCATGTGTGTGTGTGTGTGTCTGTGAATTATGGTTCCCATTCCCATGTCTATAGTCTCAGTAACAACTGCGATGTATTGATCTGCTGCCAATTTTGCTTTTCAAACCGGTTCCGTTGTTCTCCCACATCCTATTCAGGCCTCCAATGCTCTGTAAACCATTGATGCCATTACAATCTCTTGCTGATGGTCTCCTTTATCCGGATGATGTGTCTTTGTCTTAACTTTTCCTTAAGACCTAATAAATGTGCTTTCTAAATTATAGTTGATTTTGGGGGGGCTCCATGGTACCCTAAAACACACTTTTGGATACTTGTTGGACTAACCACAAGGTTGGCAGTCCAAATCCCACCAGCCTACCTACAGAAGAAAGACGAGCCTATCTGTTTCCATAAATATTTACAGTTCCAGAAACCATAGTGCTGCTCCCAGTAAGAATCACTTCAATGGCAGTGGGTTTGGTTGGGTGGGGGGATTCCTTTCATGAGTGAAGGCAGTCTGGCCAGGCCATTTGTTCTTGGAATTGGGAACTTCATTGCAAAGAGTGGCTGGTGAAGAATTATTTGTTTCTGAAACATGTGGCCTTTGTCCTTCGTTTCTGGGAGGTAAACTCTAAACCCTGGGAATCCCATTGAGCTTTCTGAGTGATTGGAATGTCTTTGTGACTCATTATGCTCATGAGTTGATCATGGAGAGAGCTAACCCAGGCAGAAAAATCCACTGTATGATTTGCATCAGCTTCAGGAAGGGGAAGGGACTGCATAAAGTTTTCAAGGATCATCCAAGTCATAACATGTATCTGAACTTCCCTCTGTTATTTGGGTTGAATCATACTCCATTGGATGGATAGACCGCCTAGGCTCATCCATTCATCTATTGATGGACCTTGAGTGTTTCCATCTCTTGAGACTGCTGTAATGCTACAATGAACATTGATGCTGATGTTGTGATATCTTCTAAGGCAGTATCCCTGCCTCTGGGAGCTCAGCGTGCAGTATGGGTGTCAGACCGGGATGTGCTCAATCATCATATTTTGATCATTTCATGGAGCCGGTCATGGCACTGCTATGTGAAGCATCTTCTTCAGGTGGTATGCAGGAGACTGGGTGGTACAGAGTGGCCAGGGGAATCTGGTAGGATGGCCTGTGGAGGTGGCGTATGAATTGGGCCTTGGAGGAAGAAGGATTTCTAGGGGGAGAGGATTGACCAAGGGTGGCCCTGGGTTGATTTTACAAAACTCAGCAGTCCCAGATGGCTGGAGAATGGGCTGCCTAGGGATGGAAGGACATCTCAATGAGAGATGGCCAACTGGGTGGCCAGGAAAGCACTATCCCTCCCCTACCCCAGGGCCTTGCACAAGTGCACTCTCTCGGTTGCATTGATCCTGATTCCTCCTCGGGTCTCAAACATTTCCTTGGGCTCCAAGTGCACGGAGCACACGGTGCCTCATACACCTTCTTCACAGCACTCGTTCCAGTTGTGATCACACAGAGGAGGCAGCCTACTCGATGCTTATTCACTGTCATAGCAGGGCTTTGGGGCAAACCAGAATGCTGGCTTGAACCCGCCCCCTCCCCCGGTTGATCAGTTGGGGGATGTGATAGGCTATGTTATTGTGGTTCTCCACCCTTCCTGCTTGCCCTTTTCCATCTATGAGTGCCAGGCTGGGACCCACCCCTGAGTTTGGCCTTGTGACTTGCTTTAGGATAAAGTAGAAATGACAGGTTGCCAGCTCTGAACCTAGAGCTCGCTCTCTGGCACCCCTGGCCTCAAACTAGGACGAGAAGGAAGGCTATACATAGCGGTACACCTAGGCGAGCCTGCTGCTCCCAGGGGAGGACGAAAGCCATGCAGAGAAAAGTCATGCATTAGCAGGAGTCAGAGAGGCAAAACCACCCAGCTGAGCCCAGCCTAGATCAGAGCCAACACTCAGACAACAACTCATGAGAAGCCATAACTAGGCCTAGTTTTAAGCTACTGAACTTTGGGGGAGGGTTTATTACATGGCTATGGCTAGCAGATACAGGTGACCTTTACAAGCCACTCATTTTATGTGTGCCTGACTTTGTTACTACCCTTATGTCACCAGTATTTCACACGCCATCCGGGTAACCCAGGCTGAACAGGTTTCAGTGGAGCCTCCAGACTGAGACACCACAAGAAGGAGGATCTGGTGATGTACTTTTGAGAAAACAAAGCAAACATAAGGCCAGAGAAACCCTCATGGTTAACAGCAAAACCTTTTCTGATCCAGCTCCCTGAGAAGCGGCCCTCAGATTGGAAGGCATTCAGAACACCACAGAGGAAGTGCTGTCCCCTCAAAGGCTCATGGCCTGTGGCGACATGAACGGAGTAGCGATTTGGGGACTTCCATTTGCTGATGGGACATGACTCAAGCGGAGAAAAAAACATCCATTAATAACGGAAAAGTGGGTGAGGGGTGACGGAGGACAATGTAAGAAATGAAAATAACAATCTATAACTTATCAAGGGTTTGTGAGAGAGGGCGGGTGGGGGAGGGAGGGGGAAGAAATGGGGAGCTGATGTCAGGGGCTCAAGTGAGAAGAGCATGCTTTGAAAATGACGATGGTGGCATATGTGCAAATGTGCTTGACACACTGGAGGAATGTATGGCTTGCGATAAGAGATTTAAGAGCCCCCAATAAAAGCATTTAATAAAAAACCAAAAATAATCAGTACATCGATTGTATAAAGTATGAATCTAGGAATATTGGAAGTCTACAAAAGTGAAATGAATGGAAATGGCTGGTATTGGCCATTTTTTAATATAAATAATTTTATTGGGGGCTCTTACAGCTCTTATAACAATCCATTCATCAATTGTATCAAGCACATTGATACATATGTTGCCATCATCATTTTCAAAACATTTTTTTCTACTTGAGTCCTTGGTATCAGCTCTTGTTTTTTCCATCCCTCCCCCCACTCCCGTGACCCTTGATAAATTATAAATTGTTATTATTTTCATATCATACACCATCTGCTGCCTCCCTTCACCCACATTTCTGTTGTTTGTCCCCCTGGGGGTGGGGTGTTCTATGTCGATAATTGTGATTGGTTCCCCTTTCTCCACCTTCCCCCTACCCTCATGGTATCCTTACTCCCATTACTGTTCCTGAGGGGTTTATCTGTCCTGGATTCTGTGTGTGGAGGGCTCTTACCTGTACCAGTGTACATGCTCCAGTCTAGCCAGATTTTAAAGGCAGAACTGGAGTCGTGATAATGGGGTGCAGAAGCATTCCAATTGTCTAAGGATGGGCTTTGGGTCTCCACTCCAACCCCTCTCATTCACACTGATATGATTGTTTGTTTTGGGTCTTCTGATGCCTGATACTGATCTCATCAACACCTCGTGATCACACAGGTTGGTGGTATTGGCATTTTTAATCGTATGCTCATAAGAGCTACTATGCTGAGAATGACAAATTCAATGGAAAAGTTGCTACATTCATCATCCAAATGAACCTTTCCAGATCTTCCCTAAAGGACAACATTTATACAATCACAGATTAGTTGATATGACTATGATGCAAATTTATGTAGCAACTACTAATGCCAGGGAAGAAAAAATTGAAGAGTTTTACTAACTTCTGCAGTCTGAAATTGATCAAGCATGCCATCAAGAGACTAAATAATTACTGGTGATTGGCATGCAAAAGTTGAAAACAAAGAAGGATGGGCGGCTAGAAAATATAGCCTTGGTGAAAGAAACTGCACTGGTGATCACATGACAGAAATTTGAAAGACCAATGACTTCTTCATTGTGCATATCGTTGTTTTTTTTAAGCAAAATAAACTGGGACTAAACACATGACCATCAGATGAAATACTCAGGAATCAAATCAACCACATCTGTGGAAAGAGCCCACGGAGAAGCTCAATATCACTGTCACAGCAAGGTCAGGGGCTAGCTTTGGAACAGACCATCAATTGCTCCTGGGCAAGTTCAAATTAACACTGAAGAAAATTGAAACAAGTCCATGAGAGACACGGTATGACCTTGAGTAAATACCACTTGACTTTTGAGACCATCTCAAGAGCAGATTCGCCACACTGAACACGAATGGCTGGGGACACCTCGTGGGATGACGTCAAGAACTTCATCTACGCAGAAAGAAAGAGATCATTTCAAAGATGAGTGGGGAAGAGGGAGATGGAAATGGAAGTCCAAAGAGATGTTGAAGCCTCATACTCTGGAATGTAGAGCAGTGACAGCAATGGAAATGATGATAAAGCAAAGGCTCTGAATGGAAGTCACAGGACCGCGGAGAAGGCAGTACAACACGACATCGCAATGTGCAAAGGGCCGGAGCTCGAAAACCATAGGAGGAGAAGACGTGGGACACAGCTCCAATCGACAGAACTAAAGGAAAAACTCAAGCCTTGAGTTGAAAGGTGATGAATTCTATGACCACATGGAATACACAGGCATAAAATCAATGGCATCTGTAGGAAGAGAGGATGGAGTTTAAATACTGAAGAATTCTGTGGACAAAGTTTTGAATGCTGCAGGAAGCATCAAAAGAAGATGGAAAGACTATACCGAGTCACTGGACCAAATAACTGATTGGCATTCACCCATCTCAAGAGTTAGCATAAAATCAAGGGCTGGTAGTACTGAAGAAAGAAATCTAGCTGTACCAAAAACATTAGCAAACAAACAAACAAACAGGGCGTCAGGAATTGACAGAATACCAATGGAAATGTTCTAACAAACTGATGCAGGGCTGGAAGCACTCATTCATCGATGCCAAGAAATTTGGAAAACAGCTACCTGGCTAAATGACTGGAAGAGATTGATATTTGTGCCCATTCCAAGAAAGGTGGCCCAACCGAGTGTAGAAATGGCTGCACAATGTCATCAATATCACATGCAAGTGAGTGTTTTCTAAAGATAACTCAACGATGGCCACAGCAGTACATCGACAGGGAACTTTCAAGCCAAGTTCAGAAGGAAATAGAACAAGGGATCTCATTGCAAAGGTCAGATGGATCTGGGCTAAAAGCGGAGAATGTCAGAAAGATGATCTACTATACAAAGGCCTCGTAGACCAGAACAAACTCTGGATGGAATAGTGAAGAATGGGAATTCCAGAACACTGCATTGTGCTCATGAAGAACCTCTATCTACAGACGTAGAATGTGTACATCGAAAAGAGGAAGGGATACTGTGTGGTTTAAAATCAGGAAAGGTGTGCATCAGGGTTGCACCCTTTCACAATACTTACCCAATCTCTATGCTGAGCAAATAATCTGAGAAGCTGGCCTATATGAAGAAAAACATTGCAGGAAGTCTCATTGTTCTTGTTGTTGTTGTTGTTAGGAGCTATTGGGTTGGCTCTGACCTGTAGCAATCCTATGCCCAACAGAGCAAAACACTGCACAGTCCTGTGCCACCTTCATCATTGTTCTTGGGCCTGTACCCATTGATGCAGACATTGTGTTAATACATCTTGTTGAGGATCTCCCTCTTTTTTGCCAACCCTCCACTGTACCAACTGTGTTAGCTTCGGTTGACTAGAGAAACAAATTCAGAGACACTCATATAGGTATAAGAAATAGCTTTATATCAAAGAGTCATTATATATTAAGAAAACATCACAAATCAGTCCAAATCAAGTCCATAAGTCTGACATTAGCCCATAAATCCCATTCTAGTCCATAAATTCCTCTTCAGACTCACGCAGCACATGCAATGCAGGAAGATCACAGGTTGGTGCATGAAAAGTCTTGTGGATCCATGTAAGTGCTGGCAAGGGTCTCCACGTGGCTCCTCCAGTTCTCTGAGTGTCCCAGCAGCAGGAAAGTGGACATACACACAGAGAGAGGCCTGCCTCTTCGGATGGCTGAATCAAGAGGGAAAGTTCCCAGATTCCTCATGAGATAGCTAGCCACACCCATGGCAGGCTAGACTCCACCCCTTCACTCTTAATATCCTCAAGTTCACACAGATTATGTAACTACCACACCAACCATGCTATCCTTCCCCAGGGACAGGTCTCTCCTGACAACATGTCCAAAGTATGTAAGACAAAGTCTTGCCATCCTTGCCTCTAAGAAGCACTCTAGTCTTACTTCTTCCAAGGTACGACTGTTCTTTTAGCAGTCCAGGGTACTTTCGATGTTCTTCTCCAGCACCACAATTCAAAGCATCTATTCTTCTACAGTCTTCCTTATTCAACATCCAACTTTCACATGCACGAAGGCTCATTGATGACATACAAAATACAGATGGCACAGTTTTGCTTGCTGAAAGCAAACAGAAGCTGAAGCACTTGCTGATGAAAATCAAAGAGCAGCCTTCTGCGTGGATTACACCTCAGTACAAAGAAAACACATATCCTCACATCTGAACCAATAAGCAATATTCCAATAAATAGAAAAAAAGTGATCGAGGTTGTCAAAGATCTCATTTTACTTGGCTCTACAATCAACGCTTACGGAAGCAGCAGACAAGATCAAATGATGTACTGCATTGGGAATATTTGTGGCACAAGGACCTCTTGGAAGTGTTAAGGAGCAAAGATGCCACTTTGAAGTGTGCCTGACCCACGTCAGTACTGTCAACCGCTCCACAAGCATCTGAAAGCTAAACAATCCTGCACCGAGAGATCCTGCACCAAACAAATCTGTCTTGGAAGAAGGACTAGCTAAACACATGTGATCAGGAGGGCCAGTCCCTAAAGAAAGACAGCAGGCCTGGTAAGGTAAACAGTTGGTGAGAAAGAGGAAGACCCTTAATGAGATGGGGGGCATCCAGGAGCTCCAACATGGGAATGATTGGGCGTCTGGTGCAGGACTGTGGAGTTTCACTCTTTTGCACATAGGATCTCTCCACGCCAGGACTGACTCAGTAAGAACAGCACATATCTGGGGCAGTGGTGTTTCATTGGTAGGATAATTGTGGGGTCCAACTTCTGATCAGTGTATCTCATGCGCAGCTACGATGCTCTGGCAGTGGAAGCGTGCGCGCTGCTCTGATGCTGAACCCGGGGGAACTTTCAGACTGAGGTGGACGAGGACAAAAGGCCTCACGGTCTGCCTCTGAAAATCAGCCGAGAAAATCCCTAAGGATCACAACAGGCTGATCCCCAACAACATCCGTTGTTAATCCCCAACATTCACTGGCATTGCGCTTGACAGGTCAGTACTGTTTGTTCCATTGTAATGGGGTCCCCATGAGTTGGGGGATAGACCATGACAGCTAACAACAATAAACATGAGCTGCTAGGCCAAATCTTCCACAATAATTCTTTACTAATTGTCAGATCTCCATGTGAAGCAATACATAGACATTGGGAATAGGGAGAATGATTATCCTCCCTGCAGAGGTTCTGATGGGAGGTCACTTGCCTGTCATCACCCAGCTATCAAATAAGGACTCACATTTGTCCCGACACCAAGACTCCTGTTCTCAGGCTCCCTTTCCCACCAACCCCCCAGCCTCAGGGTCTGTAGATGGCAAATCTAGGCTTCGTTTGTGGAGGGCAGTGGGAAAGGGCTGCAGGTGCTAATGAAGGAGAGAGGAGGCAGGAAGTCCCTGCAGCTGCGTGCTCTGCCTGGATCATAAACTGACCCTTGGAACAGTGTCTGTAATGAACAGAGTCCAGCTCCTCTGGCAGGAGTGTCCGGTGGATGCTCCTTGCTGCCAGAGAAAGCCTGGAGTCAGCAGGTTCTCCAGAGCAGTGCGAGAGGCCTCCCCCAGCCTCCGCTGTGCACTTTCCAAAGGTGGTTTATTGGACTTGGCTCCCGGAGGGCCACTTCCTGCACAGAACATGAAGGCAGTAGTGAGATGCTTATGTGGAAGTTTTCTTCCTTGGGCAGCCACTGAAGGGTTGGGGAGCCCATCTGAGTAAGCAGGTCTGGGTGGCCTGGGACTTCTAGGGCTGAGTTGCTCAGAGATCCTAAGCCAGGCTATTCAAGAATTGGCCTCAGTGGACCCTCTGCAGCACCGGAACAGGGAAATGACATCCTCAGAGCTTCCTGCCGTTTCCCCTAGCAGTCTCCCACCCCTGGTGGCTTCACCCTCTGCACTGGACCCCTTGGGCGGAGGGGAAGTGGAGAACATGACTCTCGCCACCAGCAGCCTAAGTCCTGGAGTGTAATATCAGAGATGTCCTACCAGGTCTGTTCCCTGTGGACCATTTCTCCATCTCCGGGAGCCTCATTTTCCCCATGGGGAAAATGACGACCTTATTCTGGGAGCCATAGGTCATTATTACCTTCAAGAGTAATAAAGACATCTACTCAAAATATCATCTACTATCTACTCATAGGTCTAGGGCAAAATGTTTTATATATAAGAACTCATGTAATCATTACAAAAGCTCCATGAGATGGTATAAGATCAATTCTACTCCTTCTTTTACAATGAGGAAACTGATGAAATAAAACTTGCTCCCAGTGTTGGTTGGTTAAGTCTTTGGACACCACTCCGCCTTCATGGAAAGATTCCAGCCAAGGAAACCTATAGGGTAGTGCTCCTTTGTCTAGGGCATCACCACCAGTTTTTTTTTAAACCATTGTATTAGGGGCTCATACAACTCTTATCACAATCCATACACACATCAATTGTGTAAAGCGCATTTGTACATTCATTGCCCTCATCATT
>NW_022103915.1:8761546-8771173 GCF_000313985.2 Echinops telfairi
TGGGTATGGGTTAATGTTGGACTTGTGGGCTTGGGCAGCATTGGGTTGGGATGTTTTCGTGATGCACCTTTTCTTTACATAAAACTCTCTCTTATACGTGAGTCGCCGTGGATTTGTTTCTCCAAAGTACCTAGACTAATACAGGAGGTCACCACCACATGAGGAACTGTATTAAAGGATCATGGCATTAGGAAGGTTGAGAACCACTGTTCTAAAGGCAAGCCACTGGGCCACAGTTGAGGGTGCATCTTGTGTTGGGGTGAAGTTCTCTGGAGTTGGAGCCAGGGCATTCAATGACCTGGAGGGGAATTATCTTTGGGATGGAGTCAAAGTTGGAGAGAGAGATGGTCTCGAGTTCCTGATGACACCTTGTTGTTGTTGTTTGGTGCCATCTAGTCGGCCCCGACTCATAGTGACACTGTGGGCAACCCAACAAAGCACCACCCCTGCCCTCTACACAACGGTTCTTATGTCTGTTGCAGCCACTGTGTCCATCCATCTTGTCCAGAGTTTTCCTCTTTTTTGCTGCCCTCTCCTGTACTAAGCATGATGTCCTTCTCCGGGCACTGCTCTCTCCTGATGGCACGTCCGGAGGATTCGAGGAGAAGTCTTTCCTGGATGCGGTTCCTCCAAGTCAGATCGTTTGTTCTTTGGGAAGTCCGTGGTACTGTCAATGTTCTTTGCTAGCACCATCATTCAAGTGCATCGGTTCTTCTTCAGTCTTTCTTATTCAATGTCCAACTTTCACATACATATGAGGCAATTGAAAATATCATGGCTTGGGTCAGGCACACTTTAATCCTCAAAGTAACACACTTGCTTTTTAAAGAGGTCTTGTGCACCAGATTTACCCACGGTAATGTGTCATTTGATCTTTTAACTGTGCTTCCATGAGCATGGATTGTGGATCCACGCAAGACAAAATGATACTATAGAGTTGCTGGACCAACCATTCCACTGTCCTCCCAGATGCGCTGCATTTCAATACGCCTTCTGATTTTTCAATTTAGTCTGCGGCCATTGAAAACGTCCTGATGGATACAGTTAGTAAATAGTAACTGTGAGATACAGCTAGACTAGTTCAACTCTAGAGCCATGCTCTTTCCAACCGAACGGATAGAGATTTGTTAGGTCGCATGTGTTTCTTGAATGTCTACTTCTCCTGTGTATCAGTTTGTCATGTTGTGGTGGCTCATGTATTGCTGTGATGCTGGAAACGGTGTCACCGCTATCAGCAGGGTTCCCCTAATGAACAGGTTTCAGTGGAACTTCAAGACTAAGATGGACTAAGAAGAATGGTCTGCACATCGACTTCTAAGAATTAGCCACTGAAAACCTGATGCATCACAACAAAATACTGCCCAACGTAAGGCTGGAAGGAATGTAAAATATGACCATCATGGCTTCAAACATGCCAAAGGTCATGAAGATGATGCAGGACCAGGCAACATTTCATGCTGCTTGAAGTAAGGTCATCATGAGTCTCAGTAAACTCAATGACCACCCAAAACAGAAAAGTCTTCCTTCTTTTCATGGTCTTTGATCACTGTTGTTGGGACCACCCACTCAATTCTGACCCTCAGCTACAATGGCCATGGAAACAGAGGACTGGGACAGAGAACGTCCAGAGAGCCATAGATGGGCCTGAACTGTCACCTTATCAGTTCGCAGCCGAGCACTTAACCGTTGCACCACACAGGGCTTAGTTGTTGTTAGGTGTCACCAAGTCCTTTCTAACTCATAGCAACCCTGTGGATAGCAGCACAGAACACTGTCTATCCTGTGCCTTTACGGTCATTGCTATAGATTTGAGCCCATTGTTGCAGCCACTGTGTCAATCCATCTACAGAGACTGGACCAGCTGATAACATATCATCCAAAATCCATGAAACAAAGCCATCTTACAATCCTCCTTTCTAAAGAGAATTCTGGTTGGACCTCTTCCAGGGTAGATTAGTGTGTCCTTCTGGCAATCTGTGGTAGTTACATAATCTGTTGTCAACTTGAGACTTAAGGTGAAGGGGTGGAGTTTAGCCTGTCAATCAGGTTGTAGCTTGACGACCTCATTTGGAGGCACTAAGGAGATAAATGGTTCTTTGGAAGAGGGACTCGCTCACTCCCTGCAAGACATTACCAATGATGAGCCTGATGGAGCTATGCTGATGCAGCCAGATCCCGGAGCTGGAGGAGCCACATGGAGACCCATGCCAGCACTAAGATGCTTCTACCACCACTGGACCCACAAGACTTTCCACCCATTGGCCTGTGATCTTCCTGCACTCTGCGTCATTGCATGCGTTACATGAGTCCAAAGAGGATTTACAGACTGGTGCTGGACATATGGGCTAATACTGGACTTATGGACTTGATCTGGACTTGGCTGAGATATTTTCTTAATGTACAATTACTCTTTATATAAAACTCTTTTCCATAGTCCGTGGTATAGTTAGTATTCTTCTCCAGCACCATAATCCAAAGGCATTGTTTCTTCTTTAACCCTCTGTAGTGATGTGAAATGTCTTACTATGGCTCTTCTATCCATGTCTTTCTAACTCCCACCAAATGATTGGGTGGGATGAGCCCTGGTGGTGTAAGCATTGGGCTTCGATCTGCATGGTCGGCAGTTTGAAACCACCAGCAGCTTCTCGGAAGAAAAACCGGGCTTTCTACTCCTTTAAACAGTTACAGTCTTGTAGACCCACAAGGAGGTCACTATGAGTCAGCATTGACTTGATGGCAGTGAGTTTGGTTTTGGTTATGAGCCTGGGGCAGGTGACACACTAAGAGCGGGAATTGGTCATCATTTTGCTCTATTTAAGAAAGCCAGCTCGGAAGCAGAAAGAGAGATGGAGCTCTTGAGACAACCAAGGAAGAAGAACTGACACAGAGCATGTTCAAGACCCCTCCCTGCCTGAAGTGTGTGTGGGGGTGGGGGGAGCAGCAGAAGCCAGGCCAAGATCAGAGGCAGCAGAGCAGAGGGTCTGAAGCGCTGGGGCCAGACACTATGAGGCTGAAGAAGCAGCTGGCCCTGAGGGCAGAGGGCAAGAGAGCACCTCGCTGAGAGGCTAAGGATCCGAGAGAGACTTGGCTGCCGGCTGAGGAGAGGTGCTGCTGTGGACCAGTGACTGATTCCTTCATGCTTTATGATCCTGACTTGTGGTAACTTTCTAACCTCCGTAGTAAAAAACAAAAACAAACAAACAAACCTACTGCCGTCGAATTGTTTCCAGCTCAGAGTGTCCCTGTGGGTTTCAAAGACTAACTCTTGGAAAGTAGAAAGCCTCATCTTTCTCCTCAGGAGTGGCAGGCAGTGTGAACCGCTGACCTTGCAGTTAGCCAGATGTGTAACCCACTGTGCTACCAGCACTCCTCCTAACCTCCCTAGTAGACCCCCATCGCTGTGAGTGTTGTCTGGGGGCCATGGGTTATGGAGCCCAGCAGAGAAGTCGAGAGTGGTAGGAGCAATGGCTGGTGTCAGAATTGAGGAAAGAAAGATGGAGGGTAAAGGCAGGTCTGACCTCTGCCTTGTGGCAGTTGACCTTGGGCTAGTGTGGAGAAGACTCTCCTATTCCTCGGCGTAGCCCAATGTGGTCCCTGTTCTGTTTGCCCCTTCTTTCCGCGTTGTCCAGCTCTCTTGTGGACAGGGACTCTATTGAGATGGCTTGGATCCGGGCACCTTAGGGCTCAAAGTAACCTCTTAGTTTGGGGACACTTTGAAATAGCTCCTTTGCAGCAAATTACCCAGTGCAATTCATCTTCTCATCTCTCGGCTGTGGACACAGATTATGAATTCAGGTAAAACAAAATCCTTGACAACTTCATTCTTCTCTTCATTTACCCTGATGTTGCTTGTTAGGGCCCTTGTGAGGATTTTTGTGTTTTTTTTTATTTCCATGTGTAATCCGTCCTGAAGGTTGTAGTCTTCGATCTGTGTCAGTAAGAGCGCCAAGCCCTCTTTGCTTTCAGCCAGTCGGGTTGTGTCATCTGCATACAGCCGGTTTCTAATGAGTCTTCCTGAAATCCCGATGTCCCATTATTTTTATATAATCCAGTTTCTCAGATGATCTGCTCAACAGGAAAGTTGCCTCAGTATGGTGAAGGAATACGACCTTGCTACTCACCTCTCTTGATTGTAAACCATGCCCTTGACCTCTTGTTCTGTTGAAGACAACTCAAAGCACTTACAGATGTTCATCAAAGACTACAGCTTTCCGTGTGGAAATATAAAGGAAACAAAATTCCTCACAGCCGGACCAATAAGCCACATCATGAGGAGCAGAGCAAAAACTGAAGCGGTTGACGATTTCGTTTTCTTCAGGTCCAGCATGAACACCCCTGGAAGCAGCAGTCAAGAAAGTAAATCGTGTATTGTATTGGGAAAGTCTGCTGCCAAAGATCTCTCCCAAGTGCGAAGAAGCCAAGATGTCACTGTGAAGACATTTTGCCTCTGGCCCAGGCCTTGGTTTTCATTTCCTCATAGACATGGGCAAGCTGGACAGGGAATGCAGATGTCCAGTGAACTGATGCATGTGAATCACGGTGCCAACAAAGACTGTTAAACAGGCCACAGCCGGTGAGAACAACCCTATCTTGGAAGAAGTACAGCCTGCATTCTTGTTAGAAAGGAGAATGTCAAGACTTTGTCTTACGGACTTTGGATGTGCTATCAGGTGGGCTAGGCCCCAGAGAAGGAGCTCCTGGTTGGTAGGGTGGAGGGCCAGTGAAAAAGAAGAGTCTCAGGGCCCCCTGCCACCAGCTGGGCCCCAGGGCCACATGCTCACACTGGTTATGGGATCTTGAGCAAGCTACGTCACCTAGCTTTCGGAGTGCCCAAACTAGAGATCTGGACACACTCACCTGGTTCAGTCATAGTTGGGGCTGCAAAACCGGAACAGAGCCACATGTATAAAATGTGGAGGTACTGAAGCAGTAATGACAACAGGAACAATAACAGGTCGGAGCCCTGAAATTGGAGACTCGGACGCATAGTGAACCCTTTCAGGAACCTGATGGAGGAAATGGGATTATGGCTAGGACTCTTGGAGACGGGCACTGTTGTTTCTAACTCTGCCAATCAAGAGATTTGGTTGCCATGGAATACACACACATACACACAGCCCTTGTTGTCTAAGAGGTAGATTAAGGTTCTAGCAGGCTGTCGACCCCTAATTTTCCTATTCCAGCTATTGTTCTGGTACACTCATGTTTTCTAAATCCAGTGGCTTCCGATTCCACTTTATCAGCCGTGACTGAACCAGGACCAAACAGTTAGACAGCCTGAGTAAGCTGCAGCAGGAATCACATCTCGCTCCGCTCAACCTCCTTCGGAGGCTCTCCATCACCTTCTACATAAATACCAGCGCAAGGTCCACAGCCGTCACAGGCTGCCCTCTGCCGGGCCCTCCTCCCTGGGCCCCACCCCATTGATATGCCTTCCAGTTATTCTCATGGGCTCGGCGCCTCTGCCTCTTTGGGACTTGCCATCTTTCAGCATGATTTTCTCCCCCAGGAATGTCCATCCACCCCTCCGTTGCTCAAGGAGCTCCTATTCATTCTTCAAAGCCACGTCCACATGCTCTCTTGTTGGGGATGGCTGTCTGGGCAGAGCTAGATTCCCTCTCTACCACGCTCCATCGCACGCTGGGTACCTCGACGAGAGCAGGTGACGTGAGAATGTTGGCTTCGGGAAAGCAGGTCCTTTGTAGCCTTCACTACAGTACCCACCCAAAGCCAACTCTCTGCTGCGGAGCTGATGCTGACGCACAGCTATAGGGCAGGGTAGAAATGCCCCTGTGCTTTTCCCAGACTGGAACTCTTTACAGGAGTAGAGCGCCCCATCTTTCTCCTGAAGAGTGAATTGAATGGTGTTTTCAAACTGCTGACCTTGCAGTTAGCAGCCCAATGCTTAACCGCTATACCAGCAGGGAGGGCTGCATCATCTCTTACTGACTGTCATCCGGTCGATGCTGACTCATAGCAGCTCTAAAGGACAGGGCAGAGCTGTCCTTAGGAGTTTCTGAAACTCTCATTTTATGGGAATAGAATGTCGTCTCTTTCTCCTGAGAGCTGGCGGGTGGTTTCAAACTGCCGACCTTGCAGTTGGCAGCCCACGTGCAATCACTATGCCACTAGGGCTCCTGAACCTGTATAATTTGCTAATAATAAAGAAAGAAACCACGTGGGGTCTAGGAAGGGCAGCGACCTGCTATGTGTCAGAGTATTGGGGTGGACTTGGGGTGCTGCAACTCTGCAAGGTTGACTGTTCAAATCCACCCAGAAGGGCCTCCGAGGAAAGGCCTGGCGATCTCATTCCTAAAGATGACACCTACTGAAAGCCCTATGGCGCCAGTTCTACTCTGACACACACAGGGTCACCCCGCGTTGACATTGCCTTGATGGTAATAGACCCGGCTTCCCTTTCTTTCTTGTGTTTGAGGAGTCTCTCCGTCAACCGAGGCCCTAGTGTGAGGACTGGCTTTGTCTGTCCTCCGGGTCTGTGGGCGTGGGGCCAGGTTTGAGGGACAGAGGTGTGACGCTTGTAAAGGAGGCCAAAGAACCACAGAGCCAAGAGGATGTGCTGGACCTCTCACGCTGACTGCCTGGACTGCTTGGAAGAGAGCCCGGAGAGCAAAGACAGCCACACACCAGCACTGCTGCCGGCTCGCTGAGGGCCCAGCTCCACCCACAGTGGGTATCCATGTCGCCAGGAATACAGCCCGGCAGGCAGAGGGCTCTTGTCCCGCCCCTGTGTGCCAGGTGGGGGAGCCACCCTGGAGGGGAGTGGCTGTTGTGCTATGGTTTGTCTGCAGCTCCCCCTGCGAGTGAACGGTGTCCTCTTTGACCCCAGCTCACCAAAAGCGGAGGGGCCCTCAGCCCACAAGCACCATCACAGGAGTGGGAACAGCTCACTCTGGAAGGCAGGGAGGGAGGGGGTTCCAGGCAATGCTGCACAAGCAGAGGGGGCCCGGGAGCTGGGCTTCCTGTCACCTGCTTAGGGAAGGCTTCTCCGCACAGTGACAGGTAAGCTGACACCTGAGTGACAGGAGAGAGCAGCCGCTGATGACTGGCGGGAGATCCTTCCAGACAGAGCAAGCACTGAAGACAAAGGGTCCTATCTGGGAAGGTGTCCTCCCTGAAGGAGACACGAATGAGAGACGGAAACAGCAAGTGGTGACTCTCCTGTGGCCCCTTGTCTGTCTCAGATCAGGTGTCCGAGACGTATGCAGACCCTGCTGTGCGTCATGTAAGCAGCAGCCTGTGAAGCGGGGCACGCCGGTAGCCTGCTGCTGCAACACAAAGTCCACAGTGGGGGTGTTAATGAGCAGAACTGGCTTCCTCGCAGGGGCTAGAAGTCAGATTTCTGCTCATGGCTCTGTGGGAGGTCCTTCCTTGTCCATGTCAGCCTCTAGTGGCTGCCCGCGAGGCTTGTGGATGCATCTGTCCTTGTCCCCTGTCTGTCCCCTCTCCCCATGTCCCTCTATATGTGGTTCTGCTCTTTCTATAACTCAGAAGGGATTTGATGTAGGACCCCCTCTGACTTGACTGGGAAGGAACACTGGAGACGCTGTCAGGTAAGCATTGGATAGCTAACTCCAAGGTAGGCAGTTCAAACTCACTAGCTGCTCCATGGGAGAGAGAGGGGGCCATCTTCTCCTATAACCAATGTGGAGTCTCAGAAACCCTACATAGGGGGGCTATGAATTGGCATTCCACTGTATAATGTGCCATTGCTCAATGGCAGTGGATCTGCTTGGTTGGAGGCTTGGTGACTGTAAGGTACAAGACTGTTAACTAACTGCAAGGTCTGCATTTCCGACCCCCCACTCGCTCCACAGGAGGAAGAGGAGGCTGTCTGCTCCTGTAAAGATGTTCAGCTTCAGGAAATGGAACAACTGGTTTCTGGAAGGCAGCAGCCGCCCCGGCTTCCAGACCAGTACTGACAACGGAACAATCACACTGCCACCCTCTCTCCATTCATAGCATTCTGACCTTCCCTGGCAGTGGGAAAAGATGTGGCCAGCCATGCTACAGTTGGGGCTGTGGCCAATGTTTAGACCTGGAGACCAACCGATGTGGCCAGTGCTCACACATACCACCCTGATGTCCCAGTCTTTCAGGAAGCACAAAAGGGGTGGTTTCGATATAAGAGAAGAGCAATTGCTTTTTTTTTTTTTTTGGTTGTTTTGGAAGCTTCTAACTATTATGCCAACCAATGATTGGCATAATAGTGAGAAGCCGCCTGAGCCAGTCAAACCTGAAGTCAAGACTACTGAGAAGAAGGCACTATCCAGACTGAAGCTCAGCTTTCAGGAGCACATCATTCAAGCCCTTGAACCAGGAGAAGCAGTCAAGAGACCAAGCCCAGAGGAGCCAAGGACAAATGTGGAATTATAAATATCCTCCTCCCTCAAACAAGCCATCGATAAACTGAAATCATTATCTGGGAATGAAGAAGATAAGAGAGAAGATCATTATATTATTATATGATGATCGCTATATAATTATTATAAGGCAAAACAAAGAAGTTATTATCAAGAAAACAAAGAAAAAGAAACATAGCTCTTATACCAGACAATAAGCCTTTGAAGACTATGAGGAGGCCAGGAATGGGGGGGAAACAGAGAGAGGGGAGGGACAGGAAATTATAGAGGGAGGAGGGAATATGAGTGGGAAGGGGGGAGAGAACCACATTTATGGAAGGGTATTAATGGGATAGTATTACAGATTTCTTTTGTTGAGGTGGGCTGTGTAGCTATATTAAATAAGTTTTAACAATAAATAAATAAGTGTGAAGGTTCACAGCCTTTAAAAAAAATACCCCAAACCCCAGATTCCCTATCTCTCAGTTCTAAACATTGGTCTGAGTGGCTGAAAAAGGAGGAAACGTAAAACCACAGGGCACTTGGATTCCTCACGGCCTCAAGCTCATCCCAAACATGTGGAAAACAGCTAACGAAAGAGATGAAGAGCATGATGGAATTCAGGCTGGGACCTCACGTAAGAATGGAAGGTGGCCAAAGACATTTCAGTGTCCAGAGAGTCTACCAGAAATATGCGCATGTCATTCTGGAGAAGCTATGTTCCCTGAAGGGATGAAATACTGCAGCTTAAAAAAAGTTTATTGGCACATAATCCACATATCATGCACTCCAATGGTCCAGTCGTATCAAGAAGAGTTGTCCAATCATCACCACAATCAATTTAAGAATATTTTCTTCTCTCTTGTACTCATTGCGTTTAGCTGCTCATTTCCCCCCAACATCCCCTGCCCGACCCTCAAGAAACTATTAATCCAGTTACTGCTTCTACAGATTGACCTCTCCTGTATTAGGCAGGATTTTCTACAGAAACAAAACTGGACACTTAGGATTAGATAGAGAAGCGTATGTAGCGAGAAGGAATATAACAGCTAATTAGTCCACGCAACAATACAGAGGGCTCAGTTCAACTCACTTTCGTGAAACAGTTAATTTTTAAAAAAAATCATTTTATTGGGGGCTCATGCAACTCTTACCACAATTCATACATATATCCATTGTCTCAACCACATTTGTACATTTGGTGCCATCATCATTCTCAAAACATTTGCTTTCTATGTGAGCCCTTGGTATCAGTTCCTCATTTTCC
>NW_022103915.1:8772227-8815770 GCF_000313985.2 Echinops telfairi
AGGCCTGGTAGGGCTTGATCAAGGGCAATGTAACTGAGAGGAATTACTGAAACCCAAATGAAGATTGAGCATGATAGTGGGACAAGAGGAAGTAAAAGGAAATAGAGGAAAGAACCAGGAGGCAAAGGGCATTTATAGAGGTCTAAATACAGGCATGCACATCTGTAAATATACTTATATATGATGGTGGGGAAATAGATCTATGCATATATTTATAGGTTTAGTGTTTTTAGTATATGTGCTGCTGAAGTGAGCACTATAGGTTTAGTATTAAGGTAGCAGATGGACATTGGGCCTCCACTCAAGTACTCCCTCAATGCAAGAACACTTTGTTCTATTAAACTGGTATTCCATGATGCTCACCTTCCCAAAACAATTGCTAAAGACAAAATAGGTGCATAAGCAAATGTGGTGACGACAGAGGATGGTGCCCAGCTATCAAAAGATATAGTGCCTGGGTTCTTAAAGGCTTGAAGATAAACAAGCGGCCATCTAGCTGAGAGGCAACAGATCCCACATGGAAGAAGCACACCAGCCTGTGTGATCACAAGGTGTCGATGGAATCAGGTATCAGGCATCAAAGAACAAAAAACCATATCATCAGGGAACAGTTAATATACTGAAGGTCCTTCAACTCACAAAGGCTGCTGGTCCAAGGTCAAGGAAGCAGACAGCAGAGCCGGCCCTCAGGCAAGACAAGCAGGATGGGGCAGCAGCAGCAAGAAGATGAGAAGTTGAGGTGTAGCAGAAGCCAGTAGTGCAGGAGCATGGCAAAGAGGTCAGCAAAAGCATGGAGAAGCAGGTCTTGATGGAACCACATGCGACGCACACAAGGCCACAGGATTCACAGGTTGTCTCAGCCCACAGTAGCGCAGCATGCAGTTGAGTGAGGCAAAGTCTAGCTCGGCAGCAGAGCACTGGTCCGATCACCAGGGAGAAAGAGAGAACAGTGCAGGCCTTGGAGTGCCATTTATTTCGTCGCCCTCCAATCAAGCTGTGACCTGATTAAACTCTGCCCACATGTTCCTATTGGCCTAGTTGGCACAATAAACCTAACTATCACAAAGACACTAACATTTTAAAGAGCTACCAACAGAAAAATGAAGTAAAATAGAGAAAACCCTCAATCAAAAAGCAAGGAGAAACTATTAAAACCTGAAACAAATTTAAAACGGGTCAAAGGGAGTTCAACTGACAAAGGTGTTAGATTTTAACCTCACTGCGTCCACCATAACGCACGTCCCAGTGCACTGGGTGCGATAGCAAGGCTATTCACATCCCCGGTCTCTGGTCAGAGGAGTTTTTGCAGGAAGAACAAAACAAAACAAAACAAAACAACCTTCTGCATTGAACACATTATTAGCACAAGAGGGCTGTACAACAGGAAGCACAGGTGGCTAAAGAGATGCCTGGGGCAGGGGGAGCATTGTCCCCATAGCCATGACAGGCATCTGTCAGGGGGTGGAGTCACCATTTCAATAAAGACTAACAATCTGCTTCCAGGATTTACTCCAGTAGAAGCAAAGACTGTGTGGTTAACTGCGCACATTGTATTTGAAGGAAAGAAGGAATTCGGTCAAAATGTAACATTATGGGGCACGATTCATGCAAAGTGAAGCTATGTCATTATGACTACAACCGAAATTGAGATCACCATGGGAAAAGCCGAACCTATGCAAATGAGCAACCCTGGAACTACCTGCAGTCCAAACAGCAGAAAATCAAAAAGAAGCTATAACAGATTACGTGGAGACTGGGGGAAAACAAAATCAAACCGTTAAAAAATGACTCCCAATTTCAGAGTTCAATCATGTGCGGAAGGGCAGGCTTGCAGCTATCATCTTTTGTTGTTGTTGAAGGCTGGCATTTCTGGGTCAACAGTGGTAGGTTCCTAAAAACCGAAGTCAGATCATATTTTTGAGTTACACGAGGCTGACTGTTTCTTTCTCCTCAGTCACAGGAATATCACATACCTGAAGGATATTGAAAGTACCGTGGACTGCTGAAAGGACGAACATCAATAATCCTAACAAAGATACTAATGGATCTTGGAAGACGTATGGCCCAAGTGCTCCTTAGAGGCAAGGGGGGCAAGACTTCATCTCACGCACTTCTGGCATGTTGTCAGGAGAGACCAGTCCCGGGACAAGGACATCACGATGCTTGGTAAGGCAGCGAGGCAGTGGAAGAGAGGAAGGCTCTTGATGAGATGGGTGGACGGTGGCTGCAACAAGGGGCTCAAAGTGAAGATGGCACAGGACCGGGCAGCGTCCGGCCCGCTCTGTTGTGCACATGAAAGGGTCACCGCGGGTTGGAACCGATTCAGCGGCACCTAACAATGCCTTTGAAGCAGGTGGGAAGCAGCTAGTCAGCAGTTACAGTATTTCTTAGCATAAGCAAAGAAATAGGAGAGAACATTTGCTTTTTTCCACATCTCTTTCTATTCTCTCATAAGTAGTCAAGCGAGATAAAAACAAATGTCCATCTCTTTGTATGAATTCTGTTCCTGGAACACTTGAGAGTCTTTAAGGAGGAGATATAGCGCTGCACTGAGTTTTCCTATTTGGAAAGTTGCATGTTCTGAGAGGGTGGGAAGGCGGGACAGTAAGCCATTGAAGAGGAAGAGATGCATTGATTGAACATGGAGTTCATTTGCAGCTGGTTGGATTGTTAAAACTACGTCAACAGCCTCTTTCCTCACCACACAGTGTAGTTTAAGAGGATAGAGGTCATTGTACATAAGAATACAGAGATGTCAATTTAGTTAGAAGTCATCATTTAAAACAAATGGAGCAATAATGTAGACATCTTTTTCCTAATTATTTAAGGGTCTTTCTATGGTGTTATAACTAAATTGTACCTGATCTACAGCCTGCACCTTTTAAAACCTTAACTTAGTTGCATATAAAAAAGAAACTATATCTGGCCTCATTGATTAAAAACTATATAAAATTACAGGCTTAAAGGCTTATGGAACTACATCAGAGTACCAGAAAATTAAATAAATAAGCTTTGCTTTACAAGAACGGTATTCGCCATTAGAAAAACAGTTTAACTCATTTGGAGTCATTATTCCAGGACTTCCTAAAAATTTGACAATTTTTGGTGACAGGTGTTAAATATATCTTATTTTTACTTGTATTAAATATAAAAATAAAAACAATTCACTCCCATCAAGTCGATTCTGACTCACAGCGGCCCCACAGGGCAGAAAAGAGCTGGCCTGTGGGTTTCTGAGACTAGCTCTTTGCAGGAGTAGAAAGCTTCATCTTTCTCCTGCTGTTTTCAAACTGCTGACCTTTCAGTCCGTGACTTTAGGGACTTCACTTCAGAGCATCTGGCTGATGCCTGGTCTGCATACCTAGGCAGTTTGGGAGGACCTGTACCTGACAGGTGATGAGCAGATCACCTGGTTTCTGGTCTGAATGCCTGTAAGCCAGCTCAGCAGAGACTGGGGACACAGCAACCTGTAGCTTGGAGGTGGAGTGGGGGAGGAAAAGGGGTCCGATGCTCTTGATCCACAAAGAGCATCTCCTGCCACTATGAATGCTCATCGGCTCATGTTGGGAATAGTCTGGAAATGCGCTTTGCAACACTTACTCATATTCACTCTGAGCCTCATGTACCTGAAGCAGAGGGCCACCTATATGAGTTTGGAGCCTGTGTAGGCTGGCTTCCCTAGGGAAGAAATACCAGTGACACTTCTATCTGTGTATACGTAGAATGAAATTTATATCCAGAAAATGGCGCACACAGTTGTAGCAGTTGTCAAGTTCAATCAGCTACCAAGACTGCAGGTCCGACATCAGACTGACTCACGTCGTGTCTGGAGCAAATGAGCCTGAGATAGGCAGGAAGGCAACAGGGTGGTGACTACAGAAGCAAATGAGTCCAAGGTGGGCAGGTCAGAGAGTAGGCCACTCATGACTCCCGGAGTAGGCAGGCAATATGGCAAGTCATTGGCTCATGTCTAAAGAACCGGAGGTCTATGAGTCAGATGCAGGGTCTGGACACAATAGGAAGCAAACAAGCTTTTTTGTACAGCATCCGCTTATGTAGGAAGTAGGCCACATGCCTGCGAAAATGTCCTTGCAATTGCATTAGGGCTGTGACCTGAGTAAGGGAGTAGTACTCCAACCTACAACTTACAACCGCCTGAGTGCCCATCCCGGAGTTGATTGTATTATGTCAGGTCACACTGTGGGGATTGCTGGACTGCAACTGTCACACTACTGAGACTGGTACAGCCAAGTTAGCACAAAACCCTGCGATCACCAAGCCACACATTTCTTTCACTTAAACTTCCTTACAGAAGCTCCTTGAAATGTATCTGAAGATGCTATACAGAATTCTCTTCTTGATTCAGGGTCTGTCATTGTAAGTTGTACTTCTTGGGATAGAATACAAATTCTTTTGGGAAGCAGTAAGGTTTGCCCTTAAACTAAATGGTCGCCAATGTTTGCCCCTCACTAGCTGTAGATCAAGTGTTTAATTGCTTTACTCTATTTTCCAATACAGTTCCTTAGTAATGCTGTACTTGCATAGAAGAACCTCTCCCCTAATTAACCCAATTGTTTTCAATGTCTAAATAATGAGAGGCTGAAAAGCCAAACAATGGAGCTAGTTAGCCCTGTGAGTAGAATGAGCCGAGGGAAGATGTCAAGCAGAATGGAACATAGGAGCTTGGTAAACAACCAATGTGCTTATTCTCATGCCTACCCCTCTTCCTGTCTAATTTCTATTTTAAGTTGCTGTGGTTCCCTGCAGCCAGATCTTTATGTGGAATAAAGGGGATTAACATGATAGGCCCGGGCTAAGCACTTTTTCATTCAGTATCTGATGAACTCTTCATAACAAAATTGTGAAGTAATTGTATCCGTCTCCACTTGATGGTCGAGGAGGAATCCCTGGGTGGTGCAGATGGTTAACCAGACTGGGCTTCTATCCAAAAGGATGGAGGTTCCAGTCCACCCAGTGGAGTGTCTGACAAAAGCCCTGGCAGTCTGCTTCTGAGAAATCAGCCATTGGAAACCCTCTGGGATCGAGTTCCACTGACGTGCACTGGGTTCCTGTGAATCAGACTGGACTGGATGATAACTGGCCATTGTGGTCAAGGAAGGGGGTTGCGATGGAGCCCAGAAATGTGTACAACCAATGCTAAGTGCTGACAAAGTGTGAACCCAAATCTTCATTTCTTCCCAGTCTGATTTCTTTCCCACTGAACAAGTAACTCTCCTGGTAATTGAACACCACACCCACATGTGGGTGTCACCTAGCTATGGGACCGAACCCAAGTCTTTGTGTGCACAGAGCCATGTGTGGGGTGGGATGATGAGAGATTCCAATGAGCTATCGGCTCAAGAGCTGGGCTCCAGACTGACCCAGACTTTGGACATGTCAGGAGAGACCTGTCCCTGGATACGAACACCAGGCTTGGCAAAATGGAAGGTCCGCGAAAAAGAGGATGCCCCTCTCGGAGGTGGATTAGCACAGCGGCTGCTGCAACAATGGGCTGAAGCACAACAGCCTTCATGAGGGTGCAACGGCCCAGGAGACATTTCGTTCTGTTGTACAGAGGGCGGCTCTGAGCTGGAGGCGCCTCGGTGACTCCTCATCATAATGACATGCTCTCCCTTCTTTCGCATCCACAGCAGAATCTACTCCCTCCATTTTTAAAATATCATTTCGAGGGTCCCTATTTTCCAAAGGGCCCCAGTGGCATAAACAGTTAAAGGGGTGAAGAAATCAAAAGTTTGGCGTTTAGAATCCACCTAGAGACACCTTGGAAGATAAGCCTGGTGGTCTATTTCTGGAAGGTTGTACCCTGAAAACCCTCTGATGCATGAGGTCGCCATGAGTGGGGACGGACCTGGTGACCATTAACGACAGTTGCAGCAATGGGTTTGTGCAAGGGAACGATTGTGAGGAGGGCGCCGGACTGGGGAGTGTCCCGTCCTGCTGGGTGTAGGGTCACTATGGTCCCAAACCAGCTCGATGACACCACACAACCCCAGCGGCAGCAGCTCTTTTTCACAGCCAATCACCGTCCACAGCACCAAGTGACAGTCCCCTGACTTCAGAGAATTGTGAAGTTTAAGCATTGCTTAAGCATCCTGGTGACCTCGTTTCAAGGCCAAGTCATTAAAAGGTGAAGCTTCCTGCTGCAATCCGGACAAGGAAAGAGATGGCAGGAGGAGGCAGAGGAGGGGGAGGAGAGGCGGACAAGAAAGAGACTTTGGCACAAGCTGACAGGTGTTGGGAAGACAGCGTTGTGTGTCCTGACAACTCAGGCTGACTCGGAAGTCAGAGATGCAGCTGCTGTCACCGTGGTTTAGATTCAATTTGCGGGTGAAAAAAATCACTGTCTCCAGCCACTTGGCGATGCATGCCGGTCAGAAGCATGCTGTGAGGCTGAGCTTTCTGCCCAGCAGCCACCAGAAATGCTCTGAAAGAATTCTAGATTTATCTTCATGGACAGACAGGGGCAGCAATGGGAGAAACACTGACCAGGGAACTAGGGGAGCAGAAACTCAAGTCTCTGTACTACTGATTGCTGTGTGACCTTGGGCAAGTCCCTCAACCTTTCTGAGATGCTGTCTCTTCTGTTGAATATTGAACATCATTATCCCGCCTGGCCAGCCTCTTGGGGGCTGGGGTCTTGTAAGAGCTCCAGGAGCGTGTGTATTTTGCAGACTTAAAACACCAGGTGATTTCAGGATGGCCATTGGTCACTGGGGAGATAGCCATGGAGCCAAATACACCTAGCCCACGGAGACTTGGCACCATCACCCAGGTCCCCAATCCTCCCCCAGGGCAGTGGACACGATCAGACTCAGAAGCCTGGAATGCTCTGCCAACATCGTCTGATTCACTTCCATGTAAGGATGGTTCTGTCTGTCCACTTCCAACAGCCCCAGAGTTGAGAGCCGGCCTGGCTCTTTTCCGCCTGTCATACAGCTGGTCTTCCATTGGCCCTCAAGCACCAGGGCACCTCTTTCCCTTCCAATGACCGTAGAGAGCAATGCTGAGTGTCTGCGTGGCCAACTTTCTTGAGCAGCTCTCTGAGGATCAGCAAAGTGTCATGCCTTCTCATCGAGCAAGGCCACGGCGTTCAGCCAACCTCTAACATGCAATAGGAGGCACTTGCTGGGGATGCCAAAGAAAATCAGAGCTGGTCTCTGCCACGTGGGCTGTAGTGAAGAAGTCCGCATCATGGAGGGGCTTGAGTGGGCTGCCCACAGTCTGGAGAGCTCTCTCGTCCTAGAAGCAGTCTGCTGAGATCAGGAATCCCCCCATTTATCCCTGTAGAGCAGGAGCCACAGAGAACATGGGTGATTTGCTCTTGGTGTGGAGCTGAGAAGAGAACCAGGGGTTGATGGTGGCTCTCTGGGTCCACAGCGTGTGCGCTTTTCGCTGTTCTGTGTTGTTCACCACAGCCTGGAGGAAACTCCATTCTGGAGGTTGGTATTTCCTCCCTCCTATTGAGTCCATTCTGACTGGGTTAGCCTGGTTTGACTAGCAAAACCAACTCATAGACACTCATAGGTGTGTAAGAAAGAGCTTCAGATACAAGAGCAATTGGATATTGAGAAGACATCCCAGCCCAGTCCAGATCAAGCCCATAAGTCTGATAGTAGCCTATATGTGTGATAGCAATCTATAAAGCCCTCTTCAGATTCACAAAACACATACATGATGCTGAATGCAGGAAGATCACAGGCCAGTGAGTGGAAAATCTTGTGGATCCAGTGGTGGTGGAAGCATCTCAGCACTGGCGTGGGTCTCCACATGGCTCCTCCAGTTCTAGGGCTCTAGCATAGCTCCCTGTGTCTTAGCATCATTAATACCAAGCAGAGAGTTTGTGTGTGTTCTGCTTCCAACGAAGCTATTGATCTCTGTGGCACCTCCAAATGAAGTCATCAAGCAGCAACCTGATTGGCAGACTAAACTACACACCTTCACTCTTAATAGTCTCGAGTTGGCACCAGATTATGTATGAACCACACTGACGTAGAGTCATCCTATAGGAAGGGCACAACTGCCCCTGGGATTTCTGAGACCATACATCTTGGCAGAATGGAAAGCTTAATCTTGCTCCTGCAGAGCGTCTGGTGGCTTTGAACTGCTGGCCTGGCAGTTAGCAGCCCAACGTGCAGCCACTGAGCTGCCAGGACTCCTCTTGTCACAACGGCATCAATAACCATACAGATAACTCACAATGGTTGCTTTTAGTGGCCACCGATGGACTTTGACTCATGGGGACCTCACCCACAAAGGAAGGGGTGCTGCCGGTCCTGCTGCATCTTCCCAATAGCTGGCACAGGACAGGCTATTGTTGTGACTATTGTGACAATCTATGTCACCGAGGGTCTTCCTCGCTCTCCCTGGATCTCTGCTTCCCCCAATACGATGTCCTCCTCTGTCTCCTGGTCTTTCCTAAAAACACATCCAAAACAAGCAAGTCAGACAATGTTGTGTCTTGATCCGCAGGGCTGTCCCCAGCGAATCCCTAGTCTTCCCTGGCCCGGAGGCTCTGTCATGGGTGACCTTAGTGACCTCTGAGATATGGGCTGCCTCACTGGTAGCACCACATGAAGCATGAGCCGCTAGCGTCGGACAAGGTTGCAGGCGGGTGGCAGATCGCACCGTTACTGGGTCCTTGTGCGAATGTTGCTGTGCTAAGGGAACGCTGTTGTTGGGTGCTGACTCATAGCAACCCTACGTACAAACACAACCAGACCCCTCCCAGGCCTGCACCATCCTCACAAGTGTGCTTATGTTTGAGCCCATTGTTGCAGCCACCGGGTCCCTCCGTCTTTTCAAGGGTCTTCCTCTTTTTCACGGTCCCCTCCATTTTACCGAGCATGATGTCCTTCTCCAGGAACTGGTCTCTCCTGTCCAAAGTTCTGCGGACAAAGTCCCACCACCTTGCCTCTAAGGCAGTGGTTCTCCACCTTCCTCGTGCTGCAACCCTGGAATACAGTTCCTCATGTGGTGGTGACCCCCCACCATAACATCATTTTCATTGCTACTTCGTAACTGGAATTTTACTACTGTTAGGAATCGTCCTGTAAATATCTGATAGGCAGGACGTATTTTCATTGCTACAAATTGAACATATTTAAAGCATAGTGATGAATCGCAAAACAATATGTAATTCTAAATTGTGAAATATTTATTTATAATGACCAATAAACGAGATTTTGTCTTGAAGCATGGTGTGGCATGGGTAGCAGTCCTCACGCCGGGTCCTCTGTAGGTGGCTGTATCTGCATGTGGGCGGACCCACCTGCAGACAGACTGAAGAGCAGTGTCTCGGTTCCTAAGACCATCAGAAATATTTTCCCATGGTCTTAGACAACCCCTGTGAAAGGGTCATTTGATGCCCCCAAAGGGGTCACGACCCACAAGTTGAGAACCGCTGTTGTAAGGCGTACCTGCTATGCAAGCCTGTGGTGAGGCTTTCATGAGAAAAACCAGGCAGAGAGTAGGTACTTCATGCATAATATCGGTGCTCACTCCACTCTGCCTGAGATGGTTAAGTAGGGTTAGAGAAGACCCTGATCCCTCATTTCACCCTTCTCACTCAGAGGCCCAGTCTGGAGTCTGTGCTAAGTGGTCAAGCCCCTGCCTCTACTCCCTGGATCCTGGACTGGCTGCTGCTGAAGCACCAGGTCCCCGAAGCCTCCCATCTAGGAAGACCCAAAGATCTCTCCCAGAAAGGAAAGGGAATTGGGGCTCAACCTCATCTTCCACTCCCTCCCAAAGGTCTACTCTCTCAGCTTCTGATGCCAAGAGAGGGACCGGGCCCCAGGTCTGAAGGAAGGGCTTGGAAAAGCTTCTCCCCAGGAAGCTGGAACAAAGGAACAAGGACAGATGAGGGCCGGGACAAGATGGGACCTTGTGCTTCCAAGAAGTCCCCAGAACCTGAGAGTGTCATAGAAACTCAGGTCTTGGCAAAGGTGAATGTGAACCCAGAGGCATCCTCATGCCCCTCCCCAAGACCCCCTTGCTATGCAGGCTTTCTGACACCTCCAGGACTTGGCCACGCCACTCCCTCTGCAAGAAGACCTCTCTGCCCTTTCTCCCATCGCCTGGCTGAGTCCCACTGCCTATCCATCAAGACCAGGGCCGTCCTGGAATTCCTGGGGGCATGTTGTGATTACACATTGGGTGTTAACCACAGGTCAGTAGTTTGAAACCATCAGCCACTCAGAGAGAGAAAAACTGGGCTTTCTACTCCTGTGAACAGTTATAGTCTCAGAAACTCACATGGGGCAGATCTACCTTGTCCTATAGAGTTGCTAGCAGTCAGCACTAACCTGACGCCGTGAGGTTGGTTTTATAGTTTATCTATATAGCTATATCTATGAGCCTCACAAGTTCCCCTTCTCTAGAGAATCCAGCTTAAAACGGGGTGGGGAGGCTATAGACATCAGTGGGGTCCACCTGCAGGATCTGGGAAAGGAAGATGGGACATGATTAGGTGGGGCCAGCATTGAAGTCCATCAATGTCACAAGAAGCCGCTGGGCCTTAATTGTATGTCAAGAGCAACCTGGAAGGGTTTGTGCAGAGAGCTGATGGGGTCGGATTCCTTCATAGGGGACCATCCTGCCTGCGATGTGTGGCTGGAAAGCTGAGGACAGAAGCTGGCAGGTCCAAGATGCTCTAAAAATCAACTCATCTGGTTCCTTCCAGCATCTCCCTCAGCCTCTAGGGTCTTCCCCTTGCCCTCCCTTCTGCCCTGGGACCTTCTACCCTTTTCTCACATTTGCCCCCAATGTTGGCTGACCCTTCTTGTCCCGACTGCTCCAGGTTCACCAAACTTTGGGGGTGAGCAGGGCAGAGAGGAGGTGCTGTGTCCAGGGGAGGGAGTAGACAAAGTTAATACTGAACAACCATTGAGTTGATTCCAACCTTGTAGCATCCCTATAGGACAGAGTGGTCATTCCCCCTGGGGTCTCCCAAGCTGTCCATCTTTATGGAAGCCCATGGTTAGGTCTCACTCCCCTGGAGTGCCCGAGAGTTCTGACTGGGAGTCGTTAACCCCATTTGCCACCAGGGCTTCTTCGAGGGCTAATAGCAAAGAGCTAATAGAGTTGACCCCTCAGTATGGATTACAATTCAATGTAAGGAGGACCTCAAGCCTCACAGCTGGACCAATGGGTCACATCATGAGACATGGAGAAAGGTGGAAGGTGTCAAGGATTTTTGTCTTCCTTGGATCCACAATTAAAGCTCATGGAATATGTATTGCAAGGACATGGCATTGAGGACCCAAGCCATAGTACTTTCCACTGCCTCACACGCATGTGAAAGTTGGACATTGACTAAAGAAGACTGAGGAGGAATCCATGCGTATGAATCGTGGTGCTGGAGAAGAATATTGAAAGTACCATGGATAGCTAAAAATACAAATGGATCTGTTTTAGCAGAAGTCTGCCCAGAGTGCTCTTTAGAGGCGAGGATGGCGAGACTTCTTCTTACATTCTCTAGGGACATGTTGTCAGAAGCGCCCAGTCCCTAGAGAAAGACATCATGCTTGGTAGCATCGAGGGGCAGCTAAATGAGGAAGGCCCTCAAGGAGATAGTTTGGCATCGTGGCTACAACAATGGGCTCCCGCGCAGGACCAATTGTGAGATTGGCACGGGACTGGGCAGTGTTTCCTCCTGTCGTGCAGGGGGTTGCTATGGGGCATAACTGACTTGATGACACGGAACCACAATAGAATGAATAGATTGGCTCTCCTACAAGTTAACAGCTGTAGACTCTCAAGAGGCGAGCTAGCTGATTTGAGAGACAGAAGATCTGAAGCCGATGTGCAGGCTCACATATTCCCTTGTGCCCAGGGTCCTGAACCAGTCACTCCGAAAATCAGGGCTATCTGGGCGGCTTGTCCCAGTGGGAGTCACTGTGCATACAATGTCTTTCTGGTGGTGAATTGCTACCAATTGCTCAAATCTTCTCTAATGAAACAGAAAATGCCCTCCCAGGGGAAGGAGAGACATGGGGGGAGGACAGCTCCTTTTTGATTTTGTGCTGAATTCACAGTCAACAGCCGCTCGGAACCGAGCAAGGCAATCTCTGGGCCGTTGGGGAGGAGGCTGGAAATTGCCAGAGAAGCAGAAACGGTCGGTGAGGTTTGGCAGGGGTGGCATTGACGTGGGCAGCTCAGATGTTCTGCCCCTTGCCAGGCATGCAGGCTGTGCAGGGCCTGCTGGGATGTGTTCCGCAGGGCTGCAGGAATGTGCCAGGTGGATGGGCCTCCACACCATCCACCCTGCAGGCCCTGGTGTGGTCCTCCCGCCCGGGCTCCTTGTGCCCACGCACTTGGCTTTAAGGCATGCTCGTGATCTTATCCTTTCTTCCTGGAAGCAACTCGCTAGCCTGTGTGTCAATGGCTGTGTGCCTCGCGGGCACTCAGGCAGCCCATGGTGGTGGCCCTGGTGAGGCGCTCGGCTCCTAACTGGAAAGAGGTCGGTCGGAACCCACCGAGCAGCAGTGCAGAAGCAAGGCCTGGCCATCTGCTGCTGCGGACATGACAGCCAAGAAAACCCTCGGGGCTCCGTTTTACTCTGTAACCCCTGGGGTCAATGTGCATTGGAACGAACCAGACGGAGCAGGTATTTTTCTGTCTGTTTGTTGCATTTTAATCCCTAGATGGAAGCTGTTTTCAGCCTCCTCCATCTCCCCCGCAGGCTTTTCTGCAGCTGAAAAAAAATCCCGGTGGTGCTATGGGTGAGACGATGGACTGCTAACTGCCGGCACGGCAGTTCAAACCCAACAGCAGATTCTCAAGAGAAAGAGGAGGCTGGGTGCTCCCGGAAAGGTGTATTGTCTCGGGGAAACCCTCCCTTGGGTTGCTATGAGTCAGAACCCATTCGGCAGCAGCGGCTTTGGTATTTTCCAGGACACAGTGAGTCACACACATTGGGCTACAGTCAGCAGTTTGAACTCACGAGCCGTTCCAAGGGAGAAAGATGAGGCTTTCTGCTCCTGTCCAGAGTTGCAGTCTCAGAAGCCCACAGGGGCCACTCTGCCCTGTCCTAGCGGGTCGCTGTGAGCTGGAAGCAGCTCCATGCCAGGGAGCTTGGGTCTTTTGTTTTTTTCTTTCTGATTTTGGTTCTTTGGGTTGCTCTTTTTCCTGTAGCTGAAGGTGACTCCAGGTTGCTGGGCTCTCTGGGCCAGGAAGAAACACAGCCAGGATGCTTCATAGGAGCCTTAGAGGCAAGGATGGCAGGACTTACTTCCGCTTACTTTGGACACATCATCAGGAGAAAGCCAAGGCTGGAAGAGGACCTCATGCTTGGTAAGGAGAGGACCCAAGTAACTGTGGACAAGCCCCAGTAAGATCCAATGCTACAGCAATGCGCTCACGAGTACCGATGATCATAGAGACGGTGCAGGGTCTGCCCGGGTTCTGTTCTTGCGCAGCTGAAAGGCTGGTCCCCCGACAAAAGTTCAAAGGATATAATAAGTGCCTCCCCAAAGATCACCCACTCAGTCTGTAGATGCTGCCGGGGCTTTGGAAAACCCAGAGAGCCTTAGTGGTTTACTAAACGGCCCAGGCTGGGTGCATAACACATGCTCACACAAGAGGGGCTGGAGTGTGCGCCACAGGACTCGTGCAGACTGCCCATCTAGTCCCTCTAACCAGGCAGCCTGTCCTCCACAAAGTGACTGCAGAAGGTAAGAAGCAGGGAGACCTGTATCCATGGCCCACCCTGTGACTTTGGACAACTGGGCTCACCCTCTGAGTCTGTGTCCTCATCTTCAGGGTAGGGGGACAGGGGTGGCTATTCACTGGCAGTGTGGAAAAGAAAGGAGGCAATACAGGTGATGAGCCTAGTGGTGTCCTGGGGACATAGAATTGACTCGGCAGGTCATCTCACTCACACACCCACTCACTGCCATCGAGTCGATGCGGACTCATAATGACCCCGTAGGGCAGGGTATAGCCGGCCCTCTGGGTTTCTGAGGCTGTAACTCTTGACTCTAGATTCCCCGTCTTTCTCCTGTGGAGAGACTGGTGGCTTAGAACTGCTGACCTTGCGGATTTCAGCACAGTGTGTAACCACTGTGCTGCCACCAGGGCTTCAGCTCATCAGTGTATGTTTCTCATTCTCATCCTACGCCTGACCACCTTGGCTTCAGCTCTCTTTGTGGGTCCCAACATCCACTTACCTTTGGGGATACTGCAGTAGTAACGCAGTGTGTTCAGCATCACACGGCTAACTGAAAGGCTACCCATTCAAACTCAACAGGAGAAAGAGGACGCTTTCAGGTCTCATAGAGATGTATTGCTTCAGAAAACCTACGGGGCAATTGTCCTCTGTCCTGTAGACTCACTGTGAGTTGGATGGGCCTGATGGCAGTGCACTCGGTGGGTTTGGGAGATGCCTGGCTCCTTCCATGTTGGAATTCCCTAACCTTCCCTGTGATGATTCCCTGTCTCCCTCTCACACACAAGTTCTAGGCTCAGCGCTTGCCAAGACTACCAATGATGAACCCACCTTTCCCTCCAAGGTCAGCAGTTTAAAACCACTAGCTGCTCTGAAGGAGGAAATTGAGGCTTGCTCCTCCTGTCAGGAGTGACAGTCTTAGAAGCCCACAGGGACGGTTCTGCCTTGTCCTATAGGGTCACTGTGAGTCAGACTTGACTCAATGGCAGTGAGTTTGGGAGTTTCTCACCAATTGAAGCCTAGGAACTAAATGGCTCCCACCCCCCGTTGTCTTTGTCTGACTTGGGGTAGGTGGGGGCCACACAATGGCTGCAATGTGGCCCCAACTTGCTTTCCCAATCTGCACTGTCTTTCACACCTGTGCTGCTGACAAACTCAATTTCTCGCTGGCCCCAAAGCCACCTTGTGCTCCCCTGTCTCCGCACCTTCATTCCCTAACGCACCACCCCACACATACACACGTGCACACTTCCCTGTGGAAAACCCCACCCGCCTGCTCAGGACCCCGTTCCCTTCCCCCTTTCTCTCTGCAGAGCACACAATGGTTGCAAGTCACTTCAGCACCGAGGTCACATTCCTTTTAGTTGCCAGAACCTCTGGGTCCAACGCTCTGTTGTTGTTGACTTTTGAGTGGTGGTTTGGGTGAAAGCTGAGGAAGCAAATTCATTTTCCATTCAACCCCGTCTACATGTTTGCTCTTGATCTTTGTTGTCCTGTCTATGGAACAGCACTCTTTCCTCTTCCTTCCTGGGTTTTGCTTTTCCCTTCGTCCTTCTTTCCTGCCTCTGCGCTTTGGCTTTGGGCAAATGCTGCCCTTTCGGTGGATCGTTTCGGTGGATCGTTTATCTGCTTGACTGCTCTGAGGACTGGGTTCCCCCCGGGGCTCTGAGGGCACGAAGGAGAAACCTGCTTACCCTCCGTCAGATGAAATGTCTTCCTCCTTTTAACCTTTCATGGATTTGCGATTCTCAGAACGCTTGTCCTCGAGTTAGTCTACCTGTATAACTGGTTTTCTTTACCAGACTGTCCCTGCCTTGTGGGTCAGACACTAAAAGCAGCAAACAAACCAAAACCAAACTCACGTCTTATCTCGCTTTCAAGCAGGCCATGCTCCTTAGAAGCAAGGATGGCGAGATGTCGTCTCATGGGTGTTGCACAGACTCTCAGGAGAGATCGGGCCCTGGAGAAGGACATCATGTTGGTAGAGTAGAGGGGCAGCAAAAAGGGGGAAGACTCTCAACAAGATGGATTGATAGAGTGGCTGCTGCCATGGGTTCAAACCTAACATTGTGTAGATGGCTCAGAAGAGGACATTATTTCATTCCGTTTTACAAAGGGTCCCTATGAGTTGGAATCGACTTGAGGGTGCCTAACAATAACAGCCGCGACATGCTTGGACAGGGCCTGCGGGTGGTGCAAAGGGTTTGTGCTCAACTACCAACCTAACAGTTGGCAGATCAAACCCATTCAGTGGCTACAGAAGCAAGGTCTGCTGCTGTGCTTCCCTAAGGTGACAGCCCAACGAAATCCTATAGATCAGCTCCACTCTAACACCTGGGGCAACCAGGAGTCAGATTCGATGAGACAGCAGCAGGTGTAGTCTGGTCTGGGCTTCATGCTTGAATACCCATTCTCTCCCATCTTTCTAGCTTGCTTGCTCTGGTGCCATCACGCCAGCACCTTATTGAGCCCACTCACTGGAATCCTCATTCCACTTCCTTTACATCTGTCACTGTCAACCTCCCCTCCTGTTCTCATCTACCTCCTCGCCACCCATCTCACACTCCATGTTCCCGCACGATGCGAATGGGTTGGCATTGACTCTCAACTCCCTGAAGCCTCAGATCTCTCTTCCTCCAACTGATCCTCTGTCCATATTGCAGCCCTGAGGTCTGGGGCCAGGTAGTAGTAGAAGCAGCCGCGTCCTCCCATCCACCCATAAAAAAAGAAACTAACTCTATCTGCCTCTCTCTCTCTCTCACACACACACACACACACACACACACACACACACACACACAAATGGACAGAATCAACAGTGTGGGAACTCTAAAGATAGAGTGATAGCAAATGTTGACTTGCTGACTCAAGACAGAGGCAACAAATAACTGCTAGGAAAGCTTTGTGCTCCACCTCCTCCCTCACTCAGCACAGCCATCTTAATCATAACACACATTAGTGATGGCCTGTCATCCCATGGAGGGGGCCTGGCACCTGTCTCTACAACTGTGGTTCGCAACCTTCCTCATGCTGTGGCTCTTTAATACAGTAACTCATGTGGTGACCCCCCAACCATCAAATTATTTTTGTTGCTACTTAATAACTGTCATTTTGCTACTGTTATGAATCGGGCGACCCCCGTGAAAGGGCCGATCGACCCCCAGAAGGGTTGTGACCCACAGGTTGAGAACCGCTGCTCTACAAAGAATAGGTCTCCTGTCTGCCTGCGTCTGCATCTCACCTGTCTGGGAGCTGCATACAGGGCGGAAGCTCAGTGCCCATCTTGGCTTGGCTTGTCACAGAGCTCCCTCAGGGCTGAGAAGCTGGAGGCAGCAAACTAAGGATGTGACTACCTGTGGCTGCCTGGGGCTTAAGGTTTTCAAAACACCATGGATATGGGAGATTTGAGAAAGCCACACATGCATGCAGGCTCAGGGCAAAATGCTTACCCCGAGATTCCCTGGCAGCATCTCAAGGTTCAGTGCCTGCCTAGCTAAGTGCTCAGAATGGGTCCTGGCTCAGAGCCATAACTCACATAATACACAAAAATGGAGCCCCGATAGATGAAAGGATGCACTCAGTGTGGATCGATGACCCAAGTTTAAGAACCAAGGCCATAAAACTCTTAGAAGAAGACACAGGGATAAAGCTTTAAGAACTTGTTTATTGACAATGGATCCTGAGATATGACACAAAAGTGTAAGCAATAAGAAGTGGAAAACCCTCCAGATAAACTGGATTTCATCAAAATCTTAAAAAAACATGTTGTGTATCACAAGACTTGATCAAGGAAGTGAGGGGATGGCCTACAGAAAAGGAGAAAATATGTGGGAGTCATATATCTAAAAAGTTTCATATGCAGAACAGATAAAGAAGGTCTATAATCAAACAACAAAAAGACAGGCCAATTTAAGAATGGGCAAAGCCTTTGAGTGGACATCTCTTCAAAGAAAATAGAGAGATGGCCAATAAGCACATGAAAAGATATTCAACATCATCCATCATTCAACCCAAGCCCTAAACCCTTTGCCATCCGGTTGATCTGACTAATAGCAGCTCTGGAGGACAGAGCAGGATTGCTTTAGAGGGATGTCAAGGCTGTGAAACAAATGACCGCTTCTTTCTCTCATGGACCATCTGGTGGGTTCAAATCTCCTGCCTTTCAGTTAGCAGCCAGGCACTGAACCACTGTCTCGCCAGGGATACGCATTAGTCATTGGAGATTCAAACAAAAACTGCAATAAGATACCATTTCATGCCCACACAGATGTCCTGGTGGCATCGTGGTTACACACTAGACTGCAGTCCGAAAGGTCAGCAGTTCAACATCACTAGCCACACTGTGGGGAGAAAAGCGGGGCTTTCTGCTCCCGTAAAGAGTGACAGTCTCCGAAACCCATGGGAGGAGTTCTGCCCTGTCCTGTAGGGTCACTGGAGGTGGCACACACTCGATGGCGGTGTGTTGGAGTTTGAGGGTTGCTAAAAGAAGGCTTGATGGCCCAGTGGTTTGTTGTCCACCTATGAATCAAAGGTTAGTGGTTTGAACTAACCGGCCATTCCAATGGAGAAAGGTGTGGCCATCTGCTTGCTTTGGACACCCTGCAGGGCAGTTCTGCTGTGAGTGGCGATCGAGTCTCTGGCCCTGGGTTTGGTCTTTTAGGTATGCTGTTATCAGAAACATGAAAACTACATGGGGCATATGGGAACCCTCCTGCGATGTCAGCTAACACAAAATGGTACAACCACTCTGGGACACAGTGTGGCATTTCCTCACAAAGTGAACCGTGGCGTTTCCACAGGACGCAGCACTTCCACACCTAGGTGTGTACTCTGGAGACTTGGAAGCAGGCACTCAAACAGTTACTTGTGCACCGATGTTTATTGCAACACTTTTCACAATAGGCCCAAAGTGGAAATGGCACAAGTTCCCATGGGTGGGCAAATGGATAAACGACATGTGGTACATATTATTCATCCACATATTAAAAAGGGAGTTCTGATATAGGCGACAGTGTGGATTATTGTGTGATCCCATTTGGGGGAAGCATCTTAATAGGCTTCTCTCCAAGTCATCATGGTTCAAGACACCATCGTCCCTCACCTAAGTGGCTGCAACACCCCTTGACTTGCTCCCTTACATGCAAGTCTACACCCAGCACCCCAAACTCACTGCCATCGAGTGGATTCTGACTCATAGTGACCCTATAGGACAGAGCAGAATTGTGCCTATGGGTTTTCCGAGACCATTGCTCTATGGCTGTAGAAAGCCCCATCTTTCTCCAGATCACGCCAATCATTCCCCAATAAAATCCACTATCGTCTTATGATCCACGAGACTGCATTAGGTGGTGCAGCCCATGCCTGATGCTCCCATCTCATGTCCTAAGATCCCCCGACTCCTTCCCATCAAGGCATGTCGACCTTCTTTCTGTTCCTGCGCTGTCACACTCATCACTCTTCTTGGAGTGCTCGTCCCAGCATCTTCATGCGACTTGCTTCATGAACTTGTCCCTGCTCACAGGGCACCTGCACAGAAATGCCTTCCCCAGCCACGCTCCCCCAAAGACTTCCCCAATATCATCACAGTTCTCTTCCTCTAAATCCCTACATGGCTTCTTTTTTTCTCTCCTTATGGTACTTCTGATTCCATTTGTCCATTTACCTTTTACTCACACATAGAAAAAGTACCTTTTAAAAAAACAAAACCTTTCCCTTCCTCAGCACCATGTCCCCGGTGCTTAGGACAGTGCCTGGCACGTAAGAGAGATATTTTGAAATAAGAATAAAATGGATGCGTGTCTGTGTCGCCCACAGCAGAATCCAACACCTCCTGTACCTTGTTCCATTGGGAAGGCTACAAAACATGGTGCAATTGAACCTCAGGGAAAAGCCAACCATTCTAGGACCTCTCGTTGTGCCTTTGTCATTAACAGGCAAGGCACAGCCCCACCGTAAGCCTCTGTTTTCCCATTTGTACAATGAAGATGCCAATTTAGATATCCTCTCAGGCCCCTTCTGCTTGAACGTCAATGGATGAAATTGAATTGAGCCGCTCTAATGGAATTTCAGGATCCGCAGGAGGAACAATCCACGGGCAGCGTCTCCACAGTGAAGAAACAATTCTGCAGCACCCTTCAAATGACCCTCCCGGCCTTAGCACCCTCAGAGGCAGCACTCCCTAATGTGACTGGCCCCTTGAGTGGTCAGCTTGAGCCAAGGTGGCCGTGACCTCAGGAGTAAAAGGGTGGGCAATGATCATTCCAACCCTCCTGCATGCGAAGAGCTATGTGCACCCAACTTCTCTTGCTGGTTGACCCTATTAGTCCTGAAGAACATGAACTGATCCGTGTTGCTGCCAGCAAGACTTTTGTCCTATAAATATGACTCAGGAATGCAGGTCCATCGGCTTTGTGTCACATCTTCAGAAAGGAGGGAATAAAAGCCGTGCTTGGTGAGAGCTTAAATTCTGCAGCTGCACTCCACATGTCACTTGAATTTATTGGCAATGATATCACCACAAGACGGCTAGGAAAGTGGAGAGGATCGCCCATCAGTGCCATGGGATCACCTTCAAGATAAGTCACAGAAAATGTCCTGGCTCTCCTCATTAAAAACGAGGTCATGAGCACTCCCCGGGTCCTGCAGACTTTCCATGTTCGCCTGCTAGGCAGGGCCACCTTTCAGAGGAATGGACTCCAGACGGGGCACCATCCACCAAGGGGACTTTAGAGTCTGCAGAGCACATGCTTTTTCATGATCCCGGTCACCCTGCATTTTGATGGGCGATAGAATTGGGCCCTGAGAAAAGGTCTGGTCTTTCATTCCAGTTGGGTTATCTGCCTGTCTAGGTGGCATTGAGAAAATCACTTCCCCCAGCTGGACCTCGGTTTCCCCTCTAGAATAAGGAGACATTTACTGAGTCTGGACCGGGCATTCCCAGATTCTCAGAGATATCTGAGAGTTGAAATGGAGACCCCAGAGCTGTTTCTGTAGTTCAGAACTCTTCGTGGGGGGTTGACAATTGTCCAGGATCAGCCCACACAGACTAGTGAAAGTGTCACGAATATCCACACACACACACACACACACACACACACACACACACACACACCCTTTTTGTGTGTGCCTTTCGGTGGAATGCTATTGACTCAAGGAGTTGTGTAGATTCCTTCACACAGGTCAGACACAGTGCTAGGCAACACGTGATGTCACGGGCGATTCTGGAATAGTCCTTTAGTGCCTATCTTGCCATGCGTCTGATTCATAAAACAAGGAGAAGGGGTAAAACCCTTCACAGTTGAAGCCTTGTATGGGCTGGGGCAGAGTGTGGCTTCAAAAATTTTGTAGGAGCATGGAAAGAAAAGAGCACGGCATTGTCCCATGAACTGCTTGAATTCTCCATGTAGGTAAAATCAACCAAGGACCTAGTGGGTGTCTGAAACCACGTGGTGCTCTGTCCTTGGTGCTGAAAGTGTCCACCCCTCCCCACCCCCCACCAGGCTTTCTGAGAGTCCCTTTCCAGGTCTAAATCGTATGGCTGCAACATTAATATTCCACTGAGAATGCATTTTTTAATCCAGCAGAGAAACATATTGAAAAGGATATTGATATCTGTTTGCCTTTCAAAATAGCCCATTTCAAAATAAAGTCACCTCAGGTAAATGCCAAAAGGAGAAGCGATTCATGACAGTGTATCCTGCAGATGGAACAACCACTGGTCCTGGGGATGAAAAACAATATGGCAACAGTTTCAGAGATACGCCTTGCACCAAACCCAAAGTTGGGCTGTCATTGAGAAAGGACAGAGAAAGGACAAAAAGCAGATTCTCCCAGGGGAGACCCTCTGACTTGAAGCTTCTATGGATGAAAGGATGGGGCATGTTGGCATAGGGTCTTAACCACAGGGATTGGGCAGTGTGGCATGAGACAAGTCACTTCTCCCTCCCCACACTCAGTTTCTTCCTTTGTACCATGAAGGTGTCTGCCTGACAGCCAGACCCTCTCTGCTGCTCCAATGGACGCATCCCGCAACATCTCACCACCAACACGAAGGATAAAAGTGCAGCCCCTTCCCGCTAGGCGGACCGGCTCTGTGGTGCTGTCCATGGTCCTGAGCTCCCCGTGGTACTAGATTCCAGTGGAAACTAGATAATTGCTTATCTCCTTCTCCTGCCGTGCCCCGCTTCCCTGTCTCCCTCCTCCTCATACGACGCTGTTCTTGAAGGTTCTTGAATCATGTGTTCTTGAATCTTGGTCTCTGGTCCTGCTGTTGTGAGTGCTGACTTAGGGCACAATGCTTCATAAGACTCATAGGTGCTTGGGTGGGTTCTCCAAGTGTCCTAAGTGGGGGTTTTCTTGAGTTTTCCTGGCATAGCTTAGTCACCATCCTTTCCTCCACAGGAAGTTCTGTTCCTTAGCCCAGCACAGTGATTCCATCCTGACATGCTTTGATTTCATCTAACAAGAAAACACCTTACAATCAGTATGGTGACTACCCCATTAGGCTTTTTGGTACTGGCTTCCTGGGTTTATTGCATTGAACTTCCAAAGGGCACAGCTTGCTTCTTATCCCTATCCCTCCGAAACATGCTCCTCTTATGGATTATCTCTGTGAACTCATCACTGGTGACTTAGAGGGTCTGTGTCAGCACATGTGGCCTTCCATGATTTGAGCCCCCATTTTGTCAACTTCATAAACGAAAGGTGTGTGCCAGGTCAATAGCTATGAAAAATAAGACTCAAGGTTCGCACACAAACATATCATCTGGGAGCATGCTCTAAATTTGGGTTCCTGAACTTCAGATCTACCTGGCCAGAATTTCCTGGGGCAAAGGGTAGGGTCACATGTTTAATAAGCACCTATAGGTGATAATTATTGTGTTAGTCCAGGTAGACTAGAGAAACAAATCCAGGGAGACTCATATGTGTGTAAGAGAAAATTTTATATCAAAGAATATTGTATATTAAGGAAACACCCCAGCCCAGTCCAGATCAAGTCTATAAGTCTGATATTATCCCATATGTCTGATACCAGTTCTTTGGACTCATGAAACACATGCAATGACACCGAGTGCAGGAAGATCACAGGCTTGTGGGTGGAAAGTTTTGTGGATCCAGGGGCAGTGGAGGCATCTCAGTGCTGGTGTGAGTCTCCACGTGGGTCCTTCAGCTCCAGGGCTCTGGCTCCATCAGTGTAGCTCCATGTGGCTTGTCAACAGGAATGTCTCCCAGGGAGACAAACCGGAGAGTGTACCTGGCCTTCAGCGAGCTATTTATCTCTATGGTGCCTCCAAATGAGGTCATCAAGCTGCGACTTGATTGACAGGCTAGACTCCACCCCTTTGCAAGTTGACAGAAGATTATGTAATGGCCATGATTATGAACCTCAATATCTGAGATCACAGCTCAGATGGTCTGTCCCACTTCCACACTTCACGGCACCACAGCATTAATTTCCCATGTAGACATAGCAAATGGTAATACAACATCCATGTCAACAGAGTCCCTTTGAGATGTTTATCCAGACGTTTTCTTTCTGAAGATTTCTTTTCCTAGCACACTCCAATTTCATGTATCAAGTCCGATTTCTTCTTAGACACATACCTACCTTGGACTCTGCATACCTACCTTGGACTCTGCTCCCAAGATGATGGCATGCTCTGAGTCCATAAGAGTTGGCACCAAGTTGGTGATTGTGGGCTTGGGATTTTGTTGGTTGGTATTCTCATTGGAGGTTTCTATGGTGGTAGAAAACCCATTCGATACAATTAACTTGATTCTCCATTATTTAAGAACCTCTCTCTCCATTTCTCTGTCCTTTCTCCCTAAGAACTGCATAGTCCCCTACACTCCTTTACAGCCTCGAAGGACCCACGGGCATGCAGGGAGACTCAAATGTCGCTGAGAGTCTATATCAGGGAGGCTTTCAGATCACATGTCTGAGCAGACATCCACCCAGAGACCTCTGGCAAGTGACTGTGAGTGTATCTGGCCTCCAGTTATCTGTGTAAATGCTCAGTGTCACAAAATATTCGAAATACACTTCTCTAGGATTTAAGTAACTCCCCAGGATGGGGACTGGATGTGCCATCCCTCTTGAGGTCTGATGGGTAGTTATTATGGGCAGCCTAGCTCCGTCCCTTCAGCAGCCTCAGGCGGTGATCTCCACTCTTCAGCCAGGCAGCAAATGCTCCATTGTCACTGCAAGTTTTCACAACTAGAGGAGAGTGGAGAGGACAAGGGGACATGTCCTGTGTAGGTGAAGCTATACACCCTCTTGACGTGTGCATCAGTGGACCCACAAGAATTCGAGGCATTAATTCTAAAAGCCCACCGAATCTAGTGAAAGAGTACTTGGAGTTAAGAAAGAACTAGATGAGAAGGGAACAGAGTAGCCATGGCAGTCACTGCAGAGGAGATGGGACTAGGGCAGGTGGAGGGCAGAGGGATGTTGGGGAACTGGAGAGTTGGAAATTACCCGAAAAGGTGTGGTTATGTAATAATTGTATGCTATAGAATCTGCTAAGCACCTTTCTAATCTCAAATCCAAGCTAGCTTGACTATAACTTCTGCTCTCATCAGCTGCTGCCTGGCTGCAGGAAAGCACAGGGGAGTGGTTCTCGCAAATAATCCTGATCCACGTAACTGGAGAGCCCGTAATGCATGAGGCGGGCTGGCGGGGTGGACGCTTTGCCACTGGTGTGACTTTGACTACACAGCCAGTTCCCGGGATGTGTGGAATCCCTGCTTGGGTCTCCTGACTTGCAGTGAAGTATTCCTTCAAAGATGTCATGGCATGTGGCCGTTGAATGACCACGGAGACCAGTTAGATCTTCCCACTGGCTCTTCTACAGGGTTTCAGTGTTGTGGGATCCTTAGGGGAAAGTGAGTGGGCTCCCCAGGTGATGGGCCATGCATTCCCATTTTATGGGCAGGCACACGACTGGGACATTGCACCAACCATGACCCCAACCATCACTATCACCCCGTTATCTACAGTTGGGGCCAATCGTAATGGGACCTTCCACGCGCCTTTTTCTGAATGCTGCTGCCCAGTCCTCTTGGTAGCCATGGGGACTCTTGTTTTTACGGCCAATGGTGACTGGCAGAACTGTGCCTTTTGATAGTCAGATCAAGAGGACCAAGTCCCTGGCTTTAAACCCTAGTTTTCAGCTGGGTCGCCACCAGTCCAATTCCAAAAGACATCACTGGTTGGACTGATGGCAATAAAAAGATCCAAGTGGTCGCTCAAACCCAGTATATATAACCCAGCTTAACAGACACTTACCAAGGGAGCACCTATTTGGGGCCAGACCATGTGCGCACATCATGATAGAAACGATGCTGGAAATAACTTTGGGGTACGCATAGGACCCCAAGGAAGGCAAGTTAACATTGCCTGGAGCTGAGAGGCTGTTGTCCTGAAAATGGAGAGAAGCAGAAGAGGTCAGCCTCATGAAGAAGATCAAATGCTAGGCCTGGCAAATGGGTAGAGTGTAAAGGTCAATGGGCGTGGCCAGGTGGAGGTGCCCCTGGCTGGGATTGGAAACCCAAGAAGAGGGAGGATTGGAGGCAGCATGGGGGAGTTGTGGTACTCCATGAAAGCTGACATAAGATCTCCCGTGATTCGTTGTATTGAAATAAAGCCCACGCCCCTATTTAAAATTGCTCATTCCTTCTTTCCCCACCAGCCCAAATGCACTCCTTCCCAAGCCCACTGCCAACAAGTCCATTCCCACTCAGAGCCTCCATAGAAGACAGGGGCCAAGAAGAACTGCTCCAGAGGGCTTCCAAGACTGTGCATTTGTTTGGGAGCAAAGAGTCTCATCATTGCCCCTCCGAGAGGCTGGTGGGTTTGAACCACTGTCATGTTGGTTAGCTACCTAAACACAAAACCCCATGCCAGCAGGGCTCCCCAGGCCGGCTCAGCTCTCACCTTCTCTGCAAGGCCTCCCATGAACACAGCTGGGCCCGTGACTCCTCGCTGCGGGCCATTGCCACTCTGCTTGCTCTTTAACTGGAGACCTGGCCTGACAGCCACGGCTGGCACACAGCTCTCTCCCTCGCCCATGCGCTAGGCCTGGTTCCCTCTCCTGGGATTCCCCTGGTAGATACGCTTGAGCATCACATTGAACTCCGGATCACATGACACATGGATAGCACAGTAAATAAGGCATCACATTAAATCATGGACATCAGATTAAAGATGGGGTGGCATGAAACATGGGTACCACATTCAGTCGGACCGCAGGGCTTCTAAGGAGCTCTGCTGGCATAGTGGGTTTGCACATCGGGCTGCTTTTCGCAAGGTCTGAAGTTCGCAGCCATCTGACACTCCTTGGGGGAAACATGAGGATTTCTGCTCCTGTGAAGCATGACAGCCTCAGAAACCCACAGGGGCGGCTCCACCCTGTACTGGAGGGTCCCTGTGAGTTGGCATCGACTCCATGGTAGTGAACGTGGTTTGATTGGCAGGGCTTCCACTGAATTAGGGGGGATGGAAGGACCAGAAGCTTCCTGGGGAAACTGCCCCGACCAATGAGGACTGCACCCCACCCTGGGCGGCACATGGTGGGCCAGGCCTGGGGGTGGAAGCTGCATCTCAGCTACTTCTCCAAACAGCTGGGTTTCCCTCTGTGGAAGGAGTCGGCCTCTAAGTGGAGGTGACAGGTGGCTGGCTCAGGTCACCCACATGCACAGTCTCTGGCATCTCAGGCACCAGGCCCAACCCTGGGCCAATCTGAGGCAGGGAGGCTTGTCTGCCCACATTCTTAACTCAGCCTCCCAGCCTGCAGAGAGAGCACGAGGGAGCACAAACCTCCCCACCAGCTTCCTGTTTCCAAGGCTCACAAAGCACCCACCTCAGGTGTCACTCTCACCCCTTTGGCCCTGATAGGCTCCCCTTCAGGTCCCTGCTGAGAATTCTGAGCTTGACACGGCAAAGACCTGAAACCTCTTGACAGACACCGGTCCTGTACCCATGCACCCACGACTAGAGGGGACACACTGTCGCTGTCAGCACTGCAGTGCCCCCTGCAGACCAGAGTATAGTGAGCTTGCATGTCCGTGTAACAGGAGGACATCCATTCCCCCATCCGGATGCAGCTCAGGACCTGGGGGAGGAGACGCCAGCCAGGGAGGGGAGCTTGAGGTCAGGGTCAGCCACTGATGAGCTTGGACACTGGGTCCCTCTGTGAGGTCAGATAGCTTTAAGGCCAGCCTCATGGGAGTGGGGCGTGAGAAGACTTCATGAGGTGGCATGGGCAGTGCCAGGCACAGAGTTCCTAGCAGATGCTCAGGACGAACAAAAGAGGGTAGTCTAATATGTCTCTTGGCCATATTAGTTGGTCCTCAGTTGCCACCCAAAGGTGGGCGCTGTGAAACGCTTGGAGGTACCTTGAAGGAGAATTGTGACCGTCTAGTCACAGCTGCCGTGGAAAATCCGTGGGCAGTGCTGCTCTGAATAGTGTCCCCATGAGTCAGAATTGACTCTGCAGCAGTGGCAATGAGCAGACACACATACATGAATACATACATACCCCACACATACATTCCCCACACATACTTGTCCCACACATACTTGCCCCACACATACATGCCCACACACAGGTGCAAACACGCATGAATATGGCACTAATGCATGCATACACAAGTGTGTGTGAGTACACACACATGCATGCACACACACTCCTACACACATGCATATGTGCCCACCCATATACATGCACGTACACATGCATACCTGCATGCATATACACATATGCACATGGGCACACATACATGCATGTGTGCATACACAATTATATACATACATGCATGCATACAAAGATAAGGATAACAGGATTGCCTGTAACTCTCCCATCCTGTGGTTGGTCATTGCCATTGAGTTGATCGTGATCCACAATGACCTCATGTCCATAAGCTTTGAAGCAGATAACCAGGACTGCTTTCTGAGACACCTAAGGGTGGGTCCAAACTGCCCATTTTGGGGAGAGTAGCTGAGAGCTTAACTATTTACTCTCGCCATATCCTCACTCAACACTTACTGCCACTAGGATGATTCTGACTCAGAGTGACTCTATAAGACAGTGTAGAATTGCCCCTGTGGGTTTCCAAGGTTATAAATCTTTATGTGAACAGAAAGCTTCATTGTTCTCCCATGGAGTGGCTGGTGGATTCTAACTGCTGACCTTGAAGTGAGCAGCCCAAGGCACAACCCAGCACTCCACCAGAGCTTCTTACCCATCTCCTAGGAGGTCCCAATACAGGCTTCTAACCTAGAATGTCCTACAAGGCACCTCACTTGTACACAGTTTTGTCAGCAGCTGCCTGAGCTCAGGGAGATCGCAGGTTCTTGGGACTTAATTGCTTCCCTCTGAGAAATATCAGGGACCATAAAGCTGACAGCAGCAGTGGGAGCATCTGACATTTTGAAAGGTGGCTTCTCTCAGAACCACTGCTCGATGTGCTGCCAGGTGGGTGCCCAGCCCACGCTGTCGCTGAATGCCTCAGTTGAGGGTGACAGCAGTGGGGACGTGGGGACTGATAAGGGGCTGTCACTCGCCATCCTCCACCGCTGTGCACAAGTATCGGAGCGCTCGGTCGAAAATGCCACACAATTTCCTCCTCCAGAATTCATCAAAGGCCACGGGGCTTGGGGAGTAGAGAGAAAAGAGGCTGAAATCATTGCAAATATATTCGTGGAGAGAGGGAGCCGGGCTCCTGCAGACCACACTCGCCTTTCCTTCTGCCCATCCAGGGCTTCGGCGTGTGTGCCATGTTCAGGTACAGGCACAGGCTGGCTTAGGCGAGGCAGGGGACCCACTGGGGCTGTGGTGTCTGCAGACCAGAAAGAGGAAGACCCTCCTGGGTTGATTCCAACCCCTGCCATCAAGTGGATCGTGGTTCAAAGTGACCTCACAGGACAGAGCTCAACTGTGCTTGTTGGAAGGTTAACGTGCATGAAAAACTGTCATTCCTGGAGTTAGAAGACTCCTTGTAGCTGTTGTTTTCTTGGTGGTTGCTGTAGAATTGGCCCCGACTCATGGCGACCCCATGTGTGGGATGATGGAGGGGACTGCTCCCTAGGTGGCTTTGTTTTGTTTTGTGGTTGTTGTCGAGAAGATACACAACTGAACATACACCAATTCAACTGGATGCCATATCCAAACCAAACCCACTTCCATGAAATCCATCTGACTCAGGGTGACCCTGTAGGACAGAGTAGAATTGCCCTTTGGGGTTTTCCAGGCTGTACATCTTTATGAGAACAGGCAACCTAATCTATCTTCCTAGGAGTGGCTGGTGAGTTTGAACCGCTGACCTTGTGATGAGCCGCTTGACATGTAACCCACTGTGCCACCAAGGACCCTTGATCCCATATAGATGGTTCTTAAAAGAGCATACTGCCAAAGTTCCTTAGGTTATTCTTGCTCTAATCCATAGGGATGGAGATCCCCGGGGTTAGTAGCTGGTCAGAAACTACTTCTACTACTCAGGCTCCTTTGACTCTCTGTCTGCCTGTCTGCCCATTTATCATTCTATCCATCCATCCATCCATCCATCCATCCATCCATCCATCGGCCTTAGGGGACAGAGCTGAACTGTGCTTCTTGGGAAGGTGAAATCTCATAGGAAGTTTTAGTCCCCGATGTGGGGAGAATTCTGGGAGCTGATTTTTTTCCTGTTAGTTGCTATGCCATTGGTTCCTGACTCATGTTTCTCCCGAGGGGCGGCTGTGGTTTCGAACTGCTGACATTGAAGTTAGTATTCCAACACGTAACCCACTATGCCACCAGGCCTCCTTACCTATCTCCTAGGAGGTCCCAATACAGGCTCCCAACCTGGAATGTCCTACAAGGCACCTCACTTGTATAAATTTTGGTCACCAGCCACCTGTGTGTGTGTAACTTCTATCCTATGGAATCCCGATGTGCGCATGTATGTAAATTAGATGGAACGCTGGTGCAGTGGGTTCAGCCTTGAGACCTGGGATCACACTGGAGGAGACGGATACAAGGAGCATTGAGAGGTTGGAATGAGGTGAAGCGGGAAGATGTACTTGTGTCTACAGACCGATCTAACAAAGTACTGTATCGACAGTAAGTGACTTTCTCAACACCAATGCATTATCTCATAGTCCTGGAGGTCAGCAATCCAAAGGCAGGTGCCTACGGGCCATGTTCTCGCTCCAAAGTCTCTGGTGGAAGGTCCTTGCTCATTTCTCCAGCGTTCTGGCCGCCCAGCTGGTCCCTGGCTTGCAGCTGCAGTCTAACTTCATTTCACGGGACCAGTTCCTTCCATGTCGGTCTCTTCCTGTTAGGACATCACTCACGTTGAATTTAAGCTGCCCGGGTGACAGAGTGGTTACACATTGGGCTGCCAATCTGAAGGTCACCAGTTCAAAGCAACTGTAAGGGAGAAAGGCGAGACTTTCTACTCCCATAATGAGTTACCATTTCAGAAACCCATAGGGGCAGTTCTACCCTGCCCTGTAAGGTCACTATGAGTCAGAATCGACTCAATGGTAGTACGTTTGGTTTGGAGGGTTCTGGTGGGGCACCAGTGAAGTGCTCAGCTGCTCATCCAAAGGGTTGGTGGTTCAAACCCTCTCCAAGTTGCCGCAGGAGAAAGACCTGGAAATCTATGCCTATAAAGGTGACAGGTAGCAAACCCTGTGAGGAGTCACATGGGGTCACGATGAGTCAGAATGGGCCGGATGCCTCTTAACCCCACCGTCATGACCTTTCACTGCCTCTCGTCTCCTCCTGCCCGGGTCCCAAGGCTTCACTGGGGCACCAGGGTTCCACAGCATGTGAGACCCTACAACAGCTTAGTAGCCTGGGCCCTCCTGCTCCAGGATGGCCTTCTGCTAACTCTGAACACTGTCAGGGATCCCTTTCCCCAACAAGGTCACTTTCACAGCTTCTGGGAGGTGGCACACCAGTCAGCCTAGGACTGAGGAGTTAAGAGCGAGCACCCATTTCTTACTGACTTCTTAGGAGAAGGCTGGTTTCTCTAGCTGCAATCTTGCAGGTAAACACTGATGGGCTAGGTGTTTAACTGGTTTTCTTTTAGCAAGGCCCTTTATGCTGATTAAGATCTTGTCACTCTTGCACATCGCTGGATAAATGACAACTACATGAATGTCCACACTTTGGTGGAGTTGGGAAACAGACGTTTCCCTTTATTCCAAGTTTGACGTGTTGAAAAAGGTCTGGGAAGTTAGCAGTCCCTCCAGTTATAGACTAGAGTTGTCAGGATGCAGCCTGGATGCAGATCCCCGGGTGTCAAATCCTGTGCTCTTCTCCAGGCCAGCGTGTGGTTTGTTTTGCTCTTTGGGGCCTGGATCATCTCTGATGTGATGGTCCCTGCACTGCGTATGCGTCCAGCTCATCCATGCTCCTGGAATGCTTGGAGAACGTCTCTGTCATCACTCAAGGGCCCTTCTAAAGATTCTAAAGTTGCCGCATTGGCTTTGACTCATAGAAACCCTAAGTGCCACAGAACAAAACACCGCCCAGTCCGGTGCCATCCTCACCATGGGGCTGTGGTCCAGGCCATCACTGTAGCTACTGCACCAGTCCATCTTGTCCAGGGTCTGCCTCCTTTTCCAAAGATGACAAACCAAATAGCCTCTTGGTATTGGATTTCAGCGGAAGCATTGCTCTCAGGGAACACTTTCATTTATTCTAATGAGATCAATGAAAAGTGCTGTTAATCATAATGCTACTATTTTTTTAATTTTCCTTATTCAACTTTGTTTTAACTATTCTAGTTTTTTTCTTTTTCTTTTTTCCCCCATTTTATTGGGGCTCTTCCAAGTCTTGTTACAAACCATACATCAATTGTATCGACATGTTCGTGCATATATTCTATCGTTCTTTTCTAGACATTTACTTTCCATTGAGTCCTTGGGATCAGCTCCTCCTTTTTTCCGTGCCTTCCCCGTCCCCAACCCTGGTGGCCCCCTGATAGATTGTAGATTGTTGATTATTTTCGAATCTCACTCTGACCGCCGTCTCCCATCCCCTCTGGCTTCTGTTGTTCTTCCCCCTGACTAGGGGTGTGTGGTTATGTGCCATTCATTGGTATCGGTGTCCCCCTTCTCCCTCATTACCTCCCCGGCTTCCCCTACCCTTTTGGGATCTCTATTCCCATTTCTGTTCCAGGGCTCCATGTGTTGTGAGTTTTATCTCTTGCCTATACCTATGTACATGCTCCCATCTAGTCTAGATTGGGAGGTGGCGTTGAGGTCGTGATAGCGGGGGGATGAGGAGGCCTATTGCACCCTGATTGACTCGCCCCCTCCCTGCAACCCCTCTGTCAGGGATGCTCCACTGTTCATAGATGGGCTTTGGGTCTCCATTCAACCTCCCTCCATTCTCACCAATGCATTTTTGTTTGTTTACTGTTTGTTGTGAATCTTCTGATGCCCATTGTCCAGTCGCAACACCTCACAATCGCACCAGGTGGTGTACTTCTTCCATGTGGGCTTCTTGCTTCACTGTTGGATGGCCGCTTGTTTAACCTCAAACCTTTAAGACCCCAGACACTGTATCTTTTAATAGCCGGGCACCATCCTCTGTTTTCACCACATCTGCTTAGACACCCGTTTTTGTCTCAACAATCCTGTAGGGGTGACATTTGTTAGAAGAAAGTGTTCTTGTATTGAGGGAAGGTATTATCATAGGCCCAAGGCCATCTGCAGCTTCAGTATATTGCTTTATAAATATATGTATATAGTCCAATACCATATTGTTATGGATTAATGTATTTGCATAAGTGCACACCTCTGTTCATCTCCCTGTCTATGCCTTTGCTTCCTAGAGCTGGCCTGTTTCCTTCTGCCTCCCCCTGCCCACCATCACTTTCCCCTTTCTTCCCCCTCTCAGTGCTTCCTCTCCACTAGCGTGGTGTTGCTCTGGTACTCACAGGATCTCTACCCTCTCCTAGTTGCTGGTTCCACTTCCCTGGTTGTTCCCCTGTCCATGACACCGTCTGCTCATCACACCCTTCTCCCCACCTCCTTCTTCCCCCTCAACCTTCTGGGGACATTAGCCCCATTCCCCATTGCCTTCTCCCCTGGCTTCCCTCCCATGTTCCAGCCCATGTAATTAGGCAGCCCATGCATGTCCCAGTCCAGACAATAAGAAAACCTATGGTTGAAGGACAACCATGGAAGAGACAAAGATGAGAGAAAAGAAAAAAGACCCTAGATGGGTCCAGGTCTGTTTGCTGGTCCCTGTGGGACCTTCCCCATTGGTCCTGAGGGAGACCCAGGGGCTGCCCCTCCTGGCCCAAAGTCCATTCTTGGGGGTCCTCAGGGGCTCTGTGGCTCGGCTTTACTCCCATTGCTGATCTGTTATGCTCTATTCCCACACTGTCTCCCCACCGTGTGTCCCCATTATTGTCCCATCTCCATATGCTCTGTTAGGGGACACCATGTCTTGAGCTCTTGGTAGCCCCACAGACCTCTCTGTGCCCCAGCAGCTCCGGGCAGGGACCTCATCCTCTGAGCTTGGTGTGCCCATATGGAGTCTAGACCGACTTCCCCTTCTATTTTTCCTCCTTGGTTTGCTTCCGTCTGGGTATGGCTGGCTGTCGGCTCCTTTCCCCCACCAGAAGGTCTAGTGTCATTCTCTGCGGCACACACTTCCAGGGTGGGGGTCAGGCTGGTTCTGGTTAAGGCCGGCCCTGTAGTCCAGTCTTTTCAGGGGTTCCTCCCCATGTTACGTTTCCCTCCTGGTTTGGTGTGTCATGGTGGGGTCTGTGTGCACACTCTAATTCTGTGGAGACACAACCAATACTCTCCCCTTGTGTGGGTTAGTGCCCTGTTCCCCCCATGTCATCACCTCAGTTTCTCCCCACCCCCATTCTCCCTCCTCCTTCCCCCTTTCCCCTTCTTTACGTTGGACTCACATGCATCTCCCTGAGTGTGGTCTGCCCTCCCCCCAGACTGCCTATGCTTCCACCCATGTATTGTGAGATAGGTATCTATTCTTCTATTCCTGCCATGCTGGTTGTACTTACCTCAGGGGACTCATGCTACACCTGTCCTTTTGAGATTGGCTTACCTTGCTTAACAAAAGACTGAATTTGATCTGATATTGGAGGATCCGTTGAAGGTGCCACATGAAGAAGGTGGTAGGGCAGTCTACACAGAGGAAAGGCAATCGATGGAGACAGAGGGCCTAAGAAACACATGGTGAGAGATTCACTGAGGCTATAGCACAGAGAACCAATGAAGGACAAGACCCAAGACCAAGAATGCATTGACAATGCAACCTTGGAAACTGAGCAGAGATGGGAGTGGGGAGACAGGGAGGTACCCCAATCTAAAGAGCCTTGTACGACGGGAAGGAGTCTGGACTTTGTCAAGGGCGTACATCCACTAGAAGTGCATCTTGAGAAGACAACTCCGCACAAAAGACTAGATGGAGAATCACAGCAGGATGAGTAAAGCACAAGGAAGCCTGCCCAGTGAGCTGTAAGAATCGTGAGAGAAATTGGTCCGCTTGAGCCAACGTCCCTGGAATGAAGAGGTAAAAATGGTGGCGATGAACCTTTCAGAACCACGGACAGTTCCATGCACTGGGCTCCCCGCTTGCCAGCATATTTGATAAATATTTCACTCGATTATTTTAAAAATAGCTACCCTTTACTGAGTGCCAGAAACTTTGCATACACAATGTCTTTTCTCCTAAAGAAGAACTCTGCAGGGCGATGCTTATTGGCCCCACAGTGAGCTCACAGAGGTTGAATCACTTATCCCGGGTCACACAGCTGATAAACAACACCGCCTGTGTTGGACCATGCTATTAAGCAGTCACCACCACACATCCTCTCATTTTAAGTGTTAATTAATGACTGCTCCTATGTTAGTTAATTAAAGGCACATGAGTCCCAGCCAGGTTTTCTAATTGGCCATCCAGAATTGCCACTCGGCACAGCTTACACTTCTAGCCCCAAACAAAGAGACGTGCCAGCCAGGTTGGCAGTGTGGCTTTATGACGAGTAACTTCAGAGATTTTTCTGTTTTTCTAAAGATCTGAATGGCTTTCAACGCCCTTCGACCCTCCTCCAAGAACCCTCAGAGAGCTGAGGTCTTTGGGTTGGCTGCCAGGGTACTGGGAGGCGACGAGGGCATGGAAGGGGCACGTTGGCACTCTAGTGAAGGCTTATAATCAGTCTGATTCAGGAAACTGAGAAAATACTCAACCTTATCACCTCCTTTCCCCATCCTTGGTCCATTTCCTATCATTTCCACAAAGCCAAGCCTGTGATTATTCCCAGTTCCAATATGAGCCTGTCACTGTGTGCAGAGAGGAAATGGGTTGGTTGTAAAAGAAATGCCTGATAGAGTTCCTGCCTCACCAGCCAGGGGAGCGTTCCGAGAACTTTTGACCCAAATGAGAACCCGATTACAGCGTGTTCTGAAGCGCTGGTCCATTTATTTCTTTGGTCAGAGTTCAGGCCCTCACCCCCTCTCCCAGGGAGTTTTGCAGCCATCTCCGATTTCTCCTTGCCCAATCTGTCCTGCGCCAGATGAAGCTTCAGAGAATCAACCCAAATGCAGTTACCGTATAGCCTTGTGTGTAAGCCGAGTTCTCCAGCACAGTCTTTATGCTGCTTTCAGTGGTGAAATTAGGTACCTCGGCTGATATTGGGGTCGACTTGTACTTGAGTATATACAGTACTCCTCTGCTTCGAGATCCTCAATGGCTCCCCATGGCCTCCTGACTATTATATATAGTCCTGGGCTGGGTCTTGAGGGCCCTTCCTAATGTAGCCACAGTCTGTCATTCCAACCTCGTATCCTGCTACTCACCCACCACATTACGGTCTAGTGACATGAGTGACCAGGCAGTCCCTGGAGACGGACATCGTGCTTGGTAGAGCAGAAGGGCAGAGGAAGGCCCTCAACACAATGGACTGACATTGTGGCTGCAACAATGGGCCCAGGCATAAGAACAATGACGAGGCTCATGCCGGACAGGGCAGTGCTTCCTTCTGTTGTGTGGGGGGTTGCTATGGGGTGACCGTCTCTCTACCTTGTGCTCTGTGTGGAGCCTGCCACTGTCAGACAGCATGTCATATATGTTCCTGCTCAACTTCAGTGAGCACAGGTTCTTCATTGTCATGGCCCCAACACAGGTAGAGGCTCAGTAAGTAGAGTCATGCATTGCCTAAAGGACCAGATACCTTCTGTGAAAAGGATGTCATGTGATTTGTGTGAACACCCTATCATATGCAGGCAGTGCCCAGATTATGAGCAGGGTCCATGACTGTATCTGCCTTTAAGTTGATTTGCTCATGAATCAGAGCAGCTAGACACCATCCATCTCTAATGTCAGTTAGTTAAATGCCTGTCTTAGTATGTGGTATCTAGTGTACTCTTCGGTATATTTTAAAAATAAATGAAACACTTCCAGACACACAAAACATCTTTAACATAACAATACAGTAATAGTGATGATGTTTGTATGCGTGTTGCAAAGCAGAAACTCTTTGTTATTATGAGCAATTGTATACCTCAAAATTTTAATATAACATAATAAAATTCAATATGACAAGTTTAGACCACAGGTGTGTATGATATCGAACAGACCTTAACTGTGTTTGCTGGATGAATGAAAGAATGAAGAAACGAATAAAGGCTGCATGGCAACTAATCTATAAGTAAATTAACTACCTGTAATCTCTATCTGTAGGCAAATTAACCACTTGTAATTTGAGTATCAATGGTATTTGCCCTAGCCTCATATGCATGTCAAAGTAGGACATTGAAGAATAATGGATACATTCACATTGTGGAGCTGGAAAAGAATATTGAAAATACCACGGGCAGCCAAAAGAATAAGCAAATCCATCTTAGAAGAAGTTTGGCCAGAGTGCTCCTTAGAGGCAAGGATGATAAGACTTTGTCTTATGCACTTTGGACGTGCTGTCAGGAGAGACCAGTCCCTGGAGAAAGCCATCATGATTGGTCAAGTAGAGGGACAGCGAAGGAGATGGATGGACACAGTGGCTGCAGCAATGGGCTCAAGCATGGCAACAATGATGAGGGTGGTGCAGGAGCGGGCAGTGTTTCACTCTGTTGTGCACAGTAGGGTCGTGATGAGTCGGAACCAACTTGATAGCCCCCAACAACAACACAAGTCCAATTCCAATTCCATGAATCAGCTTACCTCTGAACCATTCAGGAATGTCATCGATTCTTGTGTGCTTTTCCCAGATAGACATTTCTCACTTGCCATCTCTGCCACCCATCTGTTAGTCAGTGGTGCTGTAGTGGCTTGTGTGATGCTGGAAGTTATGTCACTAGTATTTTAAATACCAACAGGGTCACCCATGGTGGACAGATTTCAGTGGCGCTTCCAGAATAAGACAGTCTGGAGTAGGAAGAAAGGCCTGGTGAGCTACTTCCAAATATTAGTCAATGGAACCTCGAGGATTACAACAGAACATTGTTGGGATTGCTCACTTTGGACTTGCCTACAGGAGGGGTAAGTAGCTGCAGGGAGACACCATGTTCAGGGAAGTGGAGAGCCAGTGAGGGCCTGGGAGGTTGTCACTGTGATAGGTTGGCATACTTGTCGTGACAATGGATTTGAACATGCTGATGACCATGAGTGTGGCGGAGTGAAGCTTCCTAAAACGGATCTTCTACCCAAATCTCTGAAGCTCCCACCAGGGTGCATGTAACACTAGTAGAGGGACTGGTCCGTTTCCTGACTATTCCCTGTCTGTAAGAACGAGCCATCTTTGAAGGAAAGAGAGAAGAGGGACACCCCAAGACTCTTGGAAGGAGCACATAGACGACCCCGGTCTGAAGTCTCCGAGGCCTCTGGGACCACAAGCATCCCCGACTGGGGCATGGAGACCCAGACGAGCAGCAACAAGACCATGGGGTGCTTTTCCTTACCTGTCCCAAGACTATGGAACTGTGGGCAGAGTGACAGGGAAAGGTGAGCTGGTTTCCTGGCCCATGGAGGCAAAGACCAAGGGACCACGTGGCTGAGCGATGAAGAATCAGAGAGAGAGCGTTGGCTGCTGACTGAGGAGACGAACAACGATACTGTTTGCTGATCCTGACTTACGCGCCTGATTATTAGCATCCTTAATAAGCCCCATTCACTGTGAGCATTGCCTTAGAGCTCTGTGCGGCCCCTGGAATGAATTCTTGAACCCAGCATAGATGTAGAGATCAGTTGGTATCAGAATAAGTATAAAGAAGGGTGGATCATGGAGGTTTGGCTGACCTCTGCCTCGTGGCAAAAGGGAAGTCAGAGGAAGTCTGATGTGTCTACATGCACGCCATTGACTGCACTGAAGATCATATAAGGCCAGGCAGCAACATTTTATTCTTGTGTATATGAGGTCACCGTCTCTCTGTCTCTTTTAGTGATTGCTTGCTTGACTGATGCATAACAATTTCTACCAATACACAGCTTAGATATACCATTAATACCCCAGTGTCTGTGGATCAGGAACTAACGCAGCTTAGCTGGGTCCTCATTTTCAGAATCCCTTATGAGGCTGCAAGCAAGATGTTGGCCAGCAGGGAAATCTCATTTGAAGACTTGACTAGGGAAGGGCCCACTTCCAACCTCGTTTACGTGGTTGTTGACAAGATTCCATTTCTTTGTGTTGTCGAGCTCAGATCTTGGTTCCTCTTTGGTTGCTGGCCAAAGCCACCTTCTGATCCTTGCCGCATGGACATCCTCGACACGGTGGCTTGCTTGAAGTCATCAAAAAAGAAAGTTAGCTAGCAAGACAGAATCTTTTAAATCTAGTAGCTCTGAAGTGGCATTCCCCCCCCCCCCTTCTTGCCCCATGTTGTCATATATTGGTTAGACCCAGGGAAAGGGGATAACATAAAGCCATGAATATAAGGAGGCAGGGGTTATCGGAAACCAGCTTAGAAGCTTCATACTACACAGTGTGTTGAAAAACTGTCATTCCTTTAAAATTTAAACCAAAGTCTCCCTCGGAAGCATTTCTGTACGTCCCGGTCAAAGCCATTCTCACTCACCCCATACGCTTCTCTGCTGTGCTGTTGTAGTTGTTCTAGGGAAACCCTCACCGCAAAGTCTGAATCAGAGACCCTCGGGGGTGTCTCTGTCCACCGCTATTATAGTAATCTCTGGAGGAGAGGAACCACATCTGTTTCTGTCTCTGCATTTCGACCCGCCTAGCAGAACGCAGAAGATGCTCAGTAAATGTTTGCCTAAATGAATTGGCCAACTCTTCTTTGAGAGCTTTTGGCTTTCAAACTCACATAGAGAGACCCCTTGACCTAGAGGAGGTTGATCCTGGGGGATGTTATGGATTGGATGGTTTTATTTTACAGGAAGACATGTCAAAGTCCTAACTCCTGCTGTCGTTAGTGCCATTGAGTAGGTTCCCACGCACAGCCACCCTGTGCAGAACGTAACAAAACGCTGCTGGGTCCTGCCCCATCTTTACTCTTTGTCATAGTTGAATCCATTGTTACAGGCACGTGGAGGGTCTCCCACTTTTTTGCTGCCCTTCTGAGCTAGTTTATTGTGCCAACCTGGCCGATAAACACATGCGGAGCTAGTTGAAAGGCGGAGGGATAAATGGCTCGGTAAGCCTCGCCTTTCTAGTTCTCGGGTCTCTTGCTTTGTGATGGTCAGACCAGGGTGCCACTGCCTTAGCCAGTTCCCTGATTAAGCTGGCAAGACTCACTTCCTGCAAGACATCCCTGAGGAGAAGCCACATGGATGTACCCCGATGCAGCCCTGGGTGCTGGAGCAGCCGTGTGGAGACCCCTGCCAGCGCTGAGATGCTTACACGTTCGCTGATCCGGTTTTCCTCCTGCAGTCAGCGTCATAGTGTGTGTTTTGTGAGATGGGGGAGGACTTTGTGGATTGGTGTCAGACATATGGGTTAATGTAGGACTTGTGGGCTTGGGCAGCACTGGATTGGGATGTTTTCTTGATGTGTACTCACCCTTTATATAAAACTCTCTCTTCTACATGAGTTGCTGTGGATTTGTTTCTCTAAAGTACCCAAACTAACACACCTTCCACTTTACCAAGCCTGAGGTCCATCCTGACAACGTGTCCAAAGTATGCGAGACAATATCTCATCATCTTTGCTTCCAGGCGGCATTCTGGCTATACTTCTTCCAACATAGTCTGTTGTTCTGGAAGCCCCCAGTACTTTCCATCTTCTTTGCCAACACCATAATTCAAACGCATCCATTCTTCTTGATGTTTTCAGGTGCCATCAATTTGATTGTGACTCTTGTACCACAACAGAAGGCAGTGCTACCCAGCCTTACACCATCCCCATCGCTGTTGCTATGTTTGACCCGCTGTTGCAGCCACTTTGTCACTAAGACCTCTGGGACGTAGGAATATGATCTTACTTGAAAACTAAATCCTTGCAAATGCACTGGGCTAAGTTAACATGAAATCGTATAGAAAGTGGAATCTAATCCAGCATGACTGGGAAGAGATTGAGACAGGAAGGAATGTTAAGACGCTTGCTGTGTGGTGAAAACAGGGGCAGCGATACGAGGGATGTTGCCGCAAGTCAAGGAACTCCTGAGACCCCCAGAAACTATTAGAGACAAGGAAGGACGTCTGTCCTGGAGGCTTCAGAGGGACAATGGCCTTGCTAACACTTCACTTTTAGACTTCCACCCCCAAGAACTTGGAGACGACAAATTCCCATTGTTTGAAGGTATCCAGGGTGCACTCATTTGTTACAGCATCCCTGAAAAACTCATACAGGTGGTAAGCTAATACACACCTTTGTAAGATTTTACAAAATGTAGCAATTGACAAGTTAAGGCCTAGGAATTTACCATGATGGGGAAGAAGGTCAGGATGAGTTGAATTAACTCAACATTAGCAGGGCTGGGGTGCGTGGGGGTATTGCAGGCAGAGGATAGAGGGTTTCTCTGAAGACAGTCTTATAGTCCAAGTTTATGGCAATAACAGGTAGCAGCGACTGTGCCCATTACTCTGTGCTTCAGTTGTCTTCGCCATGCAGTCCTCACAATAATCCTACCACATTGGCACATTTATTACTCCCACTTTATAGATGAGCAGGAGCCCTGGTGGTGTAGTGGTTACACATTGGGCTGCTAACCACAAGGTCAGAAGTTCAAAACCATCAGTTGCTCCTTGGGAGAATGACGAGGCTTCCTACTTCTGTGAAGAATTACCATCTTGGAAATCCACAGAGGCAGTTCTACCCTATCTTATAGGGTCACTGTGAGTCAGAATCAACTCAATGGCAGTGAAGGGTTTTTTGTTGTTTGATAGATAAGGAGCGTGAGACTTGACGAGGTAGGTTACCTATGTAGGATCATGTAGTCTTACTACAAACCCTGTGCTCTCAATAACTCTCATGTAATGCCCCTGTGAACACAGATTTCCCCTTTTCTGATGGCCTTTTCAAAGGCTCTCATTTTACTTTCATAAGCTCAGAACTGCTCATGCCCAGCATATTGGTATGCATATCCAGGCAGCTGGGTTCTGGCCTTGCCCCACACTTGCAATATGACCTCGGCCAAATCATTTGCCTGCTTGATGTTCTTTTCTGGAAAGAGACATCAACTAGATAATACCCAAGGGTCAACACCATCCGAACACCACAAAGGTCAATGACAAACCATCCTGTTGGTGTTAAGTGCCATCTAGTCAATTCCAATACAAGATGACCCCATGTGACAGAGTGGAACGGACCCATAATGTGTCCTAGGCTGTGATCTTCATGGGGCCCATTGGCCACTAGTGGGTTTAAGTGGTCACCCATGTGGTCAAGTGCTTAGCCACTGTACTACCAAGGTTCTTTGCCCACCCTCATGGATGCTTTCAATTGTATTGTTGAAATCTATATATTGCTATCAGATCATAGTTCATTCTGTCAAAATCCCTCTTGTTTGTTTGTTTGTTTTAAGTGGGTATCATTTACCGTTAAAGTTTCCATTTCAGAACATCACAATAGTGTAAAGAGAATGAGCTCTGGTGAAGCCTCTGGGGATGCCTTTGAATAAGGCCTGCTTTAGCAGCTCTTAACAATAAGTCAGAGCTGAAGGCGTTCTTCATTACAGACTCAGAGGCCCCGTTGCCGACCGTTTAGAACAATGAAAGAATATTCTCTTGGGGGGACTTGCTGCTAGGTGCATCTAGGATATTGCATTAAGCACCAGAAATACTCATTTCCAGTTCCTAAAAGTGGATGAATGAATCTACAAAGAACACTTATTAAGACCGACATATGTTGAGGGAAAATGGGCCCAATCCCTATTTTCATCTCTCCTTTTTTTCTGCCTGGGAAGAAAGGGGACAGAATAGTGAAAATGAACTGCTTTTCTTCCCCTAACCCTACCTTCCCAGGTGCCCTGGTGGTGTAATGGTTAGGTGCCCGGCTGCCAATGGAAAGGTTCCCTTTTTGACCCCAGTCATGGAAGAATGATGTGGCAGTCTGTTTCTGTGTGGTTGCTGCACACAGTAACCCTATGCACAAAAGAATGAAACCCTGCCGGGCTCTGCACCATCATAATCCTTGTCCTGCTTACGCCCATTGTTGCAGCCACGGGGTCGATCCAACTTCCTAATGGTCTTCAACCTTGGAAACGCCGTGGGATCATGTTCCTTATGTCTATGTCAACACTAGTTGAGATGGGAGTCCACAGCAATGGGTCTTGGGTGGGTGGGAAGAAGAACAATGATCTTGACCCCAAGTATATGTAGGGCCACGTCTTGACTGCCCACTCAACTTGTTCAATCCCGTTGATGCTCTCTGGGCCTCAGTTTCTTCTTTTTCAGATTAGGGGGGGCAGCAAGTTTTAAGGGTGTCCCATAGAGCACTTCGTTCTTCCTCCCCAGGCCATCAGGCCGGAAGTCCATCAGAGGACAGCCCCAGGAAAGAGATTGTGTTAGTCTGAGTAAACTAGAGAAACAAATTCATAGACACTCATATGTGTATAAGAAAGAGCTTTATATACAAGAGCAATAGAATATTGAGAAAACATCCCAGCCCAGTCCAGATCAAATCCATAAGTACGATATTAGCCCATACGTCTGATACCAATCTGTAAATTCTTCTTCAGACTCACTCAACACATGCAATGATGCTGAATGCAGGATGATCACAGGCCAGTGGGTGGAAAGTCTTGTGGATCCAGTGGCATGGTAAACATCTCGGTGCTGGCAGGGATCTCCATGTGGCATCTCCAGCTCTGAGGCTCTGGATGCCATCAGCCTGTCTCCATGTGGCTTGTCAACAAGAATGTCTCGCAGGGACTGTGTTCCACCTCCAGCGAGCTATTTATCTCCTTAGCCCCTCCAGATGAGGTCATCAAGCTGTGACCTGATTCACAGGCTAGACTCCAGATCTTCACTGGTAAGTCTCAAATTGACAACAGGTTATGTAACTACAACTGAGGTCCTCATCATGCTGATGAAGATGCAGCAGAGAACGCTCAGCTGGCTGCCCATTGGGTCTCGGCCACTTAACTTAGTTTTTTAGGAGGCAGTAAGAAAATGCCGATTTACTGTTTTAATTCTTCTTTGTATTTATTATTATTAATTTAAATCATTTTATTGGGGGCTCTTACAGATATTTTAGCAATCCATACATCAATTATATCAAGCAAACTTGTACATATGTTGCCATCGTGGCATTTAAAACATTATCTTTCTACTTGAGCCCTTATTATCAGCTCCTCTTTTTTATAATTCACGGTTATTTTTGGCGGTCGTTCTAAAATCTTTGAAACCTAAGATTTGTTAGTTAAAATAAATAATCAATAGTAAAATGAGTATAACAATAATAAAATTGTCAAGGGGAGGAAAAGAGCCAGTCAGTGTAGCA
>NW_022103915.1:8816211-8841573 GCF_000313985.2 Echinops telfairi
TGATGCCAGGGGCTTAAGTGGAGAGCAAATGTTTTGAGAATGATGAGGGTAATGAATGCACAAATGTGCTTTATACAATTGATGTATGTATGGATTGCGGTAAGAGTTGTATGAGCCCCAAATAAAATGATTAAAATAATAATAATAAAATTGTGCATGGTTAGATCCCTCCAAGGTTGGCTGGATCTTCCCAGTGCCTCTGAAGTGCAGGCCTCAGGATTCTTGGGTGGAAAAAAGGCCATCAGATGCTTGAGCTAGAAGAAGCTGGGGGTCTAGTTGTAGGGGAAACTGAGGCACAGGATTTCATGTTTGATCAAGTTCCCACTGAAGTTGTTGGTGTAATTCTTCAAATTTCAGGAGATCAAAAGATGCAGTCAGAAGATCAAAAGATATGGTGCCTTAGGTCAACCTGCTGCCCAGACCTCTTTAGTGTATTGAAAAGCAAAGGTGTCACTTTGAGGACGAAGGTTCGCCTGACCCGAGTCACGGTACCTTCCATTGGCTCCTATGCATGTGAAAGTTAGACATGGAATAAGGCAGACCCAAGAAGAATTGAGGCACTTGCATTGCTGTGCTTGAGAACAGTGCGAAGATGAATGCGCTGGAGAAGAATGCGGAAAGTCCCACGGACTGCTCAAAGGACACATTGACGTGTCTCGGAAGAAGTCCAGCCAAGAGGATGTGGAGACGTCATGTGGCACACTTGGATGGGTTGTCAGGGGAGACCAGTCCTTGGAGAAGCACAGCATGCTTGCTAGAGTGGAGGGGCAGCAAAAAGAGCAAGGCCCTCAAGGAGATGCATTGACACCGGGGCTGCAACAGTGGGCACAACTGCTAGGATGGGCAATTTGTTCTTCCATATTGAAATCATTGTCCTGGGGGTTCGTACAACCCTTATCACAGTCCACACATCAACTGAATCAGGCATGTTTGTACATATGTTGCCTTCATTCTTTTCTAGACATTTACTTTCTATTGAGCCCCTGGTATTGGCTCTTCTTCCGCCCCCCACCCCCCTCGTAAGCCCCTGCTAGATTGTACATTGTTATTATTTTCATCTCTCACACAGGTCGCTGTCTCCCTTCCCCCATGTTTTCTGTGGTTCTTCCCCCTGTAGAGGGGTGTATGTATGTTTGTGTGTCGATCATTGCAATTGGTTCCCCCTTTCCCCCTTCCTCTCCCCCTCTTCCCCCTACCCTTCTGGTATCACTATTCCCTCTCCTGGTCCTGGATTCTGGGTGTCGTTAGCCCCATCCCTTTCTATACCTTTATGCATGTTCCAGTCTAGTCTGAATTGAGAAGCAGCATTGAGGTCATAGTAGTGGGGGCTGAGGAAGGCTCCAGGAAACAGAGGAATATAGTGTGTTTCATCGATGCTTTACTGCACCCTGGTGACTCATCCCTTCCCTGTGGGCCCTCTGTGGGGAGATTGTTTCACTGTCTACAGATGGACTTTGGATCTCTGCTCCAGCCCCCCTCGTTCTCAACAATATGTTTTTGTTTGTTATGTGTCTGCTGATGCCCACTACCTGGTCCCTCTGACTCCTCATGATCTCACCAGCGGTGTGCTTCTTCCACATGGACATGTTGCTTCACTGCTGAATGGTGGCTTGTGTAACTTCAAACCTTTAAGATCCCAGATGCTATATCTTTTAATAGCCGGGCACCATCTGCCTTCTTCACCACATTTTCTTATGCACCCGTTTGGTCCTGAGCAATTGTGTTGGGCGGATGAACATTCCAGACTCCCCATTTGTTAGAACAAAATGTTCTTGTATTGAAGGAGGGTATGTGCAGAGGCCCAAAGTCCATCCCCTACTCAGTGTATTGCCATATAAATATATGTACATATGCCAATCCCTCTATTTTGGTGGATTAATGTATTTACATATGTACACTGCTATGTTTATCCTTCTACCCATTGCTTAGCTTCCTTGGTCCCTCCTCTGTTTCCTTTTACCTTCCTCCTGCCCCACTGCCACTTTCCCCTTATTTCTGCCTCGTGGTACCTCCTCTTAGCTAGTTTGCTGTTGCCCTGACACCCTCCCTCCCCCTGCCTCGGATCCCTATCTTCTCCTTGTTATCTACTCCAACACCCCAGTTGCTCCCCTGTCCATGGCTCAGCCTGCTCACTGCCCCCTCCCCCCACTGCCCTCACCTCCCAGGTCTCCCGGGCACCGTTGTTCCCATTGTCCTCTCCGCGGGCACGCCTCCCGTGCCTGTCCTACACAGGGAGATGCACTGACTATGGCATAGCCCGAACTGATTTTTAAAAAATGAAAATAGTAAATAAATAAGAAAAAATAAGTTTTTTAAAAAAGAGAGAGAAGAAATATACAAAAATCCTGGCTCTGTTCTCTGGCCTTCAAGACTGTCCAGGAGCTGCCCCGCCCAGCCTGGAGCGCCCCCTTGGGGCTCCTCAGGGGCTTCATAGCGCTGCCTCGCTCCAGCTGCTGATCTGGTATGCTCCCTTCTTGGTTTGCTCCATTTTGGGGGGTTCAGACCGCACTTCCTCCCCACCATGTGACCCCAGAAATGTCCTCTGTCGCAGTTGGCTCCAGTAAGGGGAGAGCGTGACACGTGCTGTTGTGGGTTGGGCAATGTTTATTCTGTTGAGCATAGGGTCATTATAGGGTCAACAGCAACATCATGATCATCAACAACAATAATGCACAGTGGGCAGGCGACAAGGAGAGAAGGAGGACCAGGTCTCTTGCCTGTTGGGTCCAATGCCGTGGTGCCTCTGCACTGTGCACCCATCACCTCAGGGCATCATCTCACTCCCCCATAAACCATGTGCGCCTGGGAGTGTCAGAGCTCAGCACGCAGCGTGCATTATCCCACCACGGGTATCCATCATCGCCAGGCAAAGAAAGAGGAGGCCTATGAAAATCAATCACCGTTCCCTTTGTGTAGTGAGGAGTTCCTTCGACTGGAGCCCGTCTCCATAAATGATGGCGCGCACACACTGAGGTGTCATCCTCAGCAGAAAACAATGATTCACCCCCATTGCCCGGACGAGGGACGGAAATTGGGCTGTCCATCAACTTGATGCCAATCAACCCTGACTCTCCTGAGCCCCCTATCCAGAGTCAGAAATAGAAACGGATGTCTTCTCTCTGAGGGCGAGCAGGGCAAGGTTTCAGCACTCAGGCTTTGACTCTTCATCAAATCAGCCCACTGACATGCAGCACGCACCTGCTGCATCCTAGGTACTGTGTAGGGTGAGGAGGCGTGGGACTGTGGAGGCATGGGACAATAAAACATACGTATTATTGTGGGAACAATCAAACACGATTTGAGTGGCTTGGCACAATATGCCTTTGCACAGTGCCTAGGTTCTTGAAAGTTTGCGAGCAACCACCCAAGATACAATTGGTCTCTGTTCGCCTAGAGCAGTGGTTCTCAACCTGTGGGTCGCGACCCCTTTGGGGATCAAACTACCCTTTCACAGGGGTCACCTGATTCATAATAGTAGCAAAATTGCAGTTATGAAGTAGCAACGAAAATAATTTTAGGGTTGGTGGGTCACCTCCACATGAGGAACTGTATGAAAGGGTCGCAGCATTAGGAAGGTTGAGAACCACTGACCGACAGCAACGGGGGATGAAAGAGTCAGGAACGGGAGGAGGAGATGAAATATGCAGCCAGTTGCCTACACGAACACCTACCTCCTTTGGCATGAGCAAGAAGAACCGGAGGGTGCCCAGGTACCATTACTGAGCACTTTGCTCGAGGATTCTATAGAAGACTCTTGATCAAAGGAGGGGAAATGCAAACCAGAATTTCAAATTCTCGTGGAATTCAAAGTTTCTGAAGGCACTGAGGATGGCTGGAGCCTCAAAGCAGTTACCCCGGGTAATCTTTAAATTTTTCATCTTTCCATCAAAAATGCCCCTGAGATCTTCCTCGAGTCAAAGGACAGCTGAATTAGTGAAGAAGGTCTTGTCTTGAGCACTGTGATCTTTTCACGAACACTTTTTTGCTGTTCTTGTTCGATGCCTTCAGGTTGGCTCTGACTCACAGCGGCAGACTCATAGCACAACAGAGCAAAATACTACTCGCTCCTGCGCCATCCTCACAATTGTTCTTATAGTTGAGCCTATGGTCGCGGCCACTGAGTCCATCCATCTCATTAAGGGCCTTCACCTTGTTCACTGGCCCCCTCCTTTACCGAGCACGAGGTCTTCTTTCCAGGAACTGGCCTCTCCTGATAACGTGTCCAAAGACCATGAGATGAAGCCTCGCCGCCCTTGTCTATACGGAACATTCTGACTGTATTTCTTACGAGACAGATTCGTGGGTTCGTTTGACAGTCCATGGTACTTTCACTATTCTTTGCCAGCGCCATCATTCAGTGCATTGCTTCAGCTTCAGTCTTCCTTATTCAAAGTCCAGCTTTCATATGTGTATGATGAAATCAAAAATTCCATGGCAGGGAGACAGCAGGCGGTGTAAGATATGAAAAACAATAATAATTTATAACTCATCAAAGGTCCATGAGAGAGGGAGGGTGGGGGAGTGAGGGGGAAAACGAGGAGATGATAACAAGGACTCAAGAAGAAACAAAATGTTTTGAAAAGGATGATGGCAGTCTATGTACAAATGTGCTTGGCACAATGGATGATGTATGGATTACTATAAGAGCTGGAAGGGACCCCAATAAGATATAAAAAAGAAAGAAAAGACCATGGCTTGTGTCAGGCACATCTTAGTCTTCAAAGTAACATCCTTGTTCTTCAGTACGTTACAGAGGTCCTGTGCAGCAGATTTGCCCCGTGCAACACAACGTTTGATCTCTTGACTGCTACTTCCACGAGCACAGATTGTGGATCCAAGCAAGATAAAATCCTTGACAACTCCAATCTTTTCATCATTGATCATGATGTGACCTCTTGGTCCAGGTGTGAAGATTTGGGCTTTGTTTACATTGAGTTGTAATCCATAACGAAGGCTACAACCCTTGGTCTTCATCAGCACGTGCTTCAAGTGCTCCTCATTCTCAGCGAGCAAGGTTGTGTCATCTGCATACCACAGGTTATTAAGAAGCTTCCCTCTAATCCTGGTGCCACATTCTTTGTCATATAATCCAGTTTCTCTGATGATTTGCTCAGCCTACAGACTGCATAAGTCATGCAACACTCCCTTGTTGTCTTCACGTGACTGCCTCTTGATCTACGGATAAATTCCACGGAGCACAATGTAGTGTTTTGGCATTCCCATTCTTCTCAAGGCTACCCATAGTTCCTTGAGGTCCACACCCCCGAATGCTGCGGTGTAGTTAAGAACGCTCCATAGATGGAAAGGTTGGGTCGGAAGCCTATGGGGCAGTGAGTTTATGTTGATGGTGATGAGATAATTTGGGAAAAGATGATGAGAAGGGTTACACGTCTTGACTAGAGAATGACATCAATGTCATTGAACTGTGCAAAGAGAAAGTGTTGTTGACGCTGTGTCTATTCCACTGTGTCTATTTCCAACAAGGACGGCCAACAGCACAGATTCGTGATCTCAGGGGTTTTTGAGGACAGAGGCCAAACTCAAGGTGTTGTCAGGGCCGCACTTCTTCTTGCAGCCTCTGAGGAGGGATCCACTTCTGAGTTCCTTCAGGTCATGAGGCTGCTTCCGCTCCTTGCAGGGCAGGACTGGGGTCCTCCTTTCCTTCCTGACTGTACCCCAGGGGTCTCCCTCAGCTCCTAGAGGCCTCTCTCTGCTCCTTGCCAGTGGCCCCTGAGTGCCGGAAGCAGCCTGGGTGTGTGGGGAAGGCTACTCCTGCTTAGAATCTCTCTGCCTTTGCTCCATCTGCTGCAGCTCTTTGACTTCAGCCGGAGAAGGTTCTCTGCTTTGTCTGGCTACTGCAGTTATTGGGCCCGCCCAGATGACCCAAGATCATCTCCCTATTTTAAAATCTGAAACCCTGACTCCCCCGCCAAGTCCCTTCACCGGAATACCTAGATTCATGTTTGAGCGCATAACCAGGAGATGAAAATCCGGAGGGAAGGTCTTTACACAGTCCCTTCTAGCAGGAGCCCTGGTGGGGGATTGGTTGCATGTTGGGCTGCTAACCACAAGGTCAGCAGTTAGAACACATCCGCTGCGCCTCCAGAGAAAGATGAGGCTTTCTCTCCCTGGAAAAAGCTGCAGCCTCGGAAACCCACAGGGGCAACCCTGCCCTGTTCTTAGGGTGGCCCTGAGAACAGATTCAATGGCAGAGGGCTTGTTTGCTCGCTCGTCATGGAAACTCGCTCTCACTGGAGCCTGACCCCACAATGGCGCTTGCAGACTCAAATACCTTCAAGCATGGAACCAAAACGCATCATCGCTTACGTATTTGGGGGTTGTATTATTTGGTTTGGTTTTTTATTGTACGTATTGGGGGGTAGCTCGGGAGTGTTATGTCATTGGGGGTCAACCTCTTGAAGTTGTGGTAGATGTTTTTTCCTTTTTTTAGTGTGTGACAACCAGGACTGATGAACTTCTAGAGTCAGCAAGTGGAATAAGGGTCTTGGAGGGAGCGGGGCACAGAGGTGGTGGCAGGGTGAAGGGGCGATGATGTCAAGGGGCGCATATAGAAAAACAATGTTTAGAAACTGATTGTGGTAGCAAGTTACAATTCTGCTGGATGTGACAGATAGATTAATAAAAAATTGTTTTAATGCATCATGAGGAATGATACAGTACAACAGGGAAGCAGTGGGGTCTGGCTAACTAGAGCTTTTATGCTGTTGTGCTGGGGTTTAGGCATTGGGATGATAGCTGCAAGGTTTGTGGTTCAAACCCACCAGCTGCTCCAAAGGAGGAAGAAGAGGCTGTTGGCTCCCTTAAAGACTCACGGTCTCAGAAACCCTGTATAGGGTTTTGCTACGCGCCAGAAAGCAACTTTATGGCAGTGGGTTGTTTTTTTTTTTAAGGTATTCAAATTTAAGTTCCCTAAAAATCACAGCACTGCCCAAACAAAACATATTGGTCACTGGCTGTGACCAAGAGGCCTAGTTTTCATTTTCACCCAAAAGAAAACTGTTATATTAGAGATGAACTAGAGCAACACACATCTGACAGTCTGCCGTACCACGTGGCCCATGTGTTGCTACAATTCTGGAAGCTATAGTACTAGGACCGCCCATGTTGGGCAGGTTTCAATGGCGCTGCCAGAATAAGACAGACTAGGAAGAGAAGCTGGGCGACCTGCATACAAAGATCAGCTGTAAAATCCTTATGGATCACAGTGGGATCCAGGACTGGGAGATGAGCTCCTAGGTTGGAAGGCACTCGGAATCCGCAGGATCCCAAACAAGGGACTGGAGCGGATGACAGATCATGAAGATGGCCCCAGACCAGACCTTGGTTTGTTCTGCTGCACTCGGGATCGCCGTGCATCGCAGTCGATGCCATGACAACTAACAACAAAAGAGCCACACGGAGCAGAAGTCTAGAAAGGGCTTCCACAGAAAAGGTAATGTTTGCCTTGCACTCAGATAGCCAGATGCAAGCGTAAGTTCTCTGGGACGAGGAAGAAGCCAGGCAGTGTGTTAGTCTGGGTGGACTAGAGAAACAAGTTCATAGACACTCATATGTGTGTAAGGGAGACCCTTATATCAAAGAGCAGTGGTATCTTAAGAAAACATCCAGGCCCAAACCAGATCAAGTCCCTAAGTCCGATATTGGCCCATATGTCCAATACCAATCTATAAGCTCCTCTTCAGACCCACGTAACACATACAATGACACCAAATGCAGCAAGATCACAGACCAGTGGGAGAAAAGTCTTGTGGATCCAGTGGTGGTTGGTGCAGGCATCTCAGTGTTGGTGTGGGTCTCCATGTGGCTTCTCCAGCTCCAGGGCTCTGGCTCTATCAGCATAGCTCCATGTCGTTTGTCAACAGGAATGTCTCACAGGGACAGTGTATCTGGCCTCCAGTGAGCTATTTATCTCTTTCACATCTCCAAATGAAGTCATCAAGCTGTGACTTGATTGACAGGCTGAACTGCACCCTTCACTCAGTCTCAAGTTGACACCAGATTATGTAACTACCACAGGCAGTCTGGCCAGAGAGCAGCATACATGAAGGTGCCCAGTTCTGGCAGTGCCTACCTCCTTGCAGTGGTCAGGTGCACTGGGACTAGGGACCCAGCTAGTGGGTTACTCTCAGGTGAGCTTTGCAACCATGTCTCTTGCTCCTGTAGCCCCTGAGACTCGGGTCAAGGCTGGGCTGAGAGTCTCAAGTCGACCAGAGATTTGAGGTGTCAGTAGCAATACAGACCAGGCTTCCTAGCAGCAAGGCAGCCATCTATCAGGGAGCTCCTGAGGGCCTGGGCATGTGCCACCTCCCACCTGAGTCATTCTCACTGCCTACCTGCACCTCGTTTGTACAGTAGCTCAAAAACTAAGATAAAATGCAGATACAGAACCTGCTTTTACAGTCCATTGGATCATCCCAGCACCCCTCCAGGGGGGCCGGTATACAGTAGTTCACTTTCGGAGACGCTACGAAACTCTGAACTCTGCCATTGTGTGGGCTCTGACACACAACTACTCTACAGGATGGGGCAGAACTTCCCGCATGGGTTTCTGAGACCCTAATGCTTCACTGGAGCAGGAAGCTTCATCTTACTCCCCGGGAAGAGCTGGTGGTTTCCAACAGTGACCCTGAAGTCAGCTGCCCAACCTAGAAGCCCCTGGGCTGCTTAGTGGAGAAACACAGCCTCGCACAGTAAAAATAGGGATGATACTGGCGGCGGCGTGTCGTCTGCGGCGTCTCGTGATGAGTTGAAGCTGCAACTGCCTCATTCAACACAACACAAAACGAAGCCCTGGTGCCGTGGAGCTGCCCCCGTGTGTGTCAGCCTGGAAGCGTGCTCCACAGGGTTTTCAAAGGCTGAGGTTTTGGAAATAGGTTGCCAGGCCTTTCTTTTGAGGCACCTCTAGGTAGAACTCAAATGGTCAACTTCAGGCGGGCCCCAGCGTGGGTTTGTGTCATTCAGGAAGGTCCCAGAGCACACAGGGCATGAAGCCTTGACCCTGCGCAACTCCAACCGGGATCAAGTCTGTTCTGTAAGTAAAAAACAAAAGGGTTTTCTATCTTGTCAATTTTAAAGGCACCAGACAACCTGTGTAGGCTCAAGGAACGCCCTGTGGGCTGTGCTTTAGGTTGCTAACCGCCAGGTGGGTGGTTCAAACCCACTAGGTGCTCCACAGGAGAAAGGTGAGGCTGTCTGCTCCTGTGAAGATGTATGGTCTCAGAAACCCTGTCCAGGGTCACTATGAGTTGTAATCAACTAGGTGGCCGTGGGTGTGTTTCTTGGTTTAGGTTTTGCAGTTGCCCAGCCCCCAGAGCTAAGCTCCCAGCATAGCTGGGCAGTCCAACAGCCCTATGAGAACAAGACAGTCGTTTCTACGCTTTGAAAATACAGGTGCCACCCCAGGCGTGCGTCAGTGGTAGGGCTTTCTCAGTGGGGCTCTCATCTTTTCAGGGCAGGCACAAAAAGTGGGGCGACCCAAATGCGTATAGACACCCCTGCTCTAAGCTCAATCCTATAAAACCTCACCAAGAGGCTCGCCCCGATCCCTCCTCCCCAGGGAAGGCTGACAGTTCTTCCTCCCCACGTGTGGGGTCACTCAAGGGCAGCTACTAACTACAACTTTGTGCCGTGAGCACAAGGGTTGAGAAGGCAGCTTGGAGCTCCAGAGAGCTCAGGGTTTCAACCGGAAGCACCATCTGCAGTCCCAGCGCCATCCCAGAGCCCTGTCAGATGCTCAGGGAGCCCAGGAGAGCCAGAGCACCCAGGCGATGTGTAGTCACCTCAGCGTCATGGTGATTCCATGTGTGTCCGAGCAGAGCTGGGCTCTGCAGCGTTTCCAATGGCGGCCTATTTAGACGTCGTTTGCCAAGCATTTCTTCTCCAGGAGACTTGAGCAGACACTCCAGTGTCTTGCTTAGTGGCTGAGCATGCAAACTGTCTGACTCCCTAGAAAGGGGGTACTCAATTCTTTCTAGAGCATGTGGTCCGGAGAGCCTTCCAGGAAGAAGAGGCCTTCAAGCTTAGCCTAGAACAGTTGTTCTCAACCTGTGGGTCTCTACCCCTTTGGGGGTGGAATGACCCTTTCACAGGGGTCGCCCGATTCATAACAGTAGCAAAGTTATAACGCTGAAGTAGCCACGGAAAGAATCTTATGGTTGGGGGTCACCACCACATGAGGAACTGTATGAAAGGGTTGCGGCATTAGGAAGGTTGAGAACCACTGGCCTAGCAGGACGAGCAGGGACAGCATTCCCAACAGAAGGGCCAGCAGGCATCGACACCTGGACTTCCTCAAGGACCGTGGGCAAGTGTGGTTACACTGACAAGATTGGCGGAAGCCTCACCTTCCATGTGGGAGACACGTGGGGGCCAGCCCCAGCCAGTCCCCAGCGTCAAGTGCAGCCACCACTTAGCCGTCTGAGGAGGCGTGTGTGCTGCTGTGATTCTGGATGCGTGTCAGCGGAGCAGCCAGAAGAAGGTGAACTGCGGGGAAGGCCTGGTGGGCTGATTCCCAAAATAGCGTGTGAGCACCCTAAGGAGCTCGACACCCCATCGGCAGCCCATCGTGGGGATGACTCGGGACCAGGCAGCACTTGGTGCAGTCTGTGTGGATCATAGCAATGGCAAGTGTGTATTTGTGAGCCCCTTCAGCTGGTCATCAGCAAATAGATCTGGAGGTAATGCCAGCCTGGTGATGGGAAGGGGGGGCAGGGGGCCTCTGTGAACTTCAGATGTCCCACCTGTGAAGTCTGAGGGCAGAGTAAGAGGACCTTGATGATCCTCTTGGACAAAATCATCCACTTTTTCTAAAGAGAGAGACACACATTTGTCCTTCCGAGTGAGCTGAGGTGAACAGCCACACAGCACGAGCAGGGACGGGGAGAAGCTTCCAGCATGCTGGGGTCTAAAAATATTGTTCCCAAGCTGGGCCTGCCTGTCACACACCTCTCCAGGGAGTCGCACGCATTGTCAGGAAGCTGGTGTCAGTACCTGTCTTTGGCTTCGGTTCAGAAAGGCTGGAGGAGGTGATCCGGATGAGAAACACAATTCACCTTGTTTGATGGGCGCCCTGCGGGGACAACCACATGCTGACCACGTGTCAGAGGCAGGAGACTGGGAGCCAGGCACCACCTGGAGTCAACCCTGCTCTTTGGGGAGCCAGTGGCCTTGGCCAGCTTGGGGACACACATGGTGCTACCTGCAGAGGCAGAGGGGTATGTGGAAGGGTGTGTGGCATGTGCCCATGTCCACATGAAGGGGGCGCCACTGAGCAGCCCCTAGGAACCACAGCCCCTCAGCACATGAAAACCATTGCTTTGGGATTTAAAGGACTCCGTGAGTCAAGGCCAACTATCGGACCTTCCTCTGCTGAGTGTGGAAAAGAGAAGAAAGTGGAGGAGAGTCTAGGTGGGCCCATCCTCGGCCGATTGTAAAAGCAAAGGTTATCTTTCTCATGTACTACCACCTGGTGTTATGTAAAAGATTAAAAGCTTGGCTTGTGTTTTTGAGCTGATAAAGTTTGCTGATGCTATCTGAGAGAGGCGGTCCGATGTCTGGACAGGGTGCGATTTCAGCACCTGCTGTGGACACTTTTTTATGTAGATACGCTTCTGCTGACACGGCCTATGTGGAATCTGCTTGCCCCTTGTGATGTCAAGGGCAGGATTCAGGAGTAAGCATTCTGGGGTCCTGGGCACCCCGTGCTCATGGGGGTTCTAGTCTGCTCACATAGCAGAGTGGAAGTGGAGGTGAGACTTATGGGGAGAGGGCTGGTCCTTCAATACGAACTCCCCAGAAATAATGGACAGCAAGGATGTTCCCAACAGGGGGGGCATCTTCGAGAATGACCCAAGACAGAAATATATACTCAAGTATAAGCCAACCCAAATATCAGCCGAGGCGCCTACAAAAACCGCACACAAAATGTGCTGGGAAAACTCGGCTCATACATGAGTGTACACGGCACATTCCCCTGAGGTGCGTGTGCCAGAGCAGAGTTTGAGAGCTGCTTTGCCAAGAACTGGAAGCTCTTCCAAAATGGAAGGACACTGAACAGGGAAGAGGGCACTGCCCGGGTCTTGGTGGGAGTTGGATGAGTCTGCCGAGAGCTTCATGGACTAGACACCACCGAGTCTCCATGTACTCAGAACCCTGTATTTACAAAACTGCTACCAGCAGTGTGTGCATGTGCGTTGAACTTTAAACACTTGTACAGGATAGATGCAGTATGATCCTGTGTGTGTACATCTTAAAAGCACAAAATAACACGATAAACTATGTCGGTATGATCTTCAAATCACGAGCGTATCAAAACATAGGTGGTCTACAGAACCTCAGAGTCAAGAAGAATTCTGATCAGGAGCGGGGAGAGTAGAATAGAATTTCAACTTCTCATCTAACCCTGACCTTCTGGTGTCATGGAGGCTGAATAGAAATGATTGTCCTGAGATGATCATTAAAGCTTAAACCAAAACTATACCCTGAAGTTTTCTTTAAACCAAACAAAAATTTAGCTTAACTACTTAGAAATGCCACTTGTATGGTAGTTTGGCATACTGTGTGACGTTGCATGCTACTGGGATGCTGTGCCACTAGTATTTCAAGTGCCAGTAGGGTCACCCATGATGGACAGGGCCCGGTGTTTAAGGTCAGATTCAGAAGAGGAGGTGGACTAAGGAACATCATTGCTAATGTCAAATAGATCTTGGCTGGAAGCAGAGAGCACCAGGAATGTGTGTACTTGTTTGCCATCCACCACGCAAAGGCATTCGATCGGGCGTCGTAACAAACTCTAATAGTCTTGGGAATAGGCTCGGGACTGGGAATTCAATAGCACGGCATTGTGCTCATGCAGAACGTGTGCATAAACTGACTCTATCCACTGTTTCTGTGTGATCTTCAAATCATGAGAGTATAAAAACCCAGGCGGCCGCTACCGTCACGGAACATTTTTATCACAGAGTCTACCGAAGAATCTTGATCAGGAGGAGGGAGAGTGGGACAGAAGTTCAAATTCTCACATACACAGAGGCCGCTGTGCCAACAAAGCGAGAGAACACGGTCTGGTTAAAACCAGGAAAGGCGTGCAGCGGGGTTGTTTCTGCTCATCACAGTGACTCTCCCTGCTTCTGAGCAAAGAAGCAGAGACCGGGTTATGTGAAGAGGAATGTGGTGTCAGGACTGGAGGAAGGCTTATGAACCCCGTGATAGGAAGATAGCACAAGCTTGCTTGCTGAAAGTGAAGGGGACTTGAAGCTAGACCAATAGGCGACATCGTGATAAATGGCGGAAAGATGGAAGTTGCCAAGGATTTCACCTTGCTTGGATCCACAAGCAATGCTCACGGAAGCAGCAGTCAGGAGATCACACACTGCATTGCACTGGGTAAATCTGTTGTATAAGACCTCTTTAGAATGTTGAAAAGCAAGGATGTTACTTTGAGGACTAAGGAACCCCTGACCCAAGCCATGGTATTGTCAATTGCCTCATATAAATGTGAAAAGTGGACATTGAATACAGAAGAAAGACTGAAGAAAAGGTGATGCACCTGAATGGTGGTGCTGGCAAAGAATATTGAACGTGCCGTGCACTACCGAAAGAACCAACAGATCGGGTGGAAGAAGTACTTAGAATGCTCCGTAGAGGCAAGGATGGTGAGACTTGGTCTCGGGTGCTTTGAACACATTATCAGGAGAGAGCAGTCTCCGGAGAAGGACATCATGCTTGGGAAAGTGGAGGGACAGTGAAAAAGAGGAGGGCCCTGGACAAGATGGATTGACACAGCCACTGTGAACAACAGCGAGTGCGGCACAGGACAAAGTGGTGCTTCATTCTGTGATACAGACTGTTGCTGTGCATCAGAATGGACCTCAGGGCACCTAACAAGATCACTAATATCACATGCCAGGAACATTTGCTGAAGATCATTTTAAAAACTGTTGCAGTAGTACATTGACAGGGAGCTGCTGGAAAGGGAAGCCAGATTCAGAAGAGGACGTGAAGTGAGGGATGTCATTGCTGACGTCAGATGCATATTGCATGAACTCATAGAACACCCAAAAGGTTTTATTCATTATGTGAAGGCATTTTGACTGGGTGGCTCATAATGAATTAGCACATAAGAATGTGTTAGCCTGAGTAGACTAGAGAAACAAATCCAGAGATACTCATATGTGTATGGGAAAGAGCTTTATATAAAGAGTAATTGTATATTAAGCAAACATCCCAGCTCAGTCCAAGTTGAGTCCATAAGTTCAATATTAGCCCATATGTCCGATACCAATCTATGAATTCCTCTTCAGACTTACAGAACACAAGCAATGGTGCTGAATACAGGAAGATCACAGGCCAGTGGGTGGAAAGTCTTGTGGATCCAGTGGCAGTGGAAGCATTTCAGTGCTGGCAAGGGTCTCCACGTGGTTCCTCCAGTTCCAGGGCACTAGTGTAGCTCCATGTGTCTTGTCAGCAAGAAAGTAAAGCGGAGTCTGTCTCTCTGTCCCCACTCCAGGGAGCTATTTATCTCTGTCGCACCTCCAAATGAGGTCATCAAGCTGTGCCCTGACTGATAGGCTAAACTCCAACCCTTCACTCTTAATAGTCTCAAGTTGACAACAAATTATATAACTATCACGGGAAAGAATTCAGGATAGGCATTCCAGAATATTTAACTGTGCTCACATAGAGCCTGTCCATAGAATAAGAGGAAGTCATTGAAACAAAGCATGGGAATATTACATAGTTTGAGATCAGGCAAAATGTGTGTCAGGGTGTATCCTCTCAGCATACTTATTCAATCTGTACGATGAGCAAATAGTCTGAGAGGCTGGACTCTATGAAGAACAGGAGATCAGGATCAGAGGACACTGACAACCTGCGATATTTAGATGACACAACTTTGCTTGCTGAAAGCGAGGAGGACTCGAGGCACTTGCTGATGAAGATCAGAGACTCCAGCATTCAGTATGAATTACACCTCACCATGAGGAAACACCCACACACACACACACACACACACAACTGGACGAATAAACAACATCATGACAGAAAAGACTGAAGACAGCAATTGAACGAGCTAAGACAGCACTTGGAGGACTACAATGCATCCAACCCAAGCCATGCTATTTTCAATCACCTTATGCACGTGCATGTGAAACCTGGACAATGCGTGATGAAGACCAGAGGAAAACTGATGTGTTTGAAATATGGTGCTGATGAAGAACATTGAAAGCACCAAGGACTGCCAAAAAACCAACCAAGCCGTCTCGGAGAAAGTAGAGCCAGATGCTCCTTAGAGGCAAGGATGGTGGGACTTCATCTTCTGTACTTCGGACATGTCAGCAGGAGAGTCCAGTTTCTAGAGAAGGACATCATGTTGGGCAAAGTAGAGTCACCAAAAAAGCCCACCTCACTGAGATGGATTGACATCTTGTCTACAGCAAAGGGCTTAAGCATAACAACAAACTGCGAGGATGGTGTAGGACTGGGCTCTGCTCTGTTCTGTGGTACAGAAGGCTGCAAGCACTGTGGTAGCCAGCAACAAGTAAGGAGTGCCTGCCTTCAGCATCGTGTTCTCTTAAGAACGGTGTACGTGGGACAGAATTAACAAGCGTGAATAACAAGACTAGATAGAAAGCTTATGGTTTTGAGTTTATATTAATGGGGGAGAATCAATTCAGAAAGGAAGGTGGGAATGACCGCACAACTTGAAGAAGACAATCAGTATCAACAATGTAGAAACTGTTGAATTGGTGTGTGTTTTGCATACATGTTTTATGCAAAAACATTAAAATAAATTAAGCTCTCCATCAACCTCAATATATAGCAGGTGCCTCTGAGGAGAGCCAAGAGAAGTTTTCTCAGTACCTGCAATATTTCTCTACAAAGCTCATGTGCTTCTACATTTTCTTTTTCACTGTGTGCTTTAAATATTTCATAATTTAATATTAAAATATAGAAACAGAAACCATTTTCAGTCATAATAAAATTCAGCCTCTGAGTCATCGAGCCTCCACCACTGGGTTCAATCCCTCTGCCGCCTTGGGATGGTTGACGTTGTATGTCAACTGGGTTAGGCTATGATTTCCCACTATAGGTAAGTCTTCTCCATTTGGGGATCTTGTATTATTACCCTCCATTGTGTGATATTTTGCTCCATTTGCTAGGTTGCAAATCCTAACCTCCACATATTAGGAAAAGTCCTGGTGGCAAAGTGAGCTACACACTCAGCTACCGACAACAAGGTCAGCATTTCAAACCCACCAGCCGCTCCAAGGACAAAAGGTGAGGCTATAAATATCTGCCCCTATAAATATTTACAGCCCTGGCAGGCCTACACATAGGGGCACCAGGAGTCAGAATCATCTCAAAGACAGTGGGTTTATATGTTAATGAAGCAAGATTAGAATGAGGTGTATCTTAAGTCACAGCCTTAAAGCATGACCCAAGTCACACCCTTACTCAATTCACATCAACACTCTAATGTGAGAGGAGATTCCTCGGTGGTGGGATATGCATCCAGCACACACGCACACACGTGCTGTGGCAAGGCTCTCCTTTGCTCTGGACCATACATCCAGTTCATTATCGATTGCCCTCTTGTTCTTGGCACTTGAGCCAGCAGCGTGTCGTCTAACCTACCAATTGTGGCTTTGTCAGCTCCACAATGATATGATGCCTAGGCCCAGGATTTGGTACTTGCCAGTCTCCACAACCATGCGAGCTATTTCCTTGAGAGAAAGCAGTCTCTTCCTCCTCGCTGTCTCTCTGTCTCTCTCTCTCACCCACCCACACATACACACACAGATACACACACTGTCCTGGTTTTACTTCTAAGACAAACCTCCTTTGTCATTCTGGGCCAGTCCCTAAGACCAATCTTCTCTTTGGGATGGTGGGTAGGGGGAGACGTTGCCTCTCACTATGGTTTCAGTGTGCTGGCTTTGGGACCACCAACCACTTTGGGCCGCAGCCTCCATGCCTCCCAGCCCTGTTTTCCTGGAACAGCCACATGTAAATCTTTTTAAAGAAATATTGTTATGGGATCAATTCTAACCCTATAGAACAGAGGCAAGGTCCCCATAGAGTTGCCAGGTCTGCATCTTTCCAAAAGGAGACGGCTCCATCTTTCTGCTGCCGACACTGGTGGGTCTTAATCACTCACCTCTTAGTCAGCAGCTGAGCGTTTAACCACTGTCCCTGCACGGCTCCCTCAACCCCTCCAGTCACCCAATTTTTCTATCTCCCCATGTTGCTGTCCCCTGACCCAAATCTCTGCCTCTCTGCCCTTCTCACTCTGCTCTCTGGAACCTGTGTCTGACAGAAGAGAACGGCTTCGTTAGCCCACCCTGTTCACTCCGCTCTCAGCAGCTGGCCCTCCTCCTGATCAGTGCATGAAGCTACTTCTTCTCACGTACCCCCTTCGCATCAGGGTGAGAGGCAGGCTGGGTGCCTTAGCTTCCTGGGCTTCTGTAATACTACACAGATACTACAAGTAAGAGGAGTTTAAAAACAGCGACCAGAAATGCATCGTCTCCCTGTCTGGACGCTGAAAATCCAAATCAGGGGCTCCGTGACATAGATTTCTTCCTTGAGTTGCCCCAGGTGTTCCTTGCTTCTTGCTCCTTGGCTTCAAGAAGATCTCCCTAGGGTTTCTGTCTGTGTGTGTCTGTTTTGCTCTTATTATAACTCATTAGAGATTAAGTTAAGGATCCACCCCCAGTGGTATGATCTCATTCACATAGCAAAAGAAAAACCACACTTCCACACTGGACCATGTACACACATATGAGGGTCAGGAATTCAGCACGTGTGTCTGGGGACACAACTGAATATACAGAACCTAGCATTTTTTTTCTTGTTCTTATTGCCCCTTCTAGACCATAGTCTCCCTAGCTCCACAGACAAGGGCATTTCTGTAAGCATCACATCCATTCCCTTGGGCCAGTCCTTCCTCCTTTCATCAATCAAATCCCTGGATATCCTTAGTGAAGGCGGAAAAACGTTGGTGCCTGACCTGTGCAGGGCGGTGACTTGACTCTTTAAGACTGCAAACTCGGGGGCCACCGGCTCCATCAGCTTTCCCTCTCAAGGCCTCGTGACCACTGGGAGAAGGAGGAAGTCCAGGGGAGACCTCACACCAAAGCATCCCAGCTGGATTCCAGAGGTGAAGTAAGCAGGAGCAAGTGGGCACAGCGCTGGCAGACCCAGATATGAATGTTGATCAGACATCTGGGGAGAACAGACTCACAAGTGAAACCATAATTGAAGAAAGCCCCCGGGGGGGGCCAACAGACAGAAGGGACTCCAGTGAGGTATGACTTGGGGGGTGGGAGGGAGGAAGCCACCGAGCAGGGAAAATATTTGCAGTGAAAGGTTAATCCCGGCGACTCTATGAAGAATCCATGCATGGCAAAAAGAATAACACTGAGCTTTCTATGATTCAAGAGTAAAAGGCATGGTTTTCAATAGAGTGAGTGAGAGGGAAGAAAGGGGCCATCAGACGTCTAGAGAGACATATTAAAAATGTTCCCCTACTCCTCTGTAGTCACAAAGAAAATCCAAACTAGATTACAGACCACTCCAAACCAAACCCTCTACCCAAATGGACTCAAAGGACGAAAGACCTCCCTGGACACCATGGGGCTGTAACGATCCTCATGGCAAAAGAGGGGCAAACTGGAGAGTGCTGATACATGGCCTAACACACTGAGATAACCTGCAGCGCACAACATTGCTACAACAGAAGAGAAACTCAATGCCTGGGACCATCTAAAAGGAAGACGCTGTGTGCATTTGATGAGTAAAAGAAGAGCTCACCAACTGGGGCTGAAATATTGGCAGCGATCTATTGGACAAGGCACTCTTCTCCAACATCTATGGAGAATTGCAACACCATGACAAGAAGCAGACAGAGTCCAGCTACAAAATAAACAGACACCAGCAATAGACAGTTGATCCAAGAAGATCTCCAGGCAACAAGCCCATGAAGAAGGGCTCACGATCACTTGCCGTTGGAGCGATGCAGATCAAAACTACCAAGAGATACCTCCTCCCACTGGCTTGGACAGCTAATGTCCAACAACCCCCAGAAAATAACATGCTGGAGGGGGCGCAGAGCAAGTGGAACCCTCATACATTGCGGGTGGGGCTGGAAAACTGGGGAACCACTGTGGAAAGTCGTACAGCATTTTCTCAGACAACTGAGAATAGAAATCCCACGTGACCCAGCAGTCCCTCTACTCAGTATTGGCCTAAAGAGGCAAAGAACAAAGCATGACAGATGTATGCACAGCCATGCTTATCGCAGCTATGTTGTTCACAAGAGCACGAAGATGGAAACCACCTAAGGGCCCAGCAGTGGTAGAATGGATACGTGAACTATGGTCCACGCACACACGGGATGCTGCTTTATTGGAGGACAATGATGAAACTGTGAAACACCTCATGACCAGATGGACAGGGAGGACGACATTATGCTGAGGGAAGTTAGTCAATCACACAAGGGCATATATTGTACGAGAACACGTTTATAAAATAAAATCTAGATGCAGGCTTTCATACCGAAAGAAATAGACTTTGATGGTTACCAGGTGGGATGGAGAGTGGGGGAAGGGGAAGCAATAGGTTCAGCAGCAGCAGACAGGTATTAACTTGGGTGAAGGGGAAGAGAATCTTCTACAAGAGGGAAAGGGAAAGGGTCAGGAAGGGAGGACAGGATGAGCTACTGAGAGGTTTGATAAGTTGTTTACGTTGTTGAATATAAAATACACAGATCTGAAATGTAACCCCACACCCAATTCACAACAAAAAGTTTTTTAAAAAAACAAACATACTGCTTTTGAGTTGCTTCCAACGTACAGGACTGCTGCATAGGGTTCCTAAGGCTATAAATCTTTATGGGAGCAGACAGCTTGATCATTCTCCCTCTGAGGGGCTAGTGGGTCCAAATGCAGGCACAGTGGTTCGCAGCCCAGCGTATAACCCACTACACCAAGAGGCTTCCTGAAAGCAAGGTCAAGGTGCCCTTGAGGGCAGCTGGTTACTGGAGCTGTCTTCTTGTTGTTTGGAGCCATCAAGTTGGTTTTGACCACGAGTGATCCCATTTGACTAAGTAGGACCACCCTTGATTAGGACCACCCACCACCCTAGGCTACCAGCCTAGGAAACCCAAGGAGCTGCTGAACCACCAACCTTTTGGTTACCAGCCGAGTATTTCACCACTAGCGCTTCTGGTACTCTGTACTCATGGCCAGAGAGTTGATTCCAACTCATATCGACCCAAGAGGGCAGAGTAGAACTGACCCATAGAGTTCCCAGACTGCCGCAGAGCAACCAGATGGGTTTAAACCATCAAACTTTCTGTTTGCAGCCAAGCGCTTCACCACTATGCCAAACAGTCAAGCGCTTCACCATAGGGCTTCAAAAAATCCATGGGGATATGGAATCAAAAGATAGTAGAATTTCCCCCAAATTTTCTTAAAGCCCCTGGAAAATATACTAGGGGCTGCCAAATCTATGCATGTAATTTTTTTTTTTTTTTTACAAAACAACCTTATCACCTTCAAAGTACTCTCCATTACACTTCATACATTTGTCAAATCTGTGATTCCATTCTTGGAAATGGAATCAAACCCATCTGTTTGGATGGCTCACAGCATCTCCCTGTATTTTTTCTTCATCAAAGTAGACGTCATCAAATCACTGTCCTTTCATGTCCCTCTTCATTCACAGAAACAGAAAGAAGTCACATGGAGCGAGGCCAAGTGAGTCAGGTGCACGCAGCGAGAGAGCCATGCTGTTTTGTGCCAAAAACTGGTGCACTGAGCTGGCTGAGTGAGCAGGTGCATTGTTGTGGGGGCAAAACCATCCCCCGTCTCCCACAAATCAGCCCTTTTTTTGTCACACAGTTACGCAATCTTTTCAGAACTTCCAAAGAGAAAGGTTGATTAACAGTCTGACTTGTTAGAATGAACTCCAAACGCACTATGAGTTAACACTTTGGTCCATTCAGGAAGTTGATGGGCATCCAGACCGAGACTTGTCATCAATCAACCTTTCACCATTTTTGAAATGAGAAAACCACCAGTACACCTAAGTTTTTCCTGTAGTGCTGTCCTTGCAAGCTGTGTTCAACATCGTAACTGTTTCTGAGGCATTTTTCCGGAGCAGGAAACAAAATTTCACAGCCCCACACTGTTCTCTTAAATCAGTCACCACAAAAAACGAGATTTGAACGAAACTACTTTCAAGAAAAGATTCACCATGATGCAGAGAGAACCTTCCCAGGCGATGGCACTGGATGCACTAACGCAGAGCAAGTTGCTTGATGCTCGCCTAGTGGAAAAAATGTGGACTATGAAAACTTCTCCTAGAAGACCTTTTTTCTTTCTTTCCTTTTTTTGGGTGGGGGGGGTACCTCCTCACATAGAGGAGAGAGATTATGTACTTTAAAGACTAACCCATGCAATTGTGAGGAGCTGGCAATTCCAAGAGAGTCATTGGGCTGCTAAGGACGAGGTCAGCATTTTGAAACCACCAGCCCATCCATGAGAGAAAGCAGACGCTTTTTACGTCCTTAAACAGTATCTCGGAAAGCCACAGAAGTTCTGCTCTCTCCTATGGGATTGCAATGAGCTGGAATGGACTTGATGTAGTGGGTTTGGGTTTGGACTTTTGGCAAATCCAAAATCTTTAAGTTAGAGATTTCTGTAGACTTGTGTCCCAAAATCGGTAAGTCAAATGCAGGAAAGGGAAGGTTGAAGGAGTTCTGGCAAGATGTCTACTTAGAGTCCGGAGGTAGAACGCCTCCTGGGGAATCTCCCTTAATGTTCCTAAGGTCACCAACTGATTGGACAAGACCCACCCACATTATGGAGGGAATTCTGCTTTCCTGAATGGCCACTGGTTTGACCCTGGGTGGATATTTCATAACAGTATCTTCACTCGTGTGGATTAGACTACTGGCCATCATGGCCTCACCAAGCAGATACAAAAGGCTAACCATTCCCTGTTCAATAGTCAAGGCACAGAGATTTAGGATCTATGAATATAGCAGCGAAAAGATGGACAGAGCCTGCCTTGTGATATTCCATCCCACTAGCTCTTTGTGGGAGAAGACCTTCCTGAAGCTGAGCAGAGAATTTGAGCCCTCTGTCCAACATCTGAAAAGAGGCAGAGGGCATCTGTCTTGTTGCCAAGCCAGGAGCCTGTGGCAGCGAGCCTCTCACTGATTTAGGATGCCATCACCATCTTGGGGGACACTGATGGGGACAGCTATTGGTGGCAGAACCTGGAGGCTGATGATCTGGATTCAGGGCTCAACTTGGCCTCTTTGTGACCACAGGATCTTGAGCGAATCACTCAGGCTCTGAGTAGATTGGTGGCAGGGCCCTCATGGGGTGGTTGGCCGAGAGTCTATTCAGGGTATTATCCTTGGGCATGGAAGCATTTGACAAACTGTGACGTGTCAGACAAACAGAAGGAGCATTCCTTATTTGGGACACCTGGGCTCTCTGAAAGCAGGTGGCTTATTTCAATGAACACCCCAGTACTTGACCAGGTAGAGCACCTGCAGGGAGAGATGGGTGTCTCCCTGTCAACTTGTGCTTGCAAGAGGGGCGGCTCACGTGGTGGTGTCTGCCCACTCCTTTCAGCAGTTACAAAACTCTAATGACTTGATGGCTAATTTTGTTCTGATTCATATATTGCTTAATTAGGATTTCTCCCCTCTAACAGATGGCTGTCTGCATTAAAGCGTGATCCATTCACTCAGACTGGAAGCAGCTGGTTTGAGGGGTAGATGGCAATTTATTTACTGCCTGTCAAAATGAGCCACGTGGAAGGGAACTCAGACGGAAACAATGCAGCCTATGCTGTTTCGTTTGATCTGTAAAATCAGGATGGGGGCTTTGAGGGCTTGGGGAGATGTTCTTAGAGGTACCCGCAATGGTCTTTATACAACGTAAAGAATTGGCCAAGTGGGTGACAGGTCATCTCCTGAGAGAAGATGGAGGGATTCGGTATGGACAGTCCCCAGCTGGACTTCCAGGGTACAGGGGGTGCAGCGTGGGAGCCAGGTAGCGACAGGGAAGACCAGTGGTGTCATGTTGATCAGTGAATCCATCACTGCAGCTTCGGAAGGAAATGGTTTCATTATTCTTGTTGGTCTCCATGCTTTGTTTTATTCACAGATGGGAGAGTAAGCCTCGGAGGGAGACTGCCACTTCCCACAGAGTACCAGGTGGTCTCCACCAAGGCCATGTCCACAGACTAGCGCCTCCTGCTCTTCCTGGGGAACCTGAGGAAGCAGCGTCAGTATCAGCAGGAGCTTGTGAGAGCTGCTGCCTCCGCCAACCCTGGACCGGCTGAATCTGAATCTGCACTTCTAAGATACTGGATGCTCATTAAGGTTAAAGTAGTGCAGGTGACTCCAATCGTATCCCAAGATGGGGAGTGTCTCTGTTGTATTGTTAGGGAATGTGTTAGGTTGGGTTCTCTACAGAAACGAAACCAATGACCCTTGCGTGTGCTGTATAGAGGAAGAAGTGTATAGCAAGAAATGACTTGCGCAGCTGAGAAATAGGTAAACCCAGTTCGGTCCAAGTCAGAGTAGTCCGCTGACGGCTCCTGGGATTGGCAGGCAACACAACATGAGATCAAGGAACCAGACACGGGTGACGCAGCAGACACAGGCACACAGATGGAGCACAGGCTGGTGGGGGCAGAGGTCCTAAGTCGGCTGAGTGAATCCACCATTGGAAGTCCACTGATTGCTCCTGGGATCACCAGGCAGGCAGGTAGGCAGGCAGGCAATGTAGCAGGAGATTGAGAAACCAGATCCAATATCCAATCCTGGCGGAAGGTGAAGGGTCAAAAAGGAATCAACTCTCCCAGGTCTCCCTGTCCTATACAAAGAGGTCTAAGATGCCCGGGAGAGGTCATCCGGCTGCGACACAATTGGTAGCTCTGCCCCTACCATTACCCTGGAGTGTCGAGTTGACGTCATCCCTAACCATCACGGGTCCCTTTGGGATGGTCCCAAATCATAGTGACCCCGTGCACAACAGAACGAAGCCCTGGCCTCTCCTAGGCCATCCTCCCAGTGGCGGCTGTGTTTGAGTCCACTGTCGCAGCCGCTGTGTCCATCCATTTTATGCACAGGCTTCCCCTAACCAGGGACGCGAATACCTTGCTGACAGAGTGAACTGGAAAGTGGACTAAGGCAGATGTAGTGAGGTTAAAATGAACACCTGAGCATCTGTTCTTCCTTTGGGCCCATTTTAAATTTGTTCTAAGGTTTGTTTTGTTTTTATTGTTTTCTGTTCTCGTTTCAATTGAAATTTTTAAAATGTTGTTATTGTTGTTGGTATTTTGTTATTTTTGTGTATTTTTCTTTTTATGAAATCCAGAATAGGTCAACCTATAGCGACAGTAACTAGATTAATAGTTTCATAGGGTTCTGGCAGGGGAGGGTGGAAAGAAATGGGGAATTATTAATAATGAATACATGAAAGAAGAAAATGTTCTGCCATTGATTGTGGTGGTGATTATACAACTGTTTTTGATATGTTCAAACCATCTAATTGTATGATATGTGAATTATATGTCAATAAAACTGTTCAAAATAGTTTATTTCCTTTTCGCCGACCCTCTGCTTTACCCAGCATGAAGTCCTTCTCCAGAGACTGGTCTCTCCTGATCACCTGTCCGAATTTCTAAGGAGCTTTCTGGTTGTACTTCTTCCAAGATCGATGCGCATGTTCTTCCGGCAGTTCACGGTTCTTCCAATATTCTTCGCCAACACCAGAATCCAAATGCGTCGGTTCCTCTTTGGTTTTCCCTATTCACTGCCAACTTTCCTATGCACGCGAGGCCATTGGAAATACCCCACCTTCATCCTCAAAGTGACAGCTTTGCTCTTTGACCCCTCCCAGAGGTCTTGTGCAGCAGACTTGCCTGGTGCAGCACGTCACTGGGTCTCCTGACTGCTGATTCCACGAATGCTGACTGTGGATCCGAGTAAAATGAAATCCTTGACAACTTCCCTCTTTTCTCTGTTTACCTTGGTGTTGTCTTGTGGTCTCGTTAGGGGTTTTGTTTACTTTACAATGAATTATAGCCTTTGAACTTCATCAAAGTACTTTAAAACCTCTTGGCTTTCAGCAAGCAAGGCTGGATCATCTGAATATCACACAATTATTTTTTTTTAACATTTTATTAGGGGCTCATACAACTGTTATCCCAATCCATACACACATCAATTGTGTCAAGCGCATTTGTACATCGTTTCTCAAAACATTTTCTCTCCATTTAAACCCCCGACATTAGGTCCTCATTTTTCCCCTC
>NW_022103915.1:8843015-8924045 GCF_000313985.2 Echinops telfairi
AGAGCAAAACCAAGCAACACTGTACAACAAAACAGCAACAACATCAATCCGCTGACGAAGAACAAATTAAAATATACCAAGCAAGAAAAACTTGTTTTCCAATCTAGCCTGTTGGGGCACCATGCCCTGTCTCCAATGTATCACACAATTATTAAGGAGCCTTCTTCTCATCCTGATTGGTTATTCTTATAACCAAGCTGCTCAGACTCTTTGCTCAGCATACAGATTGGATAAGTACGGTGAAAAGATACACACACCTTTCCCGATTTGACGTCATGCAGCATCTCCTTGTTCTGTGCAAAAGATGGCCTCTTTGTCTGGGCACAAGTTCCTCAGGAGCACAATTAAATGTTCTGGAATTCCTATTCTTCTCAATACTATTCATAGTTTGCTGTGGTACATACAATCGAATGTCTTTGCAGAGTCAATTTAAAAAATTTAATCGTGTTTTGCAAAAATTGCCAGATGCGTGTCCTGAAGTTCTTGGGATGAAACTGGAATAAAGACGGGGTAATAATTATTTCCGTTGGAAGATGGGAAAAGCGGTTTGTAAGATCAAAGGGACTCTTACTGGTTTTGTTTCTGGGACTCAGCAGTTGGAGCACATGTAATCACAGGAGATCATATCTCTTCTGAACGCTCAGCATGTTAGGGACACCTACCATGCTCTCCAAACCTCGCACCACCAGATATCACGGGCAGAAGTCCCGAGACGAAGCATCAACTGGCAGAAACCTTCATGTCCCAAGGCCAACATGGCAGTCACACATGTAAAAAACCAGCCCTGAAATTTAATGGTTCACTATAGACTAAAGATTTGTTCCAAATCGTCAATTACGAAGACTATGAGGATTCAACTTCAAGTGACAGCCTTCTGAGAATCTTTGGACTCATTCTGTCCCGTTATTAAGAGAGTCGATTCTGTCAGCCCCTAAAATATCATTGGGTATTCAAAAATGAACAGACTATATCTAAAACATGAACAGATTGTATCCCAAATAAACAGAATAATGTTTTCAAGCATGTGTGGGTGTGTCTTTTTGAAATTCTCTGCTTTCAGCCAAGATCCATCTGCCATTTATGTTACTGGGTGGAGATGTGGGTTAGGCATTGGGCTGTGAACCGCAAGGTTGGTGGTTCAAACCCACCCACTGTTCCTCGGGAGAAAGATGAGGCTGCCTGCCCCTGTAAAGACACAGTCTCAGAAAGCCTGTCTAGAGCCATGATGAGTCAGGGTAGACTGGATGGCAGGGAGCTACATGCTTTATGTAGCTCATTGGTTTCTCCTGACATCAGCTTGGCCACCACCCCTTATGCCTACTATTAGACAAGCACTCGGTGTACTTTCTCCCACCTAGTTTATTGCTTTTAATCAACTTCCAGCTGAGAACCGAGGCCCTGTCTTAGCAGAACCATTCCTCCTGAAGTACCTTTCTATCTCAGCACCGGAAAACAGACTAGGTGCCCTCTGAGCTGCCTCGTGCCTTTTCTAGACTGTTACGCGTTCCTCCTCCCAGGGTTCAAGCTGCCCAACTATGCTCCACACCCTGCCCTCATTCATCCCTCATCTCTCTGTTCCTTCCCTCGTTCACTGAGACCAGTGAAATCTCCTGGTTTATAGTCTTCATCTCACGCCAATCCTTCTCATTCTCAATGACTGCAACTTATGCTTTCCATTGGCCCATCAACTGCTAACACTCTTACCTTCAACAACCTTCTTCATCCTAGGAAAAAACCCCTACCCTGATGCTCACACCACAGACATTGCTATCACCGGTCATCACCTGGGAAAACTGGTGGCAAGAATCCCACTCTCCACCTCACAACATGTGTCTCTGTAAGCCACTTACCTTCCCACCACTGTCAGCTTCTTCCTCACACAGCCCTCCCTCCTGTTCGAGAACCAGCACCTTCTCAACCTAAGCCTCTTCTTTTTTTCTTAAAGATTATTTTATCGGGGGCTCTGACAGCTCTTATAACAATGCATACATCAATTGTATCCAGCATATTTGTACATATGTTGTTATCATTATTTTCTAAAGAGTTACATTCTATTTGAGCTCCTCTTTTTATCCTCCCTCCCCCTCCCATCCTCATGACGACTTGATAAATTATAAATTATTATTTTCATATCTTACACCAACCACTATCTCCCTTCCCCCATGGTTTATTCCCCTCCTCCTCTCCCCACCTTTCTCCTACCCTCCTGGTATCATACTCCCATTCTGTTCCTGAAGGGGTTATCTGACTTGGATTCCATGTGCCATTAGCTCTTATCTGTACCTGTGTGCATGCTCTGGTCTAGTCTGCAGTGAAAGACAGGACTGAGGGGTGGTGGTGAGGAAGCCTCAAAGAACCAGAGGAACAGCGTGTGTTTCATCAGTGCTATACTGCACTCCGGTTGACTCATCCCTTCCTTGTGACCCTTCTGTGAGGGATGTCCCATTGTCTACAGATGGGTTTGGGGTCTCTGCTCCGGCCTCCCTCCTTCTGTTTGCCTCATGGTCCATCTTCCAAGTCTCTTCGTTGTAGACCACTGCCACCTCTTTGTCTTTTTCTTGATCTCTCACGTAGAGAGATCTCAACCTTGGTTGATCTCAGTCGTACCTTTTAATGCTGAGAACTGCGGGACGAAGCACCATAAGAGGTTTCACTGGAAATTTTCATCTCAGAGATTGTGGTGAAGTGAAATAACTTGCTGTGGCATTTTTTTTAATCCATGATTTGTATAATCCCTCCACCCACCCACCCCGTCACTGAGTGGGAACATGCCAGTAAGCTGTCAAGGACTCTGACTTGGGAGTTGGTCAGGTTTTCCATTCGGTTGAGTGTGAAAGTGAGTCATCTCAGAAAGAAGAGCAGGACTCTCAGAACCATCAAGGAAAAAGAGTCATCACAGAATGCCAGATGGTGAGAACAAAGTGTTCTTGTGTTGAGGGAGTACGTACTCTAGTCGAGGCCCAATGTCCATGTGCAACCTTAATTCTTAACACATAGATATGAGTACCCAGTGCTATTCCCCTCTCGTTATATATATTTACATATGTACATGCCTCTATTTAGGCCTCTATAAATGTCCTTTGCCTCCTGGTTCTTTCCTCTATTTCCTTTTACTTTCCTCTTGTCCCACTGCCATGTTCAGCCTTCATTTGGGGCTAGTAATTCCTCACTGCTACATTGCCCTTGATTAAGCCCCACTAGGCATCCTACACCATTCTCTCCATTGATTTTAGTTCACTTGTTGTTCCCTTGTCCCTTGGTTGGTTCCTCCTCTTCCTTTCTCCCACCTCCCCTTCTCCCTTATCCCCCCGGAACCATTGGTCCCATTCTCTTAATCTCCAAATTATTTATCCTGCCCATCTTATCTAGATAGACATGCAGATTAATTAATAAGTGCAAAAAAACAGGGGGGCATCTAGCTGAGAAACAACAAAGCCCACAGGGAAGAAGCACACCAGCCTGTCTCAACACAATCACTGGAGACAAAGTGGGTGCATAAGTAAATGTGGTGAAGAAAGCTGATGATGCCCGGCTATCAAAAGATATAGCACCTGGGGTCTTAAAGGCTTGAAGAAAAACAAGCAGCTATCTAGCTGAGAAGCAACAAAGCCCAAATGGAAGAAGCACGCCAATTGATGGGATCAGGTGTCAGGCATCAAAGACCCAGAACAAAATCATTCCCAATGTGAAGGGGGTGGGGGAGGGGCATGGAGTGGAGACCCAATGCCCATCTGTAGACAATTGGACATCCCCTCACAGAGGGGTCACAGGGAAGAGATGAACCAGTCAGGGTGCTGTATAGCACTGATGAAACACACAACTTTCCTCTAGTTCTTTGGTGCTTCCTCCCCACCCCCCACTATCATGACCTCAATTCTACCTTACAAATCAGATTAGACCAGAACATGCATACTTCTGCAGATAAGAGCTGGAAACACAGGGAATCCAGGATAGATAAACCCCTCAGGGGCAACAATGAGAGAAGAGATACCAGGAGGATTAGGGGATGGTGGGGGAAAAAAGGGGGAATTGATCACAAGGATCAATCTATAACCCCCCTCCCAGGGGGACGAAAAATGGAAAAGTGGGTGAGGGGCAATGGAGGACCATGTAAGATATGAAAACAATCTATAACTTATCAAGGGTGCAGGAAGGAGGGTGGATGTGGGAGGGAGGGAGGGGGAGGAAATGGGGAGCTGATATCAGGGGCTCAAATGGAAAGCGAATGCTTTGAAAATGATGATGGCAGCATATGTGCAAATGTGCTTGACACACTGGATGAATACATGGATTATAAAAAGAGATGTAAAAGCCCCCAATAGAAGTACTTTTTTTTAAGAACAAAAAGAGATGGGTGTGAGTGAAAGAGTAATAGAGAGAGAGACTGCAGCCTCTACCCACATAAAATGTCCTTTATGATGTAGATACTGACACAATGGATGGATGTATATATTGTGATTAGAGCTGTATGAGCCCCTAATAAAATAATTTTTTTTTAAAAAGAAGAAGAAAAAGAAGAGCCACCAGCAAAGCATATGCAAGATCCCCATGTGAAGTGGTGGAGACAACAGAGACACCGAGGTCACAGAACTGAGACCGAGACAGGGCAGAGGAGCAGTGCCAAGACCATGAGGCTCAGCAGGGGGTCTCCTAGCTCATCTAACAGGTAAAGCTGAGTGTCTTTGCGCAGGAGGCTGGCTTGCAAGGTAAAGCGCCCTTTGAGCAGGTATCCGCACTAATGGAACCTTGTGACGCTCACCTGAGCAGAGCAGAGGCTAAGAGAACAAGGGGCTGAGAGGCCAAAGACTAGAGAGAGAGATGCCTGCCAGCACGGCTCAGAAGAGGCACTTCAGACAAAAGGACTATGTTCATAAGGGTCTTTTATATGTGACCTGTTGGCTTTCTTCATAAGTCCCACAATCAAGAACATTGTGAGTCCTTTGTGGCCACTGCAATGGGATCTTATCACCCAGCAGAGAAGGAGGGAGCTGTGGGAAGAACAGTAAGGGCAGAGTAAGCTAAAGAAAGATGGAGGGTGGAGGCAGGGGGGTCTGACTGCTTCCTCATAGGGATCATCCTTGGGCAGATAAAGAGTTGCCTTCTCCTTCCCCTGTTTGCAGTGAGAGGAGATGTGGACCCCCATCATCTCCTCAGTGAGTTTCCAATGGACTGAGCTCTGTCCTTCCATCAACGACTCTTTCAGAGTCAACTCATTGCCCCCTTGTCTGCGACAACTAATTCGCATCTCCTCCACCCACCCCCCAAACCTCAGCTAATGACTGCTTCGGACCCCAGGATAAATCAAAATGAAATGATCCAACAAACTCATGAAAGCATAAGCCATCGGGGTAAACTCTTCCATCTCCCTGCTGCCACATCCACAGCCGCCATCCTCTACCCCATCTTCTCCCACACCTCCTCTTAGACGAGGATCTTCTTCACTGTTGGGGTGAAGACCAAATCCTCCCCACTGCCCTCTTCTGTACAAAGGCTGATAGACCATCCCCTTTGCCCTCTTTACTGGATGACTCCTACCTGTGTGCGATCAAGTGCAGCGTCTTCTTGTCTCAGCCGTAAAACCTTCCTTGGACCTTTCTCCCCCAGCTTCTGCTCAGCTTCCCTACCACCTTCCACAGCACAGCTTCTGAAGAGACTGCCTATGGACGTCCTCTCCATCATCCCATCTCCTATTCTTCCTTCAGCCCAGGCCAGTCTCACTTCCCTCCCCAGGACTCGAAGGATTGTGCTCTAAATAAATAAAATCACAACCCAGCCATGGCTACCACGTTACCAAATGCAGTGGTTGGAGTTCAGTCTTCATTCCAGTAGACCTGGAAGGACCATTTAGCGCTGCTAACAACTAACTTCCTCTTGCTTGGGGTAGTTTCTTCTACCAGCTCCCAGATACAGGACTCTAATGGCTTTTGTTGCCTCTTGCTGGCAACTCCTCCTCCGCCTCTCCCTCCTCCTTCAGGCTCTAGGTGCTCTGCGTTATTCGGGTTGTGTTTTGAACTCTCTCGTGTTTCAATACACTGTTCCCAGGTGACTTCAGGACAACCTATGGATTTAAATCTTGATGCTCCCTAGCTCTTACCTCCAGTGGAGTCCTAGAGTCCTGTTTCAACTGCCCACTTGGCATGCCCATGTGGGTACCTTTCTATTCCTCCTGCCCGTCCCTGCCCTCTCCACCTTGATGCCCATCGCCGTCCACTGAATGGTTTCAAACCACAATCCTAGGCGTCATCATAGACCCCCCTCAACATCTACCCCCACTCCTCTCCTGATCATGAGGACCCCCTCACTGTGCCTCCAAGTGCCCCGGCAAGGGCACGGCCCCCACCGCTCACTGTGGACCAGAAGCCTCCACAGTAGGCTTCCGTGTCCCTCACCTCCCAAACCCGTTCCCCTTCCCACAGCCGATGTGACTGCGGCAGTTAGATTTTATGTGGGCTTGCACTTGTGGAGGCGTGGAGTCCAGCCTGTCAATCAAGTGACAACCTGATGGCGCCTCCTGACATGTGTGGCCTTCTTATCAGAGAGGCCTTGGGGATGCCTTCTCTCTCTCTCTGCCTCTTTGCCGTCCTGCCGGCTGGGACTCTGTACCTGCCTCGCCAGCCGGCTCCATGTGAGTCACTCCACCCTGAGGGCTATCGCAGCCTTGCCTTGTTTCCCCTGACCTTGGATCCAGGAGACCCTGAACCCAGTGGCCAGCTTTGGGCCATGGACTTCAATTGAACTGGGCTGGGACATCTTCTAGATGACTTCTTGACATAAATCTTGCTCTCAGACACATATGATGTCACTGGTTTTGTTTCTCTAGACCACCCGGCCTCCCACAGGGGTCTTCTACGATATGAAGCAACCTCTGGCCCTCCCTTGCTTACATCTCATCAGCCTCTGCCCACGGAATGTAGAATAACCTGTATGCCCAAGAGGACCCTGGTCCGGCCACCTCCCCAACCTCATGCAACTTCTATCCATTCTTCTCCCGTTCCGAGTGTTTCCTTCCCTCGGGGTCTTACCTCGTCCTCAAAGAACCCTACAACTTGTGTTCTTAGAGAGGCTTATCAATTCTAGCCACTCTCCCCTTTCAAGGGAAGAACCTTGGGGGTCAGAAGGGCCAAGACGCTGGTTCAAGAGCAAACACCTGAATGCCACCATTGGAATCCAGGTTCTCTGAGTCCTATGTCACTGCCCAACGTGGCCTTGCTGCCACCATAACCTGCTGTCCTCTTGGGGGCAAGAAGGTGGACATGGCCTTGAGGATTTCTGTAATACACCTCCCACCCCCGCCCTGCTCATGTCCTAGACTAGGGAGTATCTTCCTGAACCAGGGAGGGCATTTAATTGCTTACTTAACTTACCCACTGATGCTTCCTTTCCACCGTAGAAAGAGCATTGGATGTTCCTTGAGTCACTCTGGTTCTGTCTTCCACTCTGCTAGCTCATCCTCCTTCAACTCCCAGCCAGAGCATTATCGCTCGGGGTTCCAAATTACTCTTGGATCAGGCTCCCCAGTTCATCAGGCCCTGACACCCAGCGTTCAGCGGGACTGAAACCCACAGAGTGATGGATTGTCATCTATTAATTTCCAGCCCGATGGCAGCAGAGCCGTCCACCTCCCCATTAGAGAGAGCCCCATGCTTGGCAAGGGAGATGCCAGCAAACAGAGATGAATATTTTTATGATCCTGCTCCTGTTTAGCTTCGGGGCAAGCAGGAAGAGATTAAATAAGTTAATGGATGCGATAGCACTTTTCGAAACTGTAAAACGGTTGTGAAAGCACTTTTGCACGGTGAAGTGTTATGTAAACTCGAGAGGAGACGGGTGTGTGAGCTGCCCGGGAGAGGGTGTTAGCGCAGTGTGGGTAGCAGCGGACCAGAGCTGGAAGCAGCATTCTGGGCCCCAGTTGTTCCAGCTACTTTGTGAATTTACATTTATAATTTCTGCAAATGAATGCTTCTTTCCTGCTCACCCTCCCCCGAGCTTTCTCTTTAGGGACTTTCCTTTGTATTGGGAACCCCTGACTCCTTGGCCTGCGAAGGAAAGACCAGTCTGCCTCCATAAGACTGATTTGTTTGAAAGACATCGAAACACTAAAAAAAACTGCTATTTTTCCAAATCCCCAGAAAATCATGATTAGCAGAATTTAACCCAAGGACTTGATTGAACAAGAGGTCATCACTAGGCTAAAAACGGAAAGTGTGGTGGTTTAAAATCAACAGCCACTCTGCCATCTGCACCTGCAATACTCCTCCTGCCAGTTCATAGCGACCCCACAGGACAGGGTAAAACTACCCCCAGGGGGTTCCAAGGCTGTAACTCTTTACAGGGGTAGAAAGTCTCATCTTTATCCTGACGAGAAGGGGGTGGTTTCAAACTGCTGACCTTGTGGTTAGCAGGCCAGCAGGTAACCAGGGCTCCATCTCTAAAGGACCACGAGGTCTCTGCTCCTCTTTGTCTTGCTACCAACCTGGAGCGCCTCTGTGTCATGTGGAGCCCGTGCCCTGAGCCAGGCTAACTGTATATTTCACTTCAGTAAGGCCACTTCTACCACAGGTGCCTCTGTGTGTTGTGCTGTGGTGGCTTCCATGGTGCTGTGATGCTGATATTCCAATCCCAACAGGGTCACTCATTGTGAATAGGCTTCAGTAGAGCTTCCAGAAAAGAACAGACTAGGAAGACATAATAGGCTGTCCTCTTCGGAGGGATCAGCCACTGAAACCCTTATGAATATCGTAGAAACATTATCTGATACTGTATTAGTCTGGGTAGACTAGAAAAACAAAATTCATAAGCATATTTTATAAGAGAGAGTTTTATATACAGGGTAATTGTACATTAAGCATCCCAACCCAGTCCAGTCCAAGCCCGTAAGTGCAACATTAGCCCATCGATCTACAAAGTCCTCCTCAAAATTAAAAAAGACACACAATGACACTGAATTTAGAAGGAAAGCCAAATCAGTGAGTGTGTAGTCATCTCAGCACTGGCAGGGGTCTCCATGCAGCTTTTCCAGCACCCAGGGCTGCTTCGGGGTAGGTCCATGTGACTTCTCCTCAGGGCTGTCTCACAGGAAGTGAGCCTTGCCAGCTGAGGCAGAGAACTAGCCAAGGCAGCCACAACTGGTCCTACCATCAGAGAGCAAGAGACCAGACAGGCGAGGATTGCTGAGCCATTTATCTCTGCCTTTCTATTAATCCCACATGTGTTCATCAGCCAGGTTGGCACAACAAATCTTAATGATCACAGACCCCATTCCAGAAGATGGGTCCCTCCCCTTGAAAGACACTCAGAATCTGACTGGGGAAGTGTTGCCTCCTCAAAGTGGCGTCGTTTTAACGACGTGGATGGAGTCAAGCTTCCGGGATCTTCATTTGCTGATGGGGCATGATTCAGAAGGAGAAGAAACAGCTGCAAGGGTCCATTAATAACTAGAACATAAAATGTACAATGTGTGAATCTAGTAAAAGTGGAAGTCATAAAAAATGAAATGAAACACAGAAAGATCGATATTCTAGGCATCAGTGAGCTGAAATGGCCTGGTATTGGCTATTTTGAATCAGAAACATCATACCTGGTTGACTGTACCAGGTATGACATAATCACGAGGAATGGCATTGCATTCCTAGTCAAAAAGCACGTTTTGAGATCTAGCTTGAAGCACGTGGTTGTGTGTAGTAGGACAATATCCATGCACCTAAAAGGAAACCCCACTAATACAACTATGATTCAATTTACACACCAACCACTAAAGCTAGAAAGGAAGAAATTGAAGAATTCTGCCAACTTCTTTCATCTGAAATTGATCAAGCAGCAATCAAAATTCATTAATAATTACTGGTCATGGGAACGTGAAAGTTTGAAGTAAATAGGAGGGAACAGTAGTTGGGAAATATGACCTGGTTAGGAGAAATAAAGGAGATCACATGACAGAAATTTACAAGACCAGCAACTGCTTTATTGCACATACCTTTTTGCAGCAATATAAATAATGACTATTGTGTTAGTCCTGGTACACTAAAGAAACAAATCCAGGGAGACCTCTATGTGTATAAGAATGAGATTTATATAAAGAATAATTGAATATTGAGAAAACATTCCAGCCCAGTCCACATCACGTCCACAAGTCTGAAATTAGCCCATATGTCCAATACCAATCTATAAATTCCTCCTCAGACTCACGAAACACATGCTATGACGCTGAATGCAGGACAATCACAGGCCAGTGGGTGGAAAGTCTTGTGAATCCAGTGACAGTGGAAGCATCTCAGCACTAGCAGGGGTCTCCACATCGCTCCTCCAGCTCCAGAGCTATAGTGTAGCTCCATGTGTCATGTCATCCGGAATGTCCTACAGGGAGTGTGTGTGTGTGTGTGCATATGTGTGTGTGTGTGTGTGTGTGTGTGTGTGTGTGTGTGTGGCCTCCAGTCAGCTATTTATCTCCTTAGTGCCTCCAAATGAGGTCATCGAGCTGTGACCAGTTTAACAGGCTAGACTCCACCCATTCACAAGTTGACAAGAGATTATGTAACTGCCACAGCTACACGCATGAACTTCCCCAGCTGGGATACCCCGCAATCAAATTGACTACACTTGTGGGAAGAGGTTAGGAGAAGTTCACTATCAGCTGCCAGAACAGGACTAGGGAAGCAGAGGGAGTAAGTCACAGTTGCTCACATGCAAGATCAGGTTGAAGCTGAAGAAAATTAAAACAAATCCATTAGGAACCAAATATAACCTTAAATACACTGCACCTTATTCAGAGGCCATATCAGAAGCAGATTAGATACACTGAGCACTAATGACTGAAGACCTGCTGGATGACAGAGGAGCATCATACATAAAGTCAGAGGTCATTAAAAGGAGAGTAAGGAAAGGAAAGGTCAAACTAGATGGCAGAAGAGACTCTGAAAATTGCTCTTGAATGTAGATTAGCTAATGAAAACAGAAATGAGGAAGTGAAAGAGCTAAACAGAAAATTTCAAAAGGCAGTTGGAGAAGATAAAATAAAGCATTATAGTGAAATGTCCAAAGACTTCCAGTTAGAAAACCAAAAACAGAAAAACACACTCAGAATATTTCTAACTGAAAGAACTGATGATAAAAAGCCAAGGCTCCAGTTGTAATATTGAAAGTATTAATACTGATGTCAGAAATATTCTGAAAGCACACACTATCAGAAAGATGTCTAATTTTGTTGTGTTGACTATTCAAAGGCATTCAACTGTGTAGATCCTAACAAACTCTGGATAACATTGGCAAGAACAGGAATTCCAGGACATTTCATTGTGCTCATGGGGAATCAGATAATCTTTTGAATAAAACTAGGGAATACCTCATGGTTTAAAACCAGGAAAGGTGAGTGTCAGGGTTGTATCCTTTCACCATACTTATTCAATCTGCACGCTGAATAAATAATCAGAGAAACTGGACTCTATGAAATAAAGGGGGGGAAACTTGGCAACAGGATTGGAGGAAGGTTCATTAACAGCCTGAGATATGCAGATGGCAGAACCCTGCTTGCTGAAATCAAAGTGGCCTTGAAGCGCTTGATGGAAATGAAAGCCGACACTCTTCCGTAGAGATTACACTGTAAACGATTGCAATGTAAATGTGGACTACGATGTAAAGCTCAACGTAAAGAAAGCAAAAGTCCGCTCAACTGGTCTAATAGATGGCATCATGATAAGCAGAGAAAAGACTGAAGTTTCATTTTATGCGGATTCACAGACAACCCCTACTGAGGCAGCAGTCAAGAAATCAAATGACATATTGCCCTGGGTAACCCTGCTACCCAGGAGCTCCTGAAGTGTTAAAAGGCAAAGATGTCACTGTGGGGACTAAGGAACGTATCGATCTCCTCAGTAGGCATGTGAAAGTCAGACAGTGTCGGGGAAACTGGAGAATCGATGTGTTTAAATTCTGGTATTGGTGAAGCATCTCAAAAGTACCATGGACTGCCCAAAGAACAAGCAAATACCTCTCGAAGGAAGTAGGTCCAGAATTCTCCTTAGAAGCGAGCATGGTGAGACTTTACCGCCCGAACTTCGTTTTCAGGAGAGACCAATCCCTGGAGAAGGACATCTTGTTTGGTAAAATAGAGTCAGCAAAAAAAGAAAGTTCTCCAATGAGTTCTATTGACTCAATGGCCGTAACAATGGGGTCAAACAAAATGATAATTGTGATAATGGATCAGGAACAAGCAGTGTTTTTTCTACTATAAATAAAGCAAACTCTGCCACCTGGTCAGTTCTGACTCATGGTGACCCTTCAGGGCAGGGACTAATTCGTTACAGTGTACAAAATCTCCTATTTCTCCAACAGAGCAACTGGTGGGTTCAAACTGCTGGCCTCATTGTTAGCAGCCCAATTCATAACCACTAGGCCACCATGGCTCCTCTTCTATACATAGTAGCTTGATGGCACTCCCAACAACAAGCTCCCTTACTGAGGATATGAGCCAGGCCCTCCAACTTAGTCTGGGTGATATTCTGATGTTCCACTGCTATCCTCCTTCGTTCTGGTTCTCACTTTGTACGGGAAGCTGTTGTTCTTGTGAGGTGCCATCACAGTGACCTAGTCGGTGTCAGTCATCCTTACAACTATTGCTATGTTTGAGCTCCTTGTAGCAGCCGCTAAGCTCATCTCATTGAGGGGCTTCGTCTTTTCCATTGACCCTCTAACTTCTATCACGTCTTTCTCCAGGACATGTTAGCAGGTCCCTCCTCTGTACGTACAACAAAGTCTCAGCATCCTCGCGGCTGAGATGCTTTGGGGTTATACTTCTTCCAAGAGAGAGGTTTGTTCATTCTTCTGGCATTCCATTCCATAGGGCGTTCCATATTCTTTGCCAGCCCTTTACTTCAAAGGCATCAATTCTTAATCAGTCTTCCTTAACCACTGTTCGGCTTTCGCACGTGTAGCAGGTGACTGAAAATGCCACGGCTTGATCAAGAGCACCTTAGTCCTCAAAGTGATATGTATTTAACAATTTAAGGAGGTCATTCGCAGCAGATTTGTCCTGTGCAGTATGTCGTTTCATTCCTTGCCTGCTTCTTGATTATTGGTCCAAGTAAAAAGGTAAAGAGAGTACCATTATTGAACTACTTTCAAAGCCCCCAACACTAATAAGACAACAAAATGACATTGAGATCCCAGTCCTATCACCTAAGGGAGAGGTCCTAGATAGTGTAAGGGGATCTTCAGGGGCATAGTGGCTTACACATTGGGCTGGTACACAAGGCCAGAAGTTCAAAACCATCAATTTCTCTGTGTGAGAGAGTGATATAAGGCTTTCTGTTCCTGTACAGATTTGCAGGCTTGGAAACCCACAGGGGCTGTTTTACCTGGTCTGATAAGCTGGAATCAACTTGATGACATTGAGTGAGTTAAGTGAGTTAGTGTACAGGGCTAACACACTTGGCTTCCAACTTAAAAGTTGAATATTGTACTTTACACAGTGGTGCCTTGGTGTAAAAGCCTGGGAACCTAATTCTTAAAAATCAGCCACTGAAAGTTCAATGGAACATAGTTTTATTCTGACATACACGGGGTCATTATGAATCAGAATCAATTCAATGGCAGCTGGTAACCACTTCACTAGAGTGTGACTATGGGCAAGCCCCTGATCTTTCTGAGCATCATCTGTAACTCAGGGCGAAGAATGGCACCAACATCCTTAGGTAGATGTAAAACTCAAATGTGATAATGGCCAGGAGAAGGCTTGGCAAATTGTAATGATTTCTGCACATACAAGTACAAGCTATGCTTTCAAAACACATTAACAAGATCATAATTAAATACATACGAACTGTGTTAGTCTGGGTTCTCTAGAAAAGAAAATCCAGCTATGCTTATACATGTATGTATGTAAAAAGAGATTTAGATCAAGAAATGGTTCACACGTTGTAGAAGTGGGTTAAGTCCAGTCCAGTTCAAGTCCATGGATCATATGATAAGCTGATTCTCATAACCATGGGGGCTGACAAACCAGGAAGCAGGAAGACCACAGGCCTATGAATACGGAGCTGAATGAATCCAGAAGCCACTGATGGCTCCTGGGATGGGAAAGCAAGATGGCAGGTGGTGGATGAGTCAGAGGCCGCAGAAGTGATAAGTTTTTGCACGTACTCTACTTTTTTAAGAAAAGCATGCCACATGCCCCGAGGAATCTGTTTTTCCACCTGCATCAAGGATGTGACCTCATCAAAGGGCTCTATTCCACCACAATTGCTGACTGCTCAAAGGGTTGATTTAGTATATTAGATCCCATCAGGGAGCTGATTACATTGTTGTAGATCACATAAGAGGGGATTACTGCCAAACTACTGAGAACCCTGGCCGAGTCAAGTTGACACACAACCTACCACACAAATACCCATCTGCATACAGAGACCCAGGCTGTCTACCTGACATCTTTTCATTCAGCACCTCATAGATCAATGTCCACTTTTATAGGCTTAGCTCAGGAACTAGCCCTGAGCAAGACATTGAAGTGGGTGAAGGTTCTGCTCTGTTAAATCATAAATACAGAGAGGCATCTGAGAACTGGGTTGGACGCCATCACTCACTTGCTGGGTGTCTGTGAGTGAATTACTCTACTTCTCTTAGGCTTAGATTCTTTGTCTGCAAAATGAGGGTAATAATAAGTGAGGGTAATAACAGAACCTGCTTGGCTTTATGATGCAAAATAAATTAAGTGAGGTATGTGATGTACTCAATGTAAATTCTGGTTCATAATAGACATTTAATACATATTAATGAATAATGTCTATGCATCATCTCCGTCATGATACCAGTGATATTTACAATCCCCGGGTTGGCCAAGATTCTCACCAAATCTTCCTGAGCCTCCTTGTCAACCCATGTAGCCCAATCATCTCACCACCCCTAAGTTTTCAATTCCCACAGTCAACCAACCATCTCACACCCCGTTTACCTAAGCTCATTGCAGATGTACAAGAGCTGTATTCATTCATTCGTGTGCTGTGCATTCAACACGTTCATACTGGGTGCCTACTCAACATCAAGCCCTGTGCTAGGAGATAGGGTTGCAGAGATGAGAATTTCCTTCTCCCACCCTTGAAGGACTCGCCAGCAAGTAAGTAACTGACACATGGCTCCCCTGTGTCAATGGTGCTGCTTCAATGGTGCAGCTCCCAGAGGGAACTCCGATGATTCGCAAATATTGTAGGCCATCCTTTCCTTCCTAGGAGATCACATCCTTCTAGGGCTATACATGTCGGAGATTCCGAGAAAGCTCCGACGAAACCAAGGAAAGGACGGTAAATAAAAACATGGACGTGGGGAACTACTAGCATTGTGAGAAGAAAGGTTGGTGTGATCCAGAGGAGCAACTGCTTGTGAGGAAGGCACCAGGAAGAATGTTATAATCAGAGATAAGTTTGGACTGGGAAGTGGATGGGCTAGTAGGTCTTGCAGAGCCCTGAATTCCATGCTAAGGACTTCTATGTGAAACAAGAGTCTACTTGAGATGTTTGAGCCAGGGCATGAAGGACTCAGGAAATGATGAGAGTGTGTTAGTCTGGGTGGACTAGAGAAACAAATTCATAGACACTCATACATGTATGAGAGAGAACTTTATGTCAAAGAGCAACTGTGCATTAAGAAAACATCCCAGCCCAGTCCAAATCAAGTCCATACGTCTGATATTACCTCATATGTCAATACTAGTCCATAAATTCCTCTTTACACTCATGCAGCCATGACGCTGAATGAAGGAAGATTACAGGGAAGTGGGTGGAAAAATGTGTGGATCCAGTGTTTCTGGAAACATCTCAATGCTGGTGTGGGGCTCCACGTGGCTCCTCCAGCTCCAGGGCTCTGGCTCTATTGAGTACCTCCCTGTGACTTTTCTACTGGAATGTCTCACAGGAAGTCAAGCAGAGAATGTGTGTCCCACCTCCAGGGAGGCAAACGGGAGTTCCCAGAACCCTCAGGAGAAGGCCATGCCCACACAGAGGCCTCATTGGCTATGACCTGATTGACAGACTAGACTCCACCCCTTCGCAAGTTGACAGACTATGTAACTGCCACAGTAAAGCATCCAAACAAAAAGGGTAAACTGTGACAGGGTGGAGAGGACCAGAAGCCATCTGAAGATTTTCTGAAGACAATAGGCAGGTGTGGTCTTCAGTCCTTGGTTCTTTCAGTCACCTTAACATGGCTATTGAGTGTTCTATATCAAACTACAATTGTGTGTCTTGGAAGGAGACACTTAACCGTTCCTAGGCCTCCTTGTCTGCATGGGTAAGAAGGGTGTCCTTGTCTAGAGACCAAGCTGTGCTGCCTGTAGAATTTGGGCACCTGTTGTTCCTGCTGCTTCCCAGGGTCTTCTGCAGCCTTTTGAATCTAGTCCTAGGACTCCCATTCTGCCCAGCCGCCATGCTAGACTTGAGTCCTTGGCTTAGAACATCTCATTAGCTATTCCCACACTCCCCTAGACCATCAAGTCTCTGAAGATTGGGGCAGACATTTATGGAAATATCCCCTGAGTATGTATACCAAGTGCTTGCCCAGAAATTGAACACCACATAAATGTCAACATCTTACGAAAGGATATTGTGCTAGTGACATAACTTCATGTCAACTTGATAAATAAGTGTAGAGGTGGAGCCGAGCCTGTCAATCAGGTCACACCCTGATGATGCCCCCTAGTGGGCATGACCTTCTCACGAGGATTCCTCACTCTTTCTGTCTTCTTTTTCCTGTGGACAAGCCAACGGAGACTTGCTGCATCCTGCAAGAGCCTCTCTTTCTGCTTCACTTTCCTGCAGCTGAGACACTCGGAGAACTGGAGGAGACACATGGAGACCCACGCCAGTGCTGAGATGCTTCCACCATCATTGGATCCATAAGACTTTTCACCCACTGACCAGTGATCTTCCTGCATTCGGCATCATTGCATATGCTGCGTGAGTTTGAAAAAGAATGTATGGACTAATATTGGACTTATGGGCTTATAGCGGATTTAAGGATTTGATCTGGCCTGGACTGGGATGTTTTCTTACTATACAATTGTTCTTTGATATAAAGCTCTTTCTTCTACATATGTGAGCGTCTCTGGATTTGTTTCTCTAGTCAACCCGGACTAACACAGATATCTTCTTCACACTGTGACGAATCACAGGTAAGAATGGGTGGTTTTCCTTTATCAAATTTTTCTTCATATACAGGTATTCTGGTTGGGGTCTTTGATGGCCTTCACTAATCCTCGGAGAACGTTGGTGCCTTAGCTTCCTGGGACTGCCCAACAAAAAATCACAAAAGAACAGAAACGTCTGGTCTCATAGTTCCAGAATCTAAACAGTGTGTGTAAGGGTCTTGGCTTGGGGAAAGGAACAACTGTCCCATGCCTGTCTCCTTGTTCTGGTGGCTGCCAACAGTCCTCGGCATTTTCTGCTGCTTATTGATCTGCCTTCATCATCATAAGACATCTTTTCTCCCACAACATGACTCTCTTTCCATGTCTGTCCTTCCCATCTAAGCCATGATTCACAGGAGATGAGAATGAGGACCGATTCTGCTTCAGGACGATGTCACTAGTTTATCTCTTAATTTACGAAGAACAGCCCTCCTTTCCCAGCAAATCTCTTGCTTTCTAGGCGATTCTGGCTAATAGTGACCTTCTAGGACAGAGGAGAACTGCCCCATGGGGTTTCCGAGACTATAAGCTACGGAAGCAGACGGTCACTTCCTTCGCCTGTGGAGTAGCTATTGCTATCGGATTGGTTCCAACTCACAGTGATCCAATCAGTGTACATCGGGAAGGAACACTGTGTGGGCCTGCACCACCCTCACAATCGGCCTTTTGTTTGGGTCCATTGTTGCAGCCACGGTGGCAACCCATTTCCTTAAGGGCCTGCCTCCTTTTCATTGGCCTGCTATTTTAACAAGCAGGGAGTGGGCCAGTGGGTTTGAACTGCTGACTTTCTAGTTAGCAGCCAACTGCTTAACTGCTGCACCAGCAGGGCTCCCCTTTGCCTCATGTGAGGGACTGAAGGTTAGGATTTCAGTATCTGCGGTAGTCGGGAACATGCCATTCGCAACACTGGCAAAGGCCTCTTTGTCTTTGAAGGTTCCTAAGGAGCAAACTGAGGACCCGGGAGACAAAACAAGGCACATTCCTCAAGTCTCAGAGCGAGGCCAGAGCAGAACCACACATGGAGGGGGCCACTCCTGCAATAGCATCCCTCGGAATCACATTTGCCCTGTTACCGTCCAGCCCCTCTATCCTCTCAGGGCTTGGCTGACCCCTGCACATATAGGATCCTTGGCACAATGGCTTTCTCCTTCTCAAGGAGAAAGGGGCTCGTGTGCCAACAGGATCCGTAGAGGAAACACCACTTTAATGCGCCTCATCCATCAGCCACTCCAAGAGGAGAGACAAATTATGAAGCATGTCCTACGTGCCCTTTCAAGCCCTGGCGGAGAGAAACAATTAAAACTTCTCATTGCAGGAGTCACCCCAGGGGCAAATGAAAGGAAATTGAATGGGGAAATGGAGTGAGAGAGCAATTTATTTGGGGGGTCGGGGTACTTCAGAATTGTTCCGAGAGCTGATTGTGTTCTAGCAGGCGGACTTAGCAGTCTTTGACTGAAAACCCTCAAGAGCAAGCCTAGAAGGTTTCTGGACTGTTCAGTGAATTAGAACATCTCTAAATATGTAGACGTTTGTGACATATTCACACAGACACATGAGCATTCACATTGACATCTATGTCTACACATTCACTTGCAACAATGAACAATAATTTACCTTTCATGCCATACATAACCAAACCTGTATCCATTCACAAATTCAACATGAGCAGTTCAGTGACATCCGTGATCAGTTCACTTTAGGTCACCACTCACACTCTCTCTACCCATATTGTTGCTTTATCGTTAATATAGGGGGGTTTTTTTGCCCCTTAAAATCATCAGTGGTGCTTTGTGTTAACTATTGTCAGTTTATGCTAATAACTATATAGATCAGAGATGCTGGGCTCTATGAAAAGGAGTGTGGTATCAGGATTGAAGGAAGGCTTATTAACAACCTTGCTTGCTGAACGTGGGGAGGACCTGACGCACTTGCTGATGAAGCTCAAGGATTGTAGCCTTCAGGATGGATCATGACTCAAGGTAAAGGAGACAAAATTCCCCACAACTGGGCTAATAGGCACCATCATGATAAATGGAGAAAAGGTTGAAGTTGTCAAGGATTTTGTCTTGCTTGGATTCATGATCATTGTTCATGGAAGCAGCAGTCAAGAGATCAAAAGACAAATTGCATTAGGTAACTCTGCTGCACGAGACCTCTTTAGAGTTTGAAAAGCAAGGATGTCAACTTTGAGGGCTAAGGTGGGCCTGGTCCAAGCTATGGTATTTTCAATTGCTGCATATGGTGCTGGTGAAAAATATTGGAAGTACCATGGAATATCAAAAGAACAAACAAATCTGTCTTGGAAGAAGTACTGCCAGAATGCTCCTTAGAGGCAAGGATGGTGAGACTTTGTCTACGCTCTGAACATGTTGTCAAGAGAGACCAGTCTCCCGAAAAGGACATCATGCTTGGTAAAATCGAGGGGCAGCCAAGAAGAGGAAGGCCCTCAACAAGATGGATTGACACAGCGGCTTGCAGTCATGGGCTCAGACAAGAGCAACTGTGCGGATGGCCCGGGACCGGGCAGTGTTTTGTTCTGTTGCACTCAGGATCGTTGTGAGTCAGACATGGCTTTGTAGCATCTCACAATAACAACAAAAGCAACCATATAAATAATTCTTTAGAGGAGTGCAGTGCTCAAGTAGAACATCACTCATTAGTAAAACTATCGTTGATTTAGCAGCGGCTTCCTGGGGTACTATCAGTTCTACTTTCAAAGATTATTTCTGTACATTGGATTTGAGGGTTCCCCCACTCATCCTGTAAGTGTGGTTTCCATATGAATTTGAATTTCTGTTCCACACATTTCCTCCTTTTGATCAGGAGCCATCTGTCCTGGATTAAAATGTTCAGTACTGGTAATGGGGCACCATTCTTTTCTTCTGATCTCATGGTGGAAGAGGTAGCAGTTTATGGAGGTAATTAAACAACCAGTCCATGTCCTTCTCCAATTCCAGGGTCTCCTTCCTTCTCTGCTATTCCAGGTCAATAGAAACCAATGATTATCTTTGGGGTCGCTGCTCACCTGCACCGAATTAAGTAGTAGAATAGAAAATCGCAATTTAAAAAAATTTAAAGATAAAAATATATCCTTTACAGAGAAAGTCCAAACCCGTGCCCAGTGCACATGTTTCTTCAAAACCACACAGGTAACAATGGACTCATTGTTCCTCATTTGTTTTCCCCTATTCAAAATTACAAGTTGGAGGGCCAATGGAATAATTTGCAGAGCTATTTAGAGGAGAAATAAAATAGTTACTGACATTTAAAATGCACCAGGCAAGTGCTGGCTGCTCTGTCTTAAGAGTCTCATTTCAGTCTCAGGGCTATTCTAGGGTCAGTATCACAGCCCACATCTCAGGAATGATGAAGCAGAAGCTCAGAGCAATTCAGAAACTTGCCCAAGTGGCCCAGCTCCCAAGCAGTGTGACAGGTTTCACAATTAGCTTCAACAGACTCCAAAGTTTCTCTGTGTCCAAGAGGGAATACCGTGGAATCAGAATAAGACGGGGCCCTTGCTTTCCAGTTGCCGACAATTTAATAGGGACTCTTTGTACCCAACTTGGACCAGAACGCCAGACAAAACACAAAATTGCCAAATCCCAGATGAGATGCGAAAAGAAGAGAGTCCATGAAAGTCCTCAGAGAATTCACAGAAGTGGATACCAACTTTTAATTGGAGGAAGGCAAAAGAGGATCTGATTAATGGAAGTGTTGGCGTTTGAGCTGAGCCTTGGAAAGTGTGTGTGTGTGTGTGTGTGTGTGTGTGTGTGTGTGTGTGTGTGTGTGTTGGAGAGAGAGCGAGAGAAAGAGAGGTTTATTGTGCCAGCCTGGCTAATAGAAACATGTGAGATTAACCAGTTTGATTGGAGGAAAAAGAGATAAATGGCTTTACAAGGCCCGTCCCCCTCTCTCTTGATCTCTGGTGATCAGACCAGCATGCTGCTCCTTTAGCTGGTTCTCTGCCTCAACCTGTGAGGTACACTACCTGTGGGCCAAGCCAACCTGTGGATCGTGTTGCTAGAGCTTGAGTTTCTTTCAAAACCTGCTTCGCCACGCTGCTGGAGTACGCGTGGCTTGAACTTGAGGCTGGTGGATCCTGTCGCCTTGCACTGCTTGAGTCCAATATCCCACCCAGGCCTGCTTTGATAAGCTCCTGAGCTACTGACTATGGGTGACCCTCCTTGCTGTTTGCCCTTTGGGCAGACTCTGCCCGCCTTGCCTGAGGGAAGACTCTGCTGTCTGGTTCCTTGAACTTGGACCCAGCAGCCCACGTGAGTTGAATGACTTCCAGTATATTAACCGTTCCATGGAAATGAGTTGAACTGAACCCTCCATACAGCTGTGTGGACTAATTCGCTGTTATATTCCTCTGTGCTGTATATATTGATCCTCTTGTACATATAACATCATAAGTGTGCTGGTTTTCTTTCTCTAGAGAACCCTGCCTAACACAGTGTAGGAAATCTAGGCAGAGGGAACAGTATCATGGAAGGCAAAGACCTCAGGGCCAGGTTTGAATGTGTGCATGTAAGTCATTGAAAATGGGACTGGATAAAAAAAAAGAAAGAAAAGAAAATGGAACTGGTAAGGAGATAGAGTTTAGCTTCTGTTATGAAGCAGGGGATTGATATGCTCAGAATAACAGGTAAGAAAACCCCAGGGGTACCATCTGGAAACTGAGTTAAAGATGAAGGGGGGCAGGGGGCTTTGTGGTGGGTTATTGTTGGTAGGTGTCACCGAGTCAGGTGTGATTCATAGTGACCCTATGTACGACGGAGGGAAGCCCCACTGTCCTGGGCTATTCTCAGAATAGTTGATATGTTTGAGTCCATCGTTGCAGCCACTGGCCAATCCTCTGGTCAAGGGCCTTCTCTTTTTCACTGCCCCTCTATCTTACCAAGCATGGTGTCCTCCTCTCTCCTGACAACATGTTCACAGGACATGAGATAAAGTCTCACCATCCTTTCTTCCGGCTGCACTTCTTCCAAGACATATTTGTTTGTCCTTTTGACAGTCCATGGTACTTGCAATATTCTTCACTAACACCATCGTTCAAGTGCATCAATTCTTCTTCAGTCTCCCTTAGTCAATGTCCGATGTTCGCATGCATAGGAAGCGATTGAAAATACCATGGCTTGAGTCAGGTGCACCCTAATTCTCAAAGTGACATTCTGGCTCTCTGATGCGTTAAAGAGGTCTTGTGTGGCAGATTTAGCCAACGCGCTGCATCCTTCGCTTCTTGGCTGCTGCGTTCATGAGTGTTGGTAGGCTACAGTTGTCATCACAGAGCAGACTGCTGTGAGGGCAGGACAGCTCTGCTGTGGGGGTAAAGAGGAGAGTGTGCAGAAATATGAACTATGTGGAAGGCAGAGACAATAAGATAGAAATGGGAGAGATTTCTGGCCTGAGTTACTGAGATGTCATATCATCAATTAAGGGAGGAAGAGAATCGGGCTTGAAGCAAAATTCATGATGGTCAAATTTTGTCCAGTTGAGTCTGCGGTGCCTGTGAGGCATCCAGATGGCATGTCCAGGAGGAAGGCAGCTGTATCTGGTAAAAGCTGGAGATGCGAGTCTAGCACAGTGCAATCCACCCCAATACAGACACAGTCGGAACCACGGAGGAAACTGTTCCAGCCTTGTCATTCCAAAAGCAATTCCAGCAAGGCCTTAGCTTCCAATTTCTTTATTTCCTGTTCACATATTTTATTTTGCTTTGCATGTATGTTTACACAGCACATTCATTTTTCTATCAATAGTTCATACACAAATTGTTCCTTGACCTTGGTTACAGTCTCTGCAAAGTGTCAGCGCTCTCCCCATTTCCATGCTGGGTTCCATGTTCCTATTGTGGTTAGCTGCCATAGTCAATGCTGACCCACATGGACCTTCTACACAATGGAATGAAACGCTGCCTGGTCCTGCACTGTCCTCACGATTGTTCCCATGCTTGAGCTCATTGCTGCAGCCACTTTGTTAATCCATCTCATTGAGGTCCTTCCTCTGCTTCACTGTCCTTCTACTTTACCAAGCATGATGTCCTTCTCCAAGGACAGGCCTGTCCTGACAATATGCCCAAAGTATGTAAGAAGAAATCTCGCCATCTTTGCCTCTAATGAACTCTCTGGCCACACTTCTTCCAAGACAGATCACTTTATCCTTTTGACAGTCCGTGGTACTTTTGATATTCTTCCCCAGCATCACAATTCAAAGGTGTATATTCCTCTTGGGTCTTCCTTGTGGTAGTTACATAATCTGGTGTCAACTTGAGACTATTAAGAGCGAAGGGGTGGAGTTTAACTTGTCAGTCAGGTCGCAGCTTGATGACCTCATCTGACGCACTACGGAGATAAATAGCTCACTGGAGGCCAGCTCCACACACTCTCTCTCTGCTTTGTCTTCCTGCTGACAAGCCACATGGAGCTATGCTGATGCAACCAGAGTCTTGGAGCTGGAGGAGACATGTGGAGACCCATGCCAGTGCTAAGATGCTTCCACCGCCACTGAAGCCACAAGACTTTCCAACCACTGGTCTGTGGTCTTCCTGCACTCGGCATCATGCATGTATTATGTGAATCTGAAGAGGAATATACAGACTGGTATCAGACAGATGGGCTAATATTGGACTTAGGGACTTGATCTGGACTGGTTTGAGATGTTTTCTTAATATACAATTACTCTTTTATATAAAACCCTTCCATATACACATGAGTCTCCATAGATTTGTTTCTCTAGTCTACCCAGACTAACACATTCTTATTCAATGTCCAACTTTCACATGCATATGAGGCAATTGAAAATACCGTGGTTTGGGTCAGGTGCACCTTAGCCCTCAAAATAACACCCTTGCTCTTCAGCACTTTAAAGAGGTCTTGTGCAACACATTAACCTACTGTAACTCGTCGTTTGATTTCTTGACTACCACTTTTATGAACATTGATAGTGGATCCAAGCAAGACAAAATCCTTGACAGCTTCAAACCTTTTCTCCATTTATCATGATGTTACCTATTGGTCCAGTTGTGAAGATTTTTTTCTTCTTTACTTTGGGTCATAATCCATACGGAAGGCTATAATCCTCAATCTTTATCAGCAAGTGCTTTAAGTCCACTTTGAGCAAGCAAGGGTGTGTCATATGCATATAACAGGTTGTTCATAAATCTTTCTCAAGTCCTGGTGACACATTATCCTTCATATAAACTCTGATTGTTCAGCATACACGTTGAATAAGTCTGGTGAAAGGATACAATCATAACACACACCTCTCCTCGTTTTCAACCATGTAGTATTCCCTTTTTCCATTCAAATAACTGCCTCATAATCCATGTACAATTTCCTCATGAACACATGTTCTAGAATTCTCAAAGTTATCCATAACTCATTACAATCCACACAGTCAAATGCCTTGGCATAGCCAATAAAACATAAGTAAACAGCTTTTTGGTATTCTCTGCTTTCAGTCAAGATCCATCTGACATCAGCAATGATATCCCTTGTTCCATGTCCTCTTCTGAATCCAGCCTGGACCTCTGGAAGCTCCCTGTCAATGTACTGCAGCAACTGTCATTAGATTACCTTCAGCAAAATTTTGCTCACATGTGACATCAATGATATTGCTCTATAATTTGAGCATTCTATTGAGTTATCTTTCTTTGGAATGGGTACAAATATGTATCTCGTCCAGTTAGCTAGCTGAGTAGCCGTCTTCCAAATATCCTGGCATAGATGAGTAAGTGCTTCCAGAGCTTCATCAGCTTGTCGAAACGTTTCAACTGGTGTTCCATCAATTCCTGGAGCCTTGTTTTTGGCTAATGCTTTCAGTGCATCTTGAACTTCTCCCTTCAGCACCGTGGGTTTGTGCTCCATATGCTACTTCCTGACATGAATTGTTGAGTAGTTCTTTTGGGTACAGTGACTCTGTGTATTCTTTCCATCTTCTTTCGATGCTTCCAGGATCATTCAATATTTTGATCACAGAATATTTCAATATTGCAACTTTTATTATGGAATGGTATATTTTCCTTTTCAATACTATTGAATGTTTTACGTATCTTAGAACTCTATCATTAGGTGCATGGATGTTTATTATGGTAATATCTTCTTGGTGAATTGATTCATTATAGAATGTCTTTCTTTGTCTCTTGTAAAGAGCCCTAGTGGCTGTGGGGGTCCAGGTTGGGCTACTAACAACAAGGTTGGCCTTTCCAACCTGCCAGCCATTCCATGAGACAAAGATGAGACTCTCTGTTCCCGTAAAGAATCACAGTCTCAGACACCCTAGAGGGCTGTTGTGCGTCAGAATCAACTCCATGGGAGTGAGCTTTGGTTTTCCTCTTGACTTAGAGTTTTATTAATATTGACACTCTTCTCTTTTGGGGTCATTTTTTGCTTGATATTTCCCCCTCATTCTTTGATTTTTTTTTTAATGCCTTTATTTCTTTGTTTTTATTATCCATTCTACCGCCTTCTGTATCTTGACTGGTGCATTTACACTATTGACATTTAGTATGATTAGCTGTAGCAAGGGTCCACAAACTACGGCCCGCAGGCCACATGCGGCCCGCTGAGACAGTTATCGGGCCCACAAGGTGTTTTTGCCCATTTTGTTTTTTGACTTCAAAATAAGATATGTGCAGTGTGCATAGGAATTTGTTCATAGTTTGTTGTTGTTGTTTTTTTAACTAGAGTCCGGCCCTCCAACGGGTCTGAGGGACACTGAACTGGCCCCCTGTTTTAAAAATCTGAGGACCCCTGATGTGTAGGAATGAATTTACTGTTGTCAGTTTATGCTTTTGTTTTCTGTGGTGTCAATAGTTCCTTTGTTCTGCTTAGTTTTCTGTTCTGAGTTCTTTTTATTTATGAATTTACTTCTCCTTTGTTGTTCATTTTGTGCTTACTGAGTCTGTATGACTTCTTTTCTATTTTGAGGAGTAGGTTCATTAATTTCCTTTGCATTTGCTCTGAAATTTACCTTTATCTTCTTAACTTAAAATAGTCTGCTCTTCATCAGAACAAAAAATATTACCATAGTGAATGATGGGGGGAGTGTGGAGTGGAGACCCAAAGCCCATTTGTAGGCCACTGGAGATCTCCTTGCAGTGGGGTCTCAGGGAGGAGACGAGCCAGTCAGGGTGCGATGTAGCAACGATGAGAAATACAACTTTCCTCTAGTTCCTAAATGTTTCCTCCCCGCTCCCACTACCATGATCCGAATTCTACCTTGCAAGTCTGGCTAGACCAGAGGATGTACACTGGTACAGATAGGAACTGGAAATACAGGGAATCCAGGGCGGATGATCCCTTCAGGACCAGTGATGTGAGTGGCGATACTGGTAGGGTAGAGGGAGAGTGGATTGGAAAGAGGGAACCAATTACAAGGATCTATATGTGACCTCCTCCCTGGGGGACGGACAACCAAAAGTGGGTGAAGGGAGACTTCGAACAGGGCAAGATATGACAAAATAATAATTTATAAATTATGAGGGAGGGGGAGGAGGAGGGAGGGGAAAAATGAGGACCTGATGCCGGGGGCTTCAGTGGAGAGCAAATGTTTTGAGAATGACGAGGGCAATAAATGTACAAATGTGCTTCACACAATTGATGTATGTATGCATTGTGATAAGTCGTATGAACCCCTAATAAAATGATTTTTTTTAAAACGAAGAAGAAAAAGCAAACAAGCAAGCAAAAAATAGTCTGCTCTTTCTTGCTCTTGCTTTGACTTCCTCTTCATATGAAGTCCTATGACTCTCCCTGGGCCATTTTACCTCCCCATCTAGGTTGTACCTCATGATGGATTTTTCTTAAACAATTCTCTTACCAACATCCCTGATGCCCTTGCAGCTCTCTCCCTTTACTCTACCCATTCTAGCACTCTGTTCACACAGAGACCATCCTTCTGTGCTCCTCCTAGCTAGGTGGCTAAGCAGGAGAAAAATCCCATTACTCTACTGATTGAGTCTACTAACATCTCTAGGGCTCTTTCCTCAACCTACGTCACCTGCCCATCGTGTTACTTGTCTTCGTTCAGCTTCCTCTTCCACGCCGCTTCCTCGCTCCTTGCTCCACAAGCTAAACCCTCTTTTTCTTACACCTTCGCCCTCTTTTTCTCAACTGGAACCATGCTCAAACCTCCCTCGCCGATCTCTCGCCTGTTTCTCTATTCCCAGTTTGTCCAAGGAGTCACCGGAGGTCTTGAATGGCATTCATTGACTTCCATTCCCTTTTCAGCCCATTATCCCCACCAAGCAACCAGTTACCGTGGAAGCAATTCTGACTCACGGCAATTGACTCAACTCCATTGAGTCAATTATGACTCACACGTGTCAACGTAAAAGTGCACTCCACAGGGATCTTAACAATTAACTTTGAAAGTAGATCACCAGGTCTTTCTCCTCAGGCACCTGGGGTGCACTTGACCCTCCAACCTTTGGGTAAGCAGCCAAGCATGTTAATCTTTCGTAGCTACCTCCCACTCTTCTGGAATGTCTCTCAGGAAAATCATCGGTGATCTCCCTTGAACCAAAGACAGCAGGGTTCTTCATGCCTCGTCTAACAATCCCTCACTTCTAGATTTGACTCTGCCCAAGTCTCCACGGCACACAACAACAACAACAACAAGTCTACGTGATTTACTTGGCATGGCAGCCTCTGGTTTTTCGGATATCTTTTTTCTCCCATCATTTTATTGGGGGCTCTTACAGCTCTTATATAACATTCCATGCATCAATTGTAAAGCATATTTGTACACATGTTGCCATCATCGTTTCGAAGACTCTGCTTGAGCTCTTAATATAAGCTCCTCTTTTTCCCCTCCCTCCCCCACCCTCCCACCCTCCTGTATCCTTGACCAATTACATATTATTATTGTTATTTCATATCTTGCAATGTCCTTTGTCTCCCTTCCCTCACATTTCCGTTATTCATCCCCTTTGTGGGGTGGGTGGGTGGGGGTCTATATATCCAATCTTGTGATGGGTTCCCCTTCTCTCACCTTTTCCCCTCCCTGACCATCCCCCTACCCTCATGATATCTCTACTCCCATTATGGTTCCCAAGGGGGTTATCTTTCCTGAATTCCCTGTGTTGAGAGCTCTTATCTGTACCAATGTGTGTTCTCCTGTCTAGCCAGATTTGTAGGTTAGAATTGGGTCATGGTAGTGAGGGGAGGGGGAGGGGGAGGGAGTATTCAGGAACTAGTGGAATGATGTGTGATTCATCAGCGCTATACAACACCTTGGTTGAAACATCTCTTCCTTATACCACTGCTGTGGGGGGATATCCAATTATCTACATATGGGCTTTGGGTCTCCACTTTAACCTCCCTCTTTCACATTGATATAGCTGTTTGTTTTGGATCTTTTGATACCTGTTGCCTGATCTTGTCGATACCTCATGATCCCACAGGTTCGTGTGCTTCTTCCTTGAAGGCTTATTTGCTTCCCTGCTAGATGGCCGCTTGTTTGACTTCAAGCCTTTAAGACCCCAGATGCTTTATCTTTTGATAGCTGGGCACCATCCGCTCTCTTCACCACATTTGCTTATGCACCCATTTTGTCTTCAGTGATCGTGTCAGGAAGGTGAGTATCAAAGAGTGCCAGGTTATCAGAACCAAGTTTCCTTGTGTTAAGGGAGGCCTTGAGTAGAGACTCAACTATCTTCTTTTTTCTTTGTTTCCCAGGATTCTTCATGGGCCTCCTCCTCCTCTGTCCATCTTTTAAAAGTTATTCTTTAAAATTCCATTCCCGGTCCAGGATTCTTAATTTTACACACACCTTGCCTTGTTCAGTGCCATTGTTTCAGTAACTGAATTCTGATCATCCCCCAAACTGCATCACTAACCCAGACTTCTACAATGAGCCAGGTCCCTCGATCTCAGCACAATGCTACCTCCTCCAACCCAACTCAACATACTCAAGAATACGCTCCCTTCTCATCACTGGTGGAATGACTGCCTACCTGGCTAAGCCCACCCTTGACTCTTCTTTCTCTTACCATTATATCTCATAGTATATAGTTTAGTAAAGACTTTATGTTATGATTATTTCAGCTTCTAAATACCTCAATATGCCCTAGTGTCTTAATGCTTAATCAGGCATGAATCATCAATGGCTTCATGAAAAAATTATCTCCTTCCATGTGGAAGATCTGGATTTGATTCCTAACAAATGCACCTGCTGTTCAGTCACTACTTATGTTCTAGTGGTGGCTTGTGTGTTGCTATGAGAGTGAACAGGTTTCCGTAGAGCCTCTACACTAAGAGCCTCTTCCAGAAAGAAAGGTGCAGCATTATACTTCTGAAAATCATCCAGAGAAAGACCTATGGACCCAAAGGGCTGTTGTGCATCCAATCATCATAGGGCAGGATCAGGAAATTTTTTGTTTGCATGAGGTCTGCATGGGGACAACTCAACAGCAGCTAGCAGTAACACTCAGGGCTTAATCCTTTTGCTGTATTCTGGTAATGTGATATATATATATCAAAGTACTAAAAGAGACCACACTCACTGGCAATATAGAGACTGGTAAAACCCTTCAGACTACAACCCTTAGCCACTCTTCCTGTCTAGAACTGAACTCACACCTGTGGCTCAATCTTTAGCCAAAGAGTGGACAGGTCTACCATGGGAACAATAACACTAGGGACATATGCACCACTTAGAATGATCAACCTTTTGACTTGAGATCAAAAGGGCAGCATTTACCCAAGGTTCAGAAGGGCCACGGGAGCAGGAGGGGCGACACAGAGAGGCTGAGAGGAGCGAGGTCAGTGAGTGATGGGACATCGCGGGGGTGCTGTGAATAAGATAAAACGAGATGTGTATGAATTGTTGAGTACCAAATGGATTAGCTGCTCTGTAAACTTTCACCTGATTCACAGTCAAAAAGTTTTTAGAAACCCCAAACCATCAAAATGTGCATTTAATGGGCTTTTCTGGCCTTACCAGAGAGAGTGTCGTCATCATTGGGTTGCTGTGAGAGTTAAACATGAAAACCAACCACGTGCCCACAACCCCGCTGCAGGTGATAGGAGCTTGCTCTCACTTTCATTGAGATCAAATACACCTTCCGTCCTGCTGCCCCTGCCCCTGCCATCCCATCTGAAAGATGCGGTGGCCCTTGGGTGGCCCTTTGAGTTGCCAGCTCGCCCCCCCCCTCGCCCGCCCATACTCTGTCCCTTCTATTTACGTTGTTGTTGCCAGCTTGCTGAGTTCTAATTGCCTGTCTCATTAAAAATTGCAAACGAATCAATACTAATTACTCTGGGGGGAAACAAAGACAAAGAAGCACCTCTTTTAAAGAATGGCACAGTCGAAATACATCTGAGCTAATAGACTTGGGGCGGGGTGGGGGTGGGAGGGGGATGAGCCACACCGCCAGACCTTCGATTCTCCCTGGATTTAGCGAACTCTTCCCAGATTTTAATTACATTTCTCAAGAACAAAAACAAGCCCCATTCCCCTGCGAGGGATTTGTCCCCACTTGATGTGGCGCAGAGGCAGCTGTGTTGAAAAGCAGAAAAACAACACGGGCAAGGGTCAATCACCACTTCCACGGAGTGAGCACGTCTGCGCACCAGACACGCTTCCCATGATCCCTACACACCATCTCCCGTCAGCTTCACAGGAGCCCTGGGGGGCTCTTATTGTTGCTGTTGTTAGTTAGGGGTCTTCCAGCTGGTTCCCCTTTATGGTACACTCAGTGCACAACGGAACAAAACTGCCGGCTCCTGCACCTTCTTTACAGTCCCTGTCAGGTTGAGGTCATTGTTGCAGACATGGCAACAGTACCTCTCGTGGAAGGGCTTCCCCTTTTGTCGCTGACCCTCTGCAATACCAAGATTGATGCCCTTTCCCCCAAACCGGTTCTTCCTAACCATATGCCCAAATTACGTGCGACAAAGTCCCACCGTCTTCCTAATCAAGAAGCATTCTGGTGGTACTTCTTCCAGGACAGGTTTATTTGTTCTTCTGGCAGGCCACAGCAGATTCAAGACTCTTTGCCAATACCTTGATTCAAATGCACCAAGTCTTCTTCGGCCCTCCAGATTTTACATGCATATGAAGAGATCGAAAACACCATGGTATGGTCAGGGACACCTTAGACTCGGGAAGCAGATTTACCCCCACGAAACACGCAGTTGGATCTCTTGACTGCTGCTCTGGGAAGCACTGATTGCAGATCCAAGAAAGATGAAACCCTTGACAACTTCTGTGGTTTTTCCCATTTATCATGATGTCGTCTATTGGTCCCGTTGTGAGGATTGTTTTTCTTTACATTGAATTGCAATCCACACTGAAGGAGGCCGTTTTTTATCTCCATCACCAAGTTCTCACATTCACAAGCGAGGTTGTGTCACCTGCGTACAACATGTCATTCATGAATCTTCCTCTAATCATGATGTCATACTCATCTTCATACCATCCTGCTTCTCAAATGATTTGATCATCATGCAGATTGAATATGTATGGTGAAATCATGCAACCCTGACACACACCTTGTCTGATTTTAAATAGATTGTATGTTTCCTGGTTCTGTTCAAACAATTGCCTTTTGGTCCATGGACAGCTGCTACATGAGCACTATGAAGTGTTCTGGAATTCCCATTCATCCCAAGGCTATCCAGAGTTTGTTATGACCCATGTTCGAAAACCTTTCTGTAGTCAGTAAAACACAGGTAAGCATCCTTCTGCTAGTCTCTGCTTTCAGTTAAGATGTACCTGACATCAGCCACGATGTCCACACTCTCCTTTGAATCCAACTTCAAATTCTGGCAGATCACTGCCAAAGTATTGCTGCAACAACATTTTTAAATTATCTCCAGTCAACCTTTACGTGCATGCCAGCATGCCATAGTAATGATATTGTTTGATAGGTTCCATATTTAGCTGGGTCACTTTCTTTGAAATAGGCACAAACATAGCTCTCTTCTAGGAAGCTGGTCAGAGAGCTGTCTTCAAGATTTCCCGGCACAATCGCGTGAGTGCTTTCAGGGTTGCTTCTGTTTGCTTCTCCTCTTTATGAAAGTGGGTGATACTGACCCCTGGGGGGGCTGGAAGGATCTAGGGCAGCGGTTCTCAACCTGTGGGTAGCAACCCCTTTGGGGGTCAAACGACCCTTTCACAGGGGTCTCCCGATTTATAACAGTAGCAAAATGACAGTGATGAAGTAGCAACAAAAATAACTTTATGGTTGGGGTCACCACAACATGAGAAACTGTATTAAAGGGTCACAGCATGAGGAAGGTTGGGAACCACTGCTCTAGGGAGATACTGCCAAAGCAGATACTTTCCCTTTATCTTGGATTATGGCCTACAGTACCAAAGTTTAGGTTTGTTTGTTTTTTAATCATTTTATTGGAAGCTCATACAACGCTTCTCACACAGTCCATACATCCATCCATTGTGTGAAGCACATTTGTGCATTTGTTGCCATCAGCATTCTCAAAACATTGTCTTTCTACTTGACCTCTTGGCATCAGCTCCTCATTTTTCCCCTCCCTTCCTGCTCCCTCCTCCCTCGTGAACCTTTGATAATTTATAAATTATTCTTATTTAGTCATATCTTACACTGCCCGACATCTCCCTCACCCACTTCTCTGTTGTCCATCCCCTAGAGAGGAGGAGATGAGCCAGTCAGGGTGCTGCATAGCAACGATGAAACACACAACTTTCCTCTAGTTCCTAAATGCTTCCTCCCCTCCCCCCCCCCCCCACTATCATGATCCCAATTCTACCTTACAAGTCCGGCTAGACCAGAGGATGTACACTGGTACAGATAGGAACTGGAAACACAGTGAATCCAGGATAGATGATCCCTTCAGGAGGGTGGTGAGAGTGACAATACTGGGAGGGTGGAGAGAAGGTGGGGTAGAAAGGGGGGACTGATTACAAAGATCTACACATAGTACCAAAGTTTTTAATTGCCAAGCAGGCACTGGTATTTTTTTTTTCTGAAAAGAGGGAAGTAAGCCAAATAAGTTTGGGAACCTATTATGACTTGAACCTTTCGATGGGGGCTCCATCAATTCCGGGAGCTTCAGGCAGTCACTATTGTATTTGACTCTCAGGTAACTGGCACTCAGGAAAGTCAAGCCCTTTACTCAGAGTGAGAAGGCTTGGGCATGGTGGCACTGATTACAGTGTCCTCTGCCATATCACACACACTTGTCCACAAGCGATCATGCCTGAGGGAGGGGACAAGATGAAGATGTTCCATACAGCCCTCTGTGCCCCTCCTGCCCGGGCTCACGGGGTCAATGGTTGTGGGCTCCACCACATCTGTCAGTTTATTTGTATCAGGTGGCTGGCATGTTGCTGTGACGCTGGAAGCTATGACAGCAACATCCCAAATGCCAGCAGGGTCACCTATGTGGAGTCATTTCAGCAGAGCTTCCAGACTAAGAATAGACTATGGAGAAGGGACAGGCTGTCTGCTTCTGAGGAATTAGCCACTGAAAACCTTAGGAATAGCAAGCAGTGAAGCATGGTCAGAAATCGTAGGGAAGATGCACCCGTCAGTCTGGAAGACACTCAAAATATGACCAGGAAAGTGCTGCTCCCTCAAAGTACAGTTGACCATAAATGCTGTGGATAGAGTAAGACGTTAGGATCTTCATTTGCTGATGGGTGTGACTCGAAATGAGAAGAAACAGTTGCAAACATCCATTCACAAGGGATGTACAAAATAGGAACCCATCCAAAATGAAATGGAACCCATGAGGATCGATACCCTCTAGGCATTTGTGAGCTGAGACGGGCTGGTTTGGGGCCATTCTGAATAGGAAGGTCACGTGGTTTACTATGCTGGGAATAACAAATCCCAGAGGAGTGGTATCACCGTCATTGTCAGAAGGAACACCAAGATCTCTCGTAAATCACAATGCTGTCTGTGATAGGATAGCTACCGGGACCCCACAAGGAAGTCCAGCTAATACAACCAGCACCCAAATGTATACACCAACCACTGAAGCTAGACAGGAAAACATTGAAAAAATTTACCAACATCTTCTGTCCAAAACTGATCAAACATGCGATCGAGATACATTGGTAATCATTGATGATGGAGTGCAAAAGTTGGAAACAACGCGATAGAAAGAGCAGTTGGAAAAAACGTGGTCTTGGTGATAGAAGCAATGGAGGTCACATAACAGAGTTTTCAAAATCCAATGACTTCTTCATTTCAAGTACTTGTTTTTCAACCGTGTAAGTATGGATTTTGCCAGATGGAATACATAGGGATTACATTGATTAAAAGAAAAGGAATGCTGGAAAAATTCAATATCCTCAGCCAATTCAAGGCAGGGGACAAATGTGGAACTGACCACTGGTTGCTCATATGTCACAGCAGGTTGAAGCTGAAGAAAATTACAGCAAGCCATGAGAGCCACAGCACAGCCTCACATATATGAAACCTGAATTTAAAGACATCTCAAGAACGGATTTGACACACTGAACACTGTGACGGAAGACCTGTCATGTTGTGGGATAACATCATACGTGACAACAATAAAAGGTCATCCAAAGACAGGAAAGAAAAGAAAAGGATAAAGTGGATGTCAGAAGAGACTCTGAAACGGTTCTTAATCATACATAAGCTAAAGCAAATGGAATCAATGATGAAGCCAAAGAGCTGACCAGAAATTTTCAAAGGGAAGCTGGAGAAGACAAAATAGAGCATTATAATGAAATGTGCAAAGACTTGGGGTTAAAAGCTAAAAAGGAAGAATGCACTCCACATATCCTAAACTGAAATAACTGAAGGGAAACATCAAGCCTTGAGCTGCAATACTGAAGTATTTCATGGGCAAACATTGAATGATGCAGGATGCACCCAAAAAAGATGGAAGGAATATACCTACACTATAGCACAAAGAATTGGAATTGGTCAACCTTCGAGAATTTTAAGAGATGGCGCGTGATCAAGAATCAACATTGAATCAGTATGAAGGAAGAAGTCCAAGTTGCAATGGAGGCACAGGTTTCCAGGTATTGTTAGAATAGCAATTGAAATGTTTCAACAAGCGGATGAAGCACTAGACAAGAAGAACTCACTCATCTACCAAGAAATTTGGAAAACATCCATCTGGCCAACTGCCTGGAAGAGATTCTGTTGTGTGCCCATTGCAAAGAAAAGTAACTAACAGAATTCAGAAGTTATCAACAAATATCATTAATAGCACATACAAGTAAACTCTTGCTGAAGATAATTCAGCAATCATTGTATCTGTTCATCAATAGAGAGCTGCCAGATATGGCATGAAACATATCATTGATGATATTAGATAGACATTAGCTGAAGGAAGAGAATATCAGAAAGAGGTTTCCCCATGGGTTATTGACTATACAAAGACATTCAACTGTGTGGATCAGAACAAACTATGGAGAAGTTTGGGAAGAGTGGGAATTCCAGAACACTTCATTCCACTAAGGCAGACCCTGGACAGGACCCAAGAGGCAATCACTCTAACAGCACAAGGGAACACGTGGTTTAGAATCAGTACAGGTGTGCGTCAGAGCTGTATCTATCACCAAAGGTATTCCAACTCTATGCTCAGCATTAATCTGAGAAGCTAGACTATGTGAAGATTAGCATGGCTTCTTAATAACCTAGGGATGTAGCTAACACACGTTGCTTGCTGAAAGTGAGGAATACTTGAAGCATTTACTGATAAAAATCCAGCCTGCGACTTCCATTACAGGTTGCAACTCGATGTAAATAAAACAAAAATCCTCACAAACTGTATGAACAGATAACGTCACGATGAATAGAGAAAAGATTGAAGCTGTCCAGGATTTCATCATGCTGGGATCCAAACTCAATGCTCACGGAGGCAGTCGTCAAGAAAGCCAAGGGCAAATCTGCTGCACGTCTTCCAAGTGCTAAAGAGCAAGGCTGCTATACGTATTGAGGACTCAGGTGTGACTGGCTCAAGACACAGTGTTTCCAATTGCCTCCTATACCTGTGAAAGCCGGACCATGAAGGACAGCCAGCATGTGCCTTCGAAGTGAGGATGGCAAGATCCTCCTTCATCTACTGTGGACGTGTTTTCAGGAAACACCACTCCCTGGGAAAGGAGAGGGTCACCGATAAAGAAGCCAACGTTCTCGGAGATGGGTTGCCCCAGGGGCTGCAACTGTGGTCTCAAACATGATAACAATAGTGAGGATGGGGCAGGACTGGGCAGTTGCCCGTTTTGTTGTCCACCGGGTCCCTGCGAAATGGTAACCAGTTGGAAGACACTTAACAACAACAGCACAGAAACAAACAGCCCCAAGTTCCCATCTACTGTTACATTTTCAACAGCAGCTCTGCAAGAGGGGACCAGTCTAGCCTGTTGGGGCACCATGCCCTGTCCACGATTTGGAAACCTTGAGCTTGAGTCCATGCTGGGAAAGTCCTTCAAACTCCCAGATGCTCCATTCTCTCCTCTGGAAAATAGGGCTAATGATCTCAGCTCCCTCTCCCTTCCAAGGTGATAGGAGAACGTTAACCACAAATGGGACACCAGAGGTTGGGTCGTGGCCCAGAGATCCCTCAACAACCTTGTATTTTTGAAGTTAAGGGAACCACACCAAGTAAAGGACTCTTCTCTGAGTTAGGCGATGCCCGTCCAGCAGCTGTACAGATCCTGGACCAAGGAAGTCATTTTCTTCCTGTGACTTAGTTCTCTCTGTGAATGCCCTGAATTGCTTGGGACCCCCAGGAAGAGAACTCCTCTTTTAAATTCATCTGATCTGGAGGGTCTCTGGTGCAGATGCCACCTGGAATGCTTCATTGAACTCCCTTTTGGATATGATCTCTTTAGAGGCAATGAGGATGATTTGCCTCCTACCTCCAGCTTGACCTTGGGGAGAGGGTGACAGCTCAGAGGAACCCACAGCCACATTTGTCTGAAGCACAGCCAAGAAGCGCGCAAATGCCTTACCAGAGACGATGGTGCCTGGTGATCTGTGGTCCTTCTTATGGCACAGAGTCTGTGACAGAACCAGGATTGGACCCTCACCCCACACTCTTCATAGTTCCCCACTGGGGCTGGTTTTGCACCACAGGGGAGATTTTGCAATGTCGAGAGATGTTTCAAAATGTCAAAGCTGAGGTGAGAGCAGGTGAGTGATGCTATTCACATATTGGCAGTAGAGGTCAGGGAAGCAGGTGCAGCTGCCTTAGCCAGTTCCCTGCTTCAGCTGGCAAGGCTCACTTCCTGCAGCACATCCCTGAGGAAAAGCCACATGGACCTACCCCGATGCAGCCCTGGGTGCTGGAACAGCCCTGTGGAGACCCCTGCCAGTGCTGAGATGCTTACACGTTCACTGATTCGGCTTTCCTCCTGCAGTCGGCGTCATTGTGTGTGTTTTGTGAGATGGAGGAGGACTTTGTGGATTGGTGTCAGACAGATGGGCTAATGTTGGACTTGTGGGCTTGGACAGCATTGGGTTGGGATGCTTTCTTAATATGCACGTACCCTTTCTATAAAACTCTCTCTTATGCATATGAGTTTCTGTGGATTTGTTTCTCTAATGTGCCCAGGCTAACACATTGTGCGGGATATTTAGCAAAGTATCCCACAATGTACAGGACAGGACAGCCAGCCAGGACAAAGAAGTGTTGTTGCTGTTGTTGTTGTTGTTGTTGTTGTTGTTGTTAGGTGCCATCCAGTCAGTCCTGGCCCATAATGACCTTCTGCACAACAGAGCAAAACACTGCCCAAGCCTAAGCCATCGTCACCCCTGTTCCAACGCCGGAGCCCACTGCGGCAGCCACAGTGTCGACTCATCTCCTGGGGGACCTTCCTCTCTTCTGCTGCCCCTCTGCTTGGCCAAGCCCTTCTTCAGAGACTGATCTCTCCCGGCAACGTCTTCAAAGTAGTGGAGACAAAGTCTCGCCATTCTTGCCTCTAAGGAGCACCCTACTGACACTTCTTCCACGTGGATTTGTTGGTCCTGTTAGCAGCCCACGGTGCTTTCAATATTCTTGGTACTTTCAATGTTCTTCTCCAGCACCACAACTCAAACGCATCGATGTGGCCTCGGTCTTTCTTGTGGTCAACTTTCACTGGCATATGAGGTGACTGAAAATACATCTTAGTCCTCAAAATAACACCCTTGCTTTTCAATACTCTAAAGCAATCTTGTGCAGCCGATTTACCTAATGTGTCTTTTGGTCTCTTGACTGCTACTTCCCTGACCACGGATTGTGGATCCAAGCCATGCAAAATCCTTGGCAACTTCAATTTCTCTCCTTTTTTTTTTTTTGATGTTACCTATTGGTCCACTTGCAAGGCTTTGGGTCTTCCATACATTTGAGTTGTAATCCGTACTCAAGGCTGCGATCCTTGATCTTCATGAGCAAGTGCCTCAGGTCCTCTGCCCTTTCAGCAAGCCAGGGCGTGTCATCTGTGTATGCAGGTTGTTAATAAGCCTTCCTCCAATCCTGATGTCACACGCCTCTTCATATAACCCTTCTCTGATGCTCTGCTCTGATCTTCTCTGATGATCTGCTCGGCGTGCAGATTGAACAAGTATGGTGAGGGGACACAACCGTGACGCCCACCTTTCCAGGTTTTAAACCCTTGTTGTTTGCATAACTGTCTTTTGATCCATGTACACGTTCCTCATGAGCATAGCATTAAACACATGCTCAAATATGGCGTATGTTGATGCCATCAAGTTGATCCCAACTCATGGTGACCCCAAGTGTGCCACAGTAGATGGTACCCCATTGAATTCTCAATGGCTGCATTTTTTATGTATTTCACCCAGACGTTGGAGGCAACACTAAGGGCACTCAACCCTCCAGCCTCTTGGTTAGCAACACGGTATGTTCGCTGTTTGCACACTACTTTTCAGATCACACTCCTCCCATGCACCTCTCTGCCATGCCCAGCATGATGGTCCAGATCCTTGTTGGGTTGGAGGACAGGCAGGCTTCTAGGGGAGGAAGATGCTTGACTTCCAAAGGGGTTTCTTTTTCAAAATAGATCTCAATTATGGATATGTCAATCTGCCACCAGAAATGTACGGAACATCTCTTGTGCCTCAAACCCAGTGATCCAGCATGGGATTCTAAGAGAGAGGTGATCCCTGCTCTCCGGGAGCACTCAGAGGTGGGAGGACCCAACATTGCAAAGGAACAAGTGCAAGAGAGTAAGAGGACTTCAATACGGAGGTGTCCAGAGGAAAAGGACCAGCTGCCCCCAAACCCGCTTCCTTCCACCTGTGCACACAGCCCCACTTGTCCCCAGCCTCCTTTGTAGCTGGGCTACGTGTCCTGTGTAGTGGACCATGGGTCACTGGGAATGAGACTTGTTCCCAGCCTGGCAAGTAAGAGCCACCAGACTTAACCCCTCATTTTCTTGTCTCCTGGGCAAAAGCAGAAGATGCTGCTAAAGATTTTGAGGCTCCTGGGGTTTCCACAGCCACAATACAGAAGGAGCCCAGTTCCTGGGGAAGACCACCCCCACTCAGAATAACCACATTGGCGAGAGGTAGCACCTTAGGTTGTATTAGCAAAACCAAACCAAAACAACAACAAACCCTCTCAGTCATGGAGTCCATTCTAACTCCTAGAGATCCCTGTAGGGCAGAGTAGAACTGTCCCTGTGGGTTTTCAAGGCTGTAAAGCTTTATGGGAGCAGCTGGAGTGGCTGGTGGGTTTGAACTCTTCACCTTGTGGTTAGCAGTCCAAAGCAGTCCACTTTGCCACCAGGACTCCTTGTGTTAAACTACTGAAATGCGGGCCTTTCTTGGCTATAGCAACTACTGTTACCTCCCCAAATGAAGAAGTGTGCCCAGGTGATCCCCAAGAGATGAACCTTAGTGGGTGCTCCCACGATATCTCCAAAGACCTTTACCTCGGGGTCAGGTGGGGAGTTGAGCACTTTGCTTCAAGCACGTGGTGGTTTGAGCCTGCCCACAAACACCTTGGAAGGAAGGTCTTGAGCTCCGCTTTGGAAGTCACCCCAACCCCACAGAGCACACACCTCCGACACACAGCTCTCTCTGCTGGGACTGGGGCTGGGGCACGCATAAAAGAAGGTAGCTGCTTCCACCTGGACCCTCAGGGGGATGCTTAAGAGCCATGTGTTTAGAGTCATCCTGCTTCCTAGCTGTTGACCTTGGGCAACCTGACCTTGTCCGGGTCCTCCTCCGCCCTTGAAATTGAGCTGCCCCACCCCCACCCCAGGGTCCTGCTGGCTTTGACACCTTCTGGGGCTAAACATTCTCATCCACACCCAAGCTGCTGTTGACTCTGAGGGCCCAGGGAGGTGGGGGGAGGTGGAGGGAGGGGGGGGCCTGGGCTGCTTCCCAAAGAATGTGTTGATTCTAAAACACAAGGTGCGTCCTGCAGCGAGGGCCCAGGCCGCTGCCTTCGGCCGCTCTCAACAGTGACATCGTGGCCTTTTTGGTCTGAGATGGAGCACAAAGGAGGAGCCCTCTCCCAGGATGGTGCTGCTGCCGCCCTAATGACGCGGCGGGGAGCGCCCTCGCTGAAAAGACGCCAACAAAACGTCTCTGGAAATGACGATGCTCAAGGAATGGACAGACGCCAACAAAACGTCTCTGGAAATGACGATGCTCAAGGAATGGACACAGGGGGCAGCAAGAGCTTCCCCCTGCCGCTCTTCCACGGGGAGGACTGTTTGCTCCACAAGGACTCCTTCTCTTCACAAATGCCGAGTCTTTGGGGGCCCTGAGGTAGCGATCCCTGGAGGTGATAATATTAATAGGACCTGGCATCAGGCCCTGGGATAGACATTGTCTAGGTAGCACCTTTTTAACCCTCGCAAGAGCTCCACCAGGTGGGCACCCGTATGAACTCCCATTTTATAGGGAGCAGCAGGTGGAGCACGGGTTACTGCTTGGGGTCACAGGTCATAAACAACAGAGCCTCGGTCAACTCCTGTTTTGATTCCCTGGTCTTTTTTGTTGTTCTCGTTTTAGTTTGGTTTTAAACAAGAAAGGTTTTTACTGAATACTTTTTTCAAATACTTTCAAAAATCAAGGTTCCCAGAATTGGGTAGCAACATTTTTTAATGGTTTTACTGGCATATAATTCACTTCTTGTACAATTCCATGACTTTGAGATATTAAAGAGAGTTGGGCATTCATCACCGCAATCCATTTGAGAACATTCTCTTGATTCCCGTATTTATTATTATTCGTCCTCATCCTCTCCTGTCATACGCGTAGGAGCCTGGTGCAATCGTGGTTACACATTGGATCGCGAACCACAAGGTCAGCAGTTTGAAACCATCAGCTGCCCCATGGGAGAAAGAGGAGGCTTGCTACTCCCATAAAGAGTTACAGCCTCAGAAACCCACAAGGGCAGTTCTACCTATAGGATGCTTAGGAATTGGGCTTAACTCAAGGGCAGTGCATTTTTGGAGTTTCTCTGCCACAGCCCTAAGAAATTCTCAATCTCGTTGCCGTCTCTGTAGATGTCCCTATGATCCCAGGGTCTTTTGCCCACTCTAGCAGCCCGGTAGTTCTTGACCTTTTCTTCAAAGTGGAGTCACTGACATTTTTCTCGTTTGTAGACAGTGTGTCTGAAAGCACCGTTAGAAACTGTCTTCATGTTCAGAATAAAAAAGCAGGGTTTCTGTTAGGCTTTGGGACAGATCTCCTAGCTCCCTCCCAACTAGACTGACCCCCTTAGACCCGCCTATCAAGAAAGCCTGGCTCAACACAGTGGAGACATAAAGAAGTCAATGTATTCGTGCAGCAACGTCTTCCAGTGTTGCAGAGCCAGGCTACCTGGGCTTGACACTGTTCAACCATGAGACTTTGGGCAAGCCACCTGACCTCAGCGTGACTCAGCTTTCTCCTCCAGAAAATGGGCTGGCAGTGGGATCAGCCCTACGGAGACTGGCATCTTAGCAGTTCCCACTCTTCCTTGACAGTCTATGCTGGCCCTTCCAGGAATCCAAGGGCAGAGGACACTCGCTGATCTCAAGGAGCTGCCCTTCACTCGAAGGACGGCAGTAAGCGAAGTGGGGCAGGGTGAGGTAGGGCCCTGCAGTGTGGCAAATTACTACTTTTATGGCCCTTCTAACCATCGGTCCTTGAAACTTGCACATTATTATTGGCGGGGCTATGCAAACCACGTGCTTGTGGCCCACCAACAGGATAGAACAGCCTGGTAATAATGCAAATAAAGTACATGGAACCCTTGGGGGTGGGGGGCTGGATTTGTCAGTTTTGCTATCCCACTAGGCTTCAAAGGAGGTTGTGTATGTGGGTGGGTGTGGGGAATCTCACTATCAAGAGCAACCGGGACCAGGGCACATCTTTGATCCCAGGGTTTCTGTGCTGAGAACTTTCTAGACCCAGGGGCTAGAGAGAACTGAAACCCCAGAGAGAGGCACCTGAGGTGGCAGGCCTGGCAGGAAATCAAGGTAGCAGAGCAGAAAACCAGCCCAAAACAGTAGGGTGGGCTTCCCAGCTCAGGGATGCAAAAGTCTTTTTCGTTTCCTCCAAAACAGCACTGACTCCTTGCCAAGCCTGTTGCCCCGGCACTCATGCTGGCTCAGGGTGACCCGATGCACATCAGAGGTGACCTGTGCCTCTGAGGGCTTTCAATGGCTGCTTTTCCAAAGCCAATGGCCTTTCCTTCCAAGGCACCCCTGGTGGACTTGAACCTCAACCCTTCCCGTGAGAAGCCCAGCATGGCCACAGTGGACATGCTGACTCAGAGTGAAAGAGTCGGGCAGGAGGCTTCTTGGCAGACATGGGATGGACGCCTCTACGGGCACTTACCAGAGAAGCTAGGGAGCTTTTCAACACTTGCCTGAGCAAGACAGAGGAGTCTCTCTGAGGAGGCCCTCACAGCTGAGAGCAGGTGTGCATGGCAGAGAGAAGGGCCTGCTGAGAGAGCTGTCCTGCACTGGGGAAGGGACATATGCTCCCCTTTGAGGGAACCTTCCAGACTTGCCTCCATGTTTCCTGATATCCAAGTGGTGCCTGTCACTTCTCCAATGGACCTCATAATCATGAGTACGGTCTGTGAGCCATCTGGAGCCACGGTACAAATGGTCGAACCCAACTGAGAAGTAAAAGAGCCCCTGGAGGGTTGGCTGGTGAAGGGATTGGTAAGTGAGGTGGGAGAGGGGCGGCATGTCTGACCTCCCCGGCATAGCAGTCCGCTGTGGTTTGATGTTAATGGGGACCACCTCTCTCCCCACCCTCCAAACTTAGACAAGGAGGTCTGATGCTTCTGCACCATTTTTACAAGCCCCCGAGAGGTTCATGGTGTGTGGAGGGGTCAAAGGGAGGGTGGGGAGGAGCTTAGGGGTTGAAAACAAGGATGGGGGAGGCCCATGGGCTCTGTGCACAGTTGGATTGGGCAGAGGGGAGCTCCAGGAGGAGGGTGGTAGCTAAGGTGAGAGATCAAAGGGAGTGAGCTGAGACCATGTGCCACTGAAAGTGTGGTGGAGGGTCAAGGTGAGGGCAAGCACACCGTGCAGGGCAGGGAGTCTCTCCCCCATCAGACCTTGACCTCCCTTGCAGCTCCCAGGGCACCGTCCACTGGGTCCCAGTGCAGCGTCAGAGACTGGCAAAGCTGAGCCTCGGCCTCTGTTTCCATCACAGCCGGGCTAGTCATCATGGAGCCCATATTGCAGTTCACAGGGACCCCGTGGGCACCAGAGGACAAGTATGCCCACAGGGATTTCAATGGCGGGTTTGAGAGAATAGATCACCAGGTCTTTCTTCAGAGGGCCCTGTGGGTGGACTGGGCCTGGCAACCTTTGGGTCTGGCAGCATAGCAAGTTCTCAGTAAGCTCCCCACAGGGATTCTCTCTTGCCCTTGGCTGTTGTTCAGCTCCGCTGAGTGGATTCCGAGCGAGAGCGGCCCTGTGACTGCGCAGAACGGCTCCGTGGGGTCTTCTAGGCTGTACTTTTAAAAAGTTTTATTGGCATATAATTCATGTCATACCATTTAATCATTTAATTATTTTAAGAAGAGTTGTGCAATCATCGCCACAATCAATTTCAGAACAGTTTCTTTTTATATTCATTGTTGGTAGCTCCTCATTTCCCCCCTCCTCCCCTGCCCTGCCCTGATAAATTGCCTATCTCTATAGATTTACTATCCTGGATTTCATGTGCAGAAACATGAAATAAGCAAACACAAGAAATGAAAAACATAAGCAAACACAAGAAACGAAAAACCTCAACAACAATGTGACCAAACAAAACAGAAAAACCTGCATCAAAAAGAAAGCAGAAAATGTTAAAAACTGAAACAGCTTTTTTGTTGTTGGTGGTGGTGGGGTTTGTTTGTTTGTTTGTGTTTATATAAATAGTTTTATTGGGGGGGAGTCCTTACAGCTCTTATAACAATCCATACATTAATTGTATCAAGCGCATTTGTACACATATTGCCATCATCATTTCCAAAACATTTTCTTTCTACTTGAGCCCCTGGTATCAGCTCCTCATTTTTTCCTCCCATCGCCCCACTTGATAAATTATAATTTATTATTATTTTCTTATCTTACACCGTCCACTATCTTCCTGCACCAAAGTTGTTCATCCCCTGGGGTGGAAGTGGGGTTTCTACGTCACTCCTTGGGATCCGTTCCCCCTGTCTCTCCCTTCTCTCCCACCTTCCCCCTACTCTATGGTATTGCTACTCCCATTACTGCTCTTGGGGGGAGGGTAATCTGTCCTGGATCCTGTGTGTCAAGAGCTCTTATCTGTGCCAGTGTACATGCTCTGGTCTAGCTGGATTTGTAAGGTAGAACTGGGGTCACGATAGTCAGGGGCTAGGTGGGGGTGGGGGCAGAGCGAGCATTAAAGAACCAAAGGACTATGTGTTTCGTTGGTGCTATAATGCACCCTGGCTGACCCCGTCCTTTCCTTGTGACCCTGCTGTGAGGAGATGTCCAATTGCCTACAGATGGGCCTTGGGTCTCCACTTCGACCCCACTCATTCACATCAGTATGATTGCTTTGGGTCTTTTGATGCCTGCTACCTGATCCTGTGGACACCTCATGATCACGCAGGCTGGTGTGCTTCTTCCATGTGGGCTTTGTTGCTTCCCTGCTGGATGGCTGCTTGTTTAACTTCACGCCTTTAAGACTTCAGATGCAGCACCTTCTGATAGCTGGTCTCCATCAGCTTTCTTCACCACATTTGCTTATGCACCCATTTTGTCTTCATCAATCCTGTCGGGAATGTGAGCATCACAGAATGCCAGGTTATTAGAACAAAGTGTTCTTATTAGAACAAAGTGTTCTTATTAGAACAAAGTGTTCTTGCACTGAGGGAGGGAGGACTTGATTAGAGGCCCAATGTCTGCTTCCTTAATACTTAACATATAAATATATGTACATAGACCTATATCCCTATCATTATATATTAATATAATTACATATGTACATGCCTATACCTCTATAAATGTCTTTTGCCTCCTAGTTCTTTCCTCTATTTCTTTTTACTTTCCTCCTGTCCCACTATTGGGTTTAACCTTCATTCAACTCTCAGTAATTCCACTCGGCTACATTGCCCTCGATCGAACCCCACCAGGCATTCTATGCCCTCCTTGCCATCAATTTTAGAGCTCTTATTGTTCCCTTGTCCCTGGGTTTGTTGTCCCCCACCCCTCTCTTTCCCCCACCTCTCTTTCCCCTCTCCCCCGAGAATCATCGGTCCCGTAGTTTTCTCCTCGGGATTGTTTATCTTGCCTATCTTATATAGATAAACATGATAAAAACAAAGAAAATAAAAACAAAAATGAGCCTATAAATAGTTCCAAGTATGTCTGCTGACCCTTATATATGTGAAACAACTTTAAAGTGGATCAAAGGGAAGATCAAATGACAAGGTTTTAGCCTCACTATATCTGCCATAGTCAACTTTACAATGCTCTCTGTCTGGTTGCAAGATCATTCATATCCCTGGACCATGGTAACAGGGGATTCACTGGAGACTTAATCCATGGGAAGACCCTGTAAATGGATTTGGGGTTTCCCCTGTGTGTTAGGTCAGGTTGTCTAGAGAAAAAAGTCCAGGGACACTCATCTACGCATAAGAAAAAGCTTTAAATCAATAAGTAATTATAGATCAGAAAGTCATTCCAGCTTAGTCTAACTCAAATCCTTAAATCCAATCCTAGTCCAGAAATAGCAAAATGCCAGTGACACAGAATGGTGAACCTAGAATCAGGAAGATCACAGGCCAGGGGGTGCAGTCAAGTGGGTCAGTGAGAACACAGCAGGCCTCTGACAGGTCTCAGCCTCGGCAGCAGTCCCAGCAAACAAGAAGGCAAAGTCACAGAGAAACAGTGAGTTTCCCAGGTTCCCGACTCACAAGAAACCCACACCCCCAATGAGGCATTATCAGGCTGTGACCTGGTTGACAGGTTAGGCTCCACCCCTACACATTCATAAAAATTCAAGTTGACAAAATCATCTAACGACCACACGATGTCATCCACAGCCTTCTCCAAACCAGGTGTTCAGAATTTAAGCTCTGATACTGTTCCCTTTTTTGAATTTGGATTTTATTATTTATAATTCTGGGATCACACAGGCTGGTGTGCTTCTTCCACGTGGACTTAGTTGATGCCCCACTTAGATGTATGATTGCTTTAAGACAAGCCTTTAAGACCCCAGATGCTATTCTTTCCTCTAGTTGTGCACCATCTGATTTCTTCACCACACTTCGCTATAGCACCTGTATCTTCAGTGACTGCTTCGTAAGGTGAGTATTGAGTAGGGCCGTGTAATAAGAACTAATCGTTCTTAGCGCAGAATAGAAAACTCAGAAATAAAAGCATGCCCCTGTCGGCAACTGATTTTCAACAAAGGATGAAAACACATCAAATGGGAAAGGAATGCAGTCTTCAACAAATAGTGCTGGAACAAGTGGATCTCCATTTCTGAAGAATGAAATAGAATCCATGTCTTGCCCCACGCACAAAAACAAACTCAAGATGGATTAGAGGCTTAAATGTAAGCTCCAGCGGTATAAGGGCCATCAGTGAGAAAGTCCAAGGCCCTTTGTGGGGCCTACACATACTACCAAATATAATAAAGGAATCGCACACAGTGCAGGACAAAATAGATGGCTGGGTCTATTTAAAATAAAACCCTTATGCACACCAAAAGAATCAAACAAGAGTCCACCAATTGGGGGGGGGGGGGCGGGGAATCTTCAGGCTGTAATTCTTATGGAAGCGGATCATCAGAGCTTTCTCCTGTGTGGATTGGATAATCAACTTTTTGCTGATTGGAATGATCAACCGTTTAATTAGCCATCTAACACTTTAACTGTTTGCACCATCAGGGATCTGAATCAGAGTCCCAAGCCAAATATGCGTGTGTGGTTGTGTGTGTGTGCGTATATACTGCTTTTGAGTTGATTCTGACTCATCGAAACCGTGCAGGTGTCTATAGGTCAGAATATAACTGCCCCATAGGTTTCCAAAGCTATATATATATATAATCTTTATGGTTGAAGAGAAAGGATGTCACTTTAGGATTAAGGGGTGCCTCTTCCAACCTATGGTATTTTCTTTTAAAAAAAAGCATTTTATTGGAGGCTCTTACAGTTCTTATCACAATCCATACATACAACCATTGTGTAAAGCACATTTGTATATATGTTGCCATCATTATTTTCAAAACATTTTCTTTCTACTTGAGCCCTTGGTATGAGCTCATTTTTCCACCTCTACCACCTTCCCTCCCTCATGAACCCTTGATAACTTATAATTTTTTTTCATGTCTTATACCAACCGCTGTTGCCCTTCACCCATTTTCCTGTTGTCTGTCCCCCTGGGAGGGGGTAATATGTAGATAATTGTGATCCGTTCCTCCTTTCTATCCCCACCTTCCCCTTCCCCTTCCCATCCTGGTATTGCTACTCTCATTGTTGGTCCTGATGAGTTTATCTGCTCTGGATTCTCTGTGTTTCAAGCTCCTATCTGTACTCGTATACATGCTCTGGTCTAGCCAGATTTGTAAGGCAGAACTGGGGTCATGATGGGGGGGGGCAGCATTAAAGAACTGGAGGAAAGTTGTATATGTTTCATCGGTGCTATACTGCACCCTGACTGGCTCCTCTCTTCCTTGTGACCCGTCTGTAAGGGTCTGTCCAATTGTCTACAGATGGGCTTTGGGCCTCCACTCTGTGATCCCTCTCATTCACTTTGACATGACTTTTTGTTCTGGATCTTTGATGCCTGATACCTGATCCTGTGGACACCTCATGATCACACAGGTTGGTGTGCTTCGTCCATGTGGGCTTTGTTGCTTTTCAGCTAGATAGCCACTTGTTTATCTTCAAACCTTTAAGGCCTCAGATGCTGTATCTTTTGATAGCCAGGCACCATCAGCTTTCTTCACATTTGCTTATGCACCTGTTTGTCTTCAGGGATCCTGTCAGGAAGGTGAGCATCGCAAAATGCCGGGTTATTAGAATGAAGTGTTCTTGCATTGAGGGAGTACTTGAGTAGAGACCCAATGTCTGTCTGCTACCTTAATACTTAACATAAATATATGTACATTGATCTATTCCCCCATCATTGTATATAAATATATCTACATATGTACATACCTGTATTTAGACCTCTATAAATGAATGCAACATATCGGCATGAAGCAGGGAACCAATAGAGAGGTCTGTGGGGCCAGCCCCAATCCCAACTACGTGGAAACCCCACCCCCGAAGACTGCACTTCAGACAACAGCACTGAAGCTAAAGCTCAGGGAGAGGGCCGATATTCCTGCTCAGAGCAGCCAATGCACAGAGAGGATCATAGGGCAGGCTCCATCACAAGACACAATGTCCCACACTGACCGATAGCACTATGAGGACAACACTGGTGACCCAGTGTGGGAATTGTGCCCGATCTGACCCCACCATCAGGGTGAAACATTAAGTGAGTGCAACAGAGCAGCAAGGGGAGCAAAGCAATGAAGTCCCCAGGGAATACCAAAAGTAGACTTTGGGGCCAGGGTGTGGCACCCCATCAGACTCATCCAGAAAACACTCCTTAAAGGTCAACAAACAAACTCTTTATAGACTTTTTTTTGTCATTGTTTTTTTGTTATTGTTATTGTTTTCTTTTCTTTTGTTGTTTTGCTCTGTCTTGTTTTTGTGCTTATTATTGTCTCTGCATGTCTTTCTAGATAAGATAGGCAGGATAAACAATCCAGAGTAGAAAACAACGGACCAGCAGTTCTGGGGGCACACGGGAGAGAGGGAGGCAGGGGAAAGGAAGTGGGTGTCAACAAACCCAGGGACAAGGAAACAACAAGTGATCCAAAATCGATGGTGAGGAGGGCATAGAATGCCTGGTGGGGTTTGATCAAGGGCAATGTAGCTGAGAGGAATTACTGAAACCCGAATGAAGGCCGAACATGATAGTGGGACAAGAGAAAGTTAAAGGAAATAGAGGAAAGAACTAGGAGGCAAAGGTCATTTATAGAGGTCTGAATACAAGCCATGGTATTTTCAGTGGCCTCATGTGTATATGAAAGCTGGATAATGAATAAGGAAAACCATTGACGAATGGATGCTTTTGGATTATGGTGTTGGTAAAGAGTATTGAAGGTACCGTAGACTGCTAAAAGAACAAACAAATCTGTCTTGGAAGAAGCACCGCCATTAGAATGTTCCTTAGACTGGAGGGTGGAGAGACTTTGTCTCATGTATTCTGGGCATGTTATCAGGAGAGACCAGTCCCTGGGGAAGGACATCGTGCTTGGTTCAGAAGAAGGCCAATGAAAAAGGAAAATCCTTGAGGAGATGGATTGACCCACTGGCTGCAACAATGAGTTCACACATAACCATTGTGAGGCTGAGGCAGGACAGGCAGTGTTGTGTTCTGTGGTACAATGCATCACTCCCTGGCAATGGTGTCGCCAACAACAATCATCTTTACAGAAATGGGCTGCAACATCTTTCTCCTGTGCAGTCACTGGTGGGTTTGAACTGTCATCCTTTTGGTTAGTAGCCCAGGGCTTAACTAGGGCTCTTTAACCATGGTCACAGAACACATGCACGCAATGCTATTTCTTAGCTCATCGCTCTCCCACCTGTCTTAGAACCATCTCTTTTGCTCAACAAGGAAACAGAGCAGTGAGAGGCTGCATGCTCTGCACAAGGTCACTCAGCTTTCGCATTCTTGACGGTCCAGGCACTTCACTGAGTCCATGACAGGAGTGAGTGCTCTGGAACCTCACTGAGCCAGGGGAAAAGATGGGCTTCAAACCCAGGTCCTCAGAGGTTAGCGCAGTGGGCTTTCCACCACAACCAGGTGCTGGGCAGTAGTGCAGATTTATCTGTTTCATGGTCTGGCCTAGCACTGGTTCCCTGTCCCAACACTGACCTATCCCCCCTAGCACTAGACTCCCTGCTGCAACACTGACAGCCTGGCCTAGAAATAGCCCTATGGCCCAGCAATGGCTCCCTACCCCAGTCCAACACTGGTCCAAATGCCCCAGCACAGGCTATCTATCTACCCAAATGCTATGCCCCTACCTTCCCACCCCAACTCACTCTACTGCAGTACTGGACTTCATCTGACTCTGGGTCCAGTGAGTAGCCAGGTGCCTCCAAGAACCAGGACACTCATTTCGTACTCAAATCAAAGTACACACACCTGTCTTCTGCTCTCTGAATTATGGAAACTGCTACCCCTTGGTGGTCCATAGCCCCATGGCTGATTTCTGAGGAGAAAGGACCCGGAGAACAAACATCCCCTCTGGGTCCGGAATCAGAGCAGAGGTCAGAGTGGGAATCGTTGCTCTCTCAGCTATGAGCCATCCATTCTTTTCTGTGAATTGGGAGGGGGAAACAGTACAGGGGAAGTTGAGTCTGTGTGGCAGAGCCTGGCTCTCTCAGGGACAGTGCTGGCATGCCCACAGGCCCAGGTCCTGCCGGCCATCCCTCTCCCAGAGCAGGCCTCCCACTCATGGCCTGGGAATCTGGGGTGGGGGGTGGGGGTGCTGCACTAGCCCGCAGCTGGCCAGTGTCCTGCACACCTCCAGCTGACCCTCAGGGAGACCAAGGGAAAGGTTCTTCACCTTTCTGGACATCTGTTGCCTGACCAGTAAAACGATAATAACCATAATGGCAATGGCAAGTGTGATCAATATGGATCAAACCACAGACCCCAAAGTCTTTTCTCTTGTCCTTCAAAGCAGCACGGATCACAGAGCGAACCTGTTGCCATGGGCTCCACTCTGACTCATGGCGACCACATGCATGTCAGAGATGACCTATGCTCCCCGGGGTTGCAATGGCTGCTTATCAGAAGAAGATCACCAGGCATTTCTTCCAAGGTACATCTGTGTGGACTTGAACCTCCACTTTCCCAGTTGGGAAAAAAGCATGTTAACCATTTGCACTACCCAAGGATTCCCAAATTCATAAAAGGGGGTCTTTCCACAACCAACTCGTGGCTGAATTTCCCCCACCCCTATCTCAGGCAACCCCAGTAACTTCCTCCCTGGATAATTACAATGGCGTGTCCAGCCCTGGACAAGGGTCTGTGTTCTGGTCCTGCCACTTACTAACTGATGACTCTGAACCAAGCACAGCCCTTTCCTCATGTGTAAACTGGGGATCATCGTGCCTGCTGGCACGATTGCCTGTGAACTCCATAGCTGATACTCGGTAATGCACTTCCTTTGCTGACTTCACGTGGTGAAGAACGGTGCCTGCCACACAGTCAGTAGATGCTGGTGGCAGTTAACAGTGGTGACACACTCGCCATCTTGTCATGTAGTTTGTCTACACGTCCCTCCAACAAGATTGTCCTGGAAGATGAGAGTATGTCACTTTCTATGGTGATACTGGGCATTGGTGACCTCTTGCACCGTCTCAGAGGGAGTGAAATGCTCCCGGCCTTGGTCTCACTTCTTATTCCAGCCATGGCGGTGAGGCCAGCTTCCCATGGCTTGGTGCCAGTGCGAGTTGGTGGTGCTCCCCTCTGGAAGCTTGCTCCAGGGATTCAAGCACACTCAAGGCTGAGTGTGAGGCTGGTTGCCTAGAGAAACGAATCCATTGACAGTCAGATATGTGTAAGAAAGAACTTTATATCAAGAAAATAATCATATATCAAGAAAACACCCCAGCCTAGTCCAACTCAAGTCCGGAAGTCCCTCTTCAGACTCACAATGATGAAATATGCAGGAAAATCACAGGCCGGTGGGTGCAAAGTCACGTGGATCCAACGGCGGTGGAAGAATCACAGGGCTCTGGTAGGTCTCAGAGTGGCTCGCCAGCAGGAAGGCGAACATAGAGAGAGAAGGGGAGGTTCCCAGGGCCCACCTTATGAGAAGGCCACGCCCACAGGGAGGCACGATCAGTCTGTGACCTGATTGACAGGCTAGACTCCACCCCAACACTTGTATATACGTATCTTCGAGTTGACATGAAATTATGTAACTATCACATTGCATGCACCCTGGCATTCATACATGTGCAACCCCCGGGTATGAGATGTTGACCCTCTATGGGCAGCTCTCAATCGATGGGTATAAGAGCTGATGCCACCTTCTTTCATCGCCTAGGGACACAGGCTCCTCAGAAACCTGGTGGGATTGAGCAACGAGGCGTCCATGATGGTGGCCAACGTGATAGCACACTCCTGAATTGGGCTCCTTCCTGCCTCGTTCCCCTTCCTGGGTCCCTCCCTCCCTCAGTCCTGTTCCCAGGAATCATATTCTCAAAGCAGCAACAACTATGTGTGTACCTTTCTCTTGGATTCTTCTTCTGAGACAATCTGGTCCTCCTTCTGTGCTCTGCACAACAGTAAATGCCAACAGAACCCACTCTCAAGTCCAGGGATACATCTAGATTCTCTATAAATCATTCTTCTTTACCCCACTGCCCCCACCCCCACCCCAGCTCGCTAATTCTACTTCCTGCTGGTTCCACTGTACTTCCTGTTGACGCCACGGTACTTCCTGCTTCTACTCCACTTCTTGACTTTCTATTGATTCCACCCACTACTTCCTGTTGATGCTATGGCCTTAAAAGCTTCCCAACGGCGAGATGCTCATCATTTCCACGGCCACTGTCTCTGTCCAGGTAGCCATCAGCCCTCCCTTGGCTCAAAAACAACTACCTCAATGCTCCCTGAGTTCAGTCATTGACAAGGCTCATGGGTCAAGGGGTGCTATTTTCAACTGGCTCATCCGCACGTGAACGTTGCACCCTGAATAAGGAAGGCAGAGGAAGAACTGGTGTCTTTGAGTTGTGGTGCTGGAGAAGAATATTGACAGTACCATGGACTGCTACAAGGACAACCCGATCTGTCCGGAAGAAGTACAGCCAGAGTGCTGCTTAGAGGCAAGGAGGGTGAAACTTCGTTTTACATCCTTTGGACATGTTGTCAGGAGGGACCAGTCCCTGGAGAAGGACATGATGCTCAGTAAAGTGGAGGGCCAGCGAAAAAGGGCCCTCAGGGCCCAGGCATAAGAACAATTGTAAGGGGCTGGCTCTGGACCGTGCAGTGCTTCAGTCTGCTGTGCATACGGTTGCTATGGGTCAGAACCGACTGGATGGTACCTACCAACAACAACAGGAGAGCTGGTAGGTCCCCAGGCCCCAGAGGAACATGTGTAGGTTGCTCTCGGGCTGACACTTTATTCTAAAGCCAGAGGTGTACTCGGGTTTGCAGGTCAGAAGATCTCACCGTACATGGAAATGATGGTTTTCAAGAGTGTTAAAGAGCTTCTAGGATCTTGAGGCCAGGAGAGAACTTAGGAGAAAAGTCCACGGAGGCAAGGCAAGAGATGGCAACATCCCAACAAGCAGGGAAGATCGAAGGTTTGAGTTGCTGGGATTCTGGCAATGCCTGGCATTTCCCCCCAGGATTCCAGCAGCAGGGAACAAGCTGGAAGTCTGAGGAACCAAGCATTTGGCATGGGGGAATTTGAGAGCCCACTGTGAGCCGGCTTCCTGTCCTCAAATGAAAGTGCTGCTTCATCTCCAGGCAGCGCACAGAGCAGCAAAGGGAATTAAATTAATAAACTGCATAGGGAGCACGGGACCCACTCCAGCCCTTCCGTGAATCATTCCGACACCAGAGTCCTCCGCCTTTGTGCTGATCAACAGCAGATTCAGCCTGGGGGCAGGAAGGCTGAAGTCAAGTCGGCTGTTTATATATTTATCTTCGTCGCCCACAGGCACTTGGAGGGGAGGACATCTAGGAAATACAGTTTATACAGGACAATTTAAAATACAAAGGACAACTTCGAACATCAACGGTTATATTTCATTTCCACAATCTTCTACAAGGGCAGTGTTTTATCCAATGGAGAGATAACGAAGGTGAAGCTCAAAAGAACAAAGTAACTAGGTGATTGGTGGTGGTGGTTGATGTAGGTGCTGTCGAGCCCGTTGCGATTCATAGGGACCCTGTGAACAACCGAACAAAACACCGCCTGGTCCTGTATCACCCGCATGATTCTTCTTGGGTTTGAGCTCCGTGTTAGAGCCCTGGGGTCAGTCCATCTTGCTGAGAGCCCTCCTCTTTTTCGCTGCCCCTCCACTTCACCAAGCACGATGTCCTTCTCTAGGGGCTGAGCTCTCTGGACAACACCTCCAAAGCAGGCGAGATGAACCCTTGACGTCCTTACTTCTAAGCAGCATCCGACTGTACTGCCCCAGCACAGGCAAGGTGGTTCTTTGGACAGTCCATCGTACTGTCAATATTCTTCACCAGCGTCACAATTCAAATGCATTAATTCTGTGGTCTGGCTTATTCATTGTTCAACTTGCACATGTACATGGAGCAATTGGAATAACACGGCTTGGGGCACGTGTCCCTAGTCCTCAAAATGACACTCTTGCTCTTCCATAAGTTAAAGACATTTTGTGCAGATCTGCCCGATGCAATACGTCATTTGATTTCTTGACTCCTGCTTCCATAATCTTTGATGGTGGCTGCCAGAAACTTCACACTTGACAATGTCAAACTTTTCTCCATTTACCATTGATGTTGGCTATTGGTCTAGCTCTGAGGATTTGGGTTTTCTTTACACTGAATTGCAGTCCACAGTGAAGGCTGTGGTCTTTGAGGTTCGTCAGCAAGGGCTTCAAGGCCCTGGATTTCAGCATCTGCCTATCACTGCCTGTTAATAACCTTTCTCCTGCTGCCACATTCTTCTCCAGATTGTCAGGTTTCTTGGGTTTTTTGCTCAGCATATTGAATACATATGGTGAAAGGATACAACTATGACACACACTAGTCCTGACTTTGAACCATGTTCTGTTCTGTTCGAACAACTGCTTCTTGGTTCATACACAGATTCCACATGAGCACGATGAAGTGTTCTGGAATTCCCATTCATCTCCCTACTATCCATAGTTTCTTATAATCCACACAACGGAATTCTTTGTATAGTCTATAAAACACAAATAAATACTTTTCTGGTCATCTTTGCTTTCGATTAAGATCCATTTGATGTCAGCAATGATATCCTTCGAGTCAAGTCCTCTTCTGAATTCGGCTGGAATTTCTGGCAACTCTCCGTCAATGTACTGCTGCCACCACTTTTGAATTATCTTCAGCAAAATTTTACTCGCATGTGATACTGTTTAACAATTTCCACATTCTGTTGGGTCTCCTTTCTTTGGCATGGGCACAAACCTGAATTATGTGTGTCTTTAGGTAATACTGAGTTATCAACAGACTCAGCAGGTTTTGCATCTCTATCTGCAATTCTTCTATTTTGCTAGATAGATGAGTTGGTTCTATTAACTTATAGGTAGCTCATCTGGTTTCAGGCAATTTGGCCAAAATTCATGTGTCAAGTATGTTCTAGTTAATTAATTATGCAAATGGTTCGAAGGTTAATCTTTGTTACATTGTATGTTAGTTAAGTCCATCTTTCCCTTACAGTATTATCTCTATTGCTCCCTTGTTAAAACTTCTATCTCTTATGCTTCAGACGGTATGTAAATGTTTTCACTTGATATGATTGCTAAATATTTGATTTGGGCTAGGGTCTGGTTCAAAGCAGCCACGATTAACTGAAATCTCCTGGGTATAAGTCCGATGTCTTAATCAAGCCGCACGTTGAGTTTCCAAAGCATATTGTTCCATATGCTTGCCTTGTTACTGCTTGTCTCCTCTCATTCGTTATGGGGTTAGAGTACTGTCTGTGAGTTGTGGGTATGTGAGGAGCGTGGTGTGTGATGTATGCATGCCTCATGGGCAATTTCAACCAAGCCCCTTATTCTTATTTACTGCTAAATCCTCCTTTGGTCATTAACTTCATAAGGACCTTTGTGAAGAATATTCTTGGGAGAAAACATAGCCCATTGATTCCCACCACATAGGTTACACCTTGACCTAATGTTTTTATGCTTATTATTGAGCTTACTATTACTCCTTCAAAACGTTTGCTGAAGACGGCACTGTGCAGACTGCATTGGTGGTGAGGTACACCAGGGTTTCTCAATTATACAACAGGCTCTTTGGGTGGGTGTGAAGCACTGCCAAGTCCTTTAAGCTACTAGTTCTCAGGCTGATGTTTTTGTAGGCAACTAGGGATAAGCATAGTTGGGTGCCTAAGCCAATTTGTGTTTTAGCTATCATGTGCTCAGATTAATTAAAGTCACTTACATAGTATATTTTTCTTTTGTCTTGAGTTTTTCATACCATAGAAAAATGTTAAACTTGTTGTAATTAATCCCCGTAAACACTCTTTATGCCCATGTTTATTAATTTAGGTTGATAGTATGACCACAGTGACTGACCAGTCAGTTGACCAGGCACCTGTCTTGCAAATTTCTTGACATAGGCACATGAGTGCTTCCAGTGCTTCATCAGCTTGTTGGGACATTTCAATTAGTATTCCATCAATTCATGGAAACGTGTTTTTCATTAATACCTTCGATGCAACCTGGACGTCTTCCTTCAATACCATTGGTTCTTGATAATATACTACCTCTTGAAATGATTGTTGGTCCACCAATTCTCTTGAATACGCTGACTCTGTATTCCTTACATCTCCTTTGATACTCCACGACACAGTCAATAGTTTGTCCATAGACTCCTTCAGTATTTCAACTCAAGCCTTGAGTTCTTCTGTTCTTTCAGTTTGAGGTATACTAAGCCTGTTCTTCCCTTTTGGCTTCCTGACAACAAGTCTTTTCACATTCCGTTCTAGAACTCTACTTTGTCTTCTCGAGCTGCCTTTTGAAATTTTTTGTTCCGCTCTTTTACTTCATCATTTCTTCCATTTCCTTTAGCTGCCCAATGATCAAGAACAGAGTCAGAGTCCCTTCTGATATCCAGTTAAATCTTTTCTTTCTTTCCTGTCTTTTTAATAGCCTTTTGCCTTCTTTGTTCTTTATGCCACAGATCATCTGTAAAGTTGAATTGGCAAAAGTTGGGTGACAGATTTATCTACAATGACAAAAACAATTTAATAGCTTCTGAGATGCTCATGTACAACCAAAAGCCTCATGGGATTTGGTTCCTTGGTTTACAGGTTTAGAGTCATGGTTTCATGGCACATCTGGCTAATCGGCTTAATAACATGTTTGGTGTTTCTGTCCAGCCTCTCAGTTCATTGTGTAGTGCCTTCAAGCGACCATCTAAAGCACAACCTTTAGTCTCCATTTGCTGGAGCAATAGAGGAAGAAGGAGAGTCAGGAACAGGAGGAGGATATTGAATGTGTGGCTACTGTCTTACAAGAACTGTCTCCTTGACCATGAGACCAGAAATAGATGGTGCCCAGCTACCGTTACTGGACATTTCAATCAGAGAGTCTATAGTAGACTCCTGATCAAAGGGGAGGAGCGATAGAAGAGAATTTCAAAGTCTCATGGACTCCACGGAGTCACGAAGGTTGCATAAACCCTTGAAACTCTGGCCCTGCCATCATCTTTCGACTTTAAGCCCAACATAGTCCCTGAAGTCTCTTTAAAAACACGAATTCAAATCTGGAGGAGAAAACAACGGGACCAACAGTCCCGGGGGACATGAGAGAGGGGGAGAGGGGGGAAAAGGAAGTGGTGTTAACAAACCCAGGGACATGGGAACAACAAGTGATCCAAATTGGTGGTGAGGCGGGTGTGGGAGGCCTGGTAGGGCATGATCAAGGGGAATGTAACAAAGAGGAATTGCTGAAACTCTAGTGGTGACTGAGCATGATAGTGGGACAGGAGGAAAGTCAAGAGAAAGAGCTGGGAGGCAAAGGGCATTTATAGAGGTCTAGCTTATCTTTTGCTAACTTGAGACTATTAAGAGTGAAGGGATGGAGTTTAGCCTGTCAATCGGGTCACTGCTTGATAGACCTCATTTGGAGGCACTACAGAGATAAACTGCTCACTGGAGGTGGGACACACACACTCTCTGCTTGGTATTCCTGATGACAAGACACACAGAACTACGAGAAAGCCCTGGAGCTGGAGGAGTCACGTGGAGACCCACACCAGTGCTGAGATGCTTACAACACCCCTGGATCCAAAAGACTTTCTACCCACTGGCCTGTGATCTTCCTGCATTGGCATCATTGCATGTGTTGTGTGAGTCTGAAGAGGAATTTATATATTGGTATCGGACATATGGGGTAATATTGGATGTATGGACTTGATCTAGGTTGGGATGTTTTCTTACTGTACAATTGCTCTTTGATATAAAACTCTCTCTTGCACACACGTGAGTCTCCTTGGATTTGTTTCTCTAGTCTACCTGGACTAACACAACAACTGAGCCAATAATCAGAGAAGCTGGATACATGACGAGGAATGCAGCAGCAGGATCGGTGGAAGGCTTCTTAATAGTCTGCTATGCAGATGACACAACCTGGCTTGTTGAAAAATAAGGAGGACTTGAAGCACTTGCTGAGTCCGTATGGATTATAATTCAGCGCGAAAGAAGACCAAAAGCCTCACAATCAGACCAATAGGTAACATCGTGATAAATGGAGATAAGATGGAAGGTGTCCAGGATTTGGGCATGTCACCTTAAATTATACGTTTCTGTTCTGTGGAGGGCTAACGAAAAAATCTCATAAATGACTCTGCAGCAAAGCTGATCCTGAAAGTAAGTCTTTTTCAGTCCATCCATGGAAATATAGTTTGTTACTAGCAAGCACCTCCCACTCTTCTGTCACGTGATAGTTCCACAGGTGACTTAGGTATTCCCCCAGGTAGAGAGGTTGCCTATCTTGCTTCCAACTCTCTGCTCCTTTTCACGCATTCATTCAACAAACATTTGTGGATTGTTTTCATCCTCCACGTAGTTCTCTAGACACTGGGGTTAACGAAGTGAAGGGCTGATGCTAAGCTGATCACCTTTACAGCAACGATTCTAAATGTTCTTCTAGGGCGTTCTATCCTAGAATGGCATCGCTGGGTCCGAATGCATGCCACGCTTCATTTCCAACACTCCTATCAGATCGGTGATGCAGAAAGGACACATCCAGAGCCTTAGGAAGAGTGACTCCTAATACACACAAGGCCAAGTCCCTTCCCTCGTGGTACTTACATTCTCATGGGAGGTAAGGCCTTGGGAGAAAAAATGAAGTCTGAACTCCTCTGTGTGAATGATGTACTAAATCAGCAAGACGGTCAAGAGGGCTGAGCTGGGATTAGACAAGACGAATGTGTAAAATCAGAAAAGAGCCTCTGACCTTCTCCAGCAAAACTCGGGAGCTTAGGAAGAGACCAAGCTGACAGGAGCAGGCCGGAAATCAGAATGAGGAAAACATGGAGCCTCTGTGGCTTAATATTTCTGAAATATACTCCCATCTCCAAAGGTTATCGCCATACCTTGTCTGCTGACTGTTGGCCAAGTATAGTGATGCTCTGACTCACCCAGTGGTCAGATGTTGGGAACAAACATAAACCATGGAATGAAATAGGCCTTAGTGATGCTGCACAGCTTTAAAAGACATAGCTGATATACAGTGAACCCCCGCCACTTCGCGCTTCGACTTCCGCGGCTTCACTCTATCGCAGTTTTTGCGTAACAGCGCATGCTCTGTCATTACTGCCACTGATTGGCTCATACTGTACATGCTTCTGTCTGCATCGCTACGTATCGGAGCTACGTATCAGATGCATTTTTGCTTTTGTACAGTGTACTGTAATTGTTTGCGATTTTTAAGAAATTTTATCTAAGCCCTATGATGGCTCCTAAATGAGCTGCTTCTTCTAAGCCTTCTGACAATAAAAATAAGCGCCAGAGGAAGATGCTCACCATCCAGGAAAAGGTAAAACTTTTGGATATGATCAAAGATGGCAAGAAAATCGTGGAGGTTGCACGCCATTGATTACAGTATTTGTAAGAACTATGTATAATAATACTGTATGTGAAATATGTAATACTGTAAACTAGATGCCATAAATAATATAATAAATAATAAGTGATAATTGTAACGTCCAAAATGTTTTACTGTATTTTCCCTTTTTCATTTAATAAATTGGGTAATACGAGTGTAATGGTGACTAAAAGGTGATTTTTCATGTCCTCTATGATCTAACTATGAAAATATTTGATTTACAAATAAGGAATCCTACTTCGCAGAATTTCATTTATCACGGTAGGGTCTAGAACCGATTAACCACGATAAACGAGGGTTCACTGTATAGCCTTTGCCATCTTTGGCCCTACACCCAGATAATCACATCTAACATTGGATGGCAGATTAGAAGAACAAGGATTCATAGAAACTAGTGCCTGACAGAAGGAAAAGAGAAAGCCAATGGCTTGGGAAGCAAACAAAAGCTTTTTTTGCTTCTATTTGTGGGCAAGTGGGGCGGAGCAGTTATGCAGTTATTCACAGGCTGAGTGGTCAGCGTATGTGCTAAGATTTCTAGTGAATATGTCCAAATCATAACCTTACCCGTTGCTATTGTTGTTGAATGGGGCCATTATTCCAACTCATGTACACAGACTGAAATGCTGTCCAATACTGTGCCGGCCTCACGATCCTTGTTGTCATTGAGCCATGGCTGCCGTCACTGTGTCAACCCACCTCCTTGGCGGTCCTCCTCTGCTTTGCTGCCCTTCACTTGACCAGGCACGATGTCCCTCTCCAGGGACTGGTCTTTTTACAGGCAGTCAGTAGAAGAAGGTGAATATATGTTTGCTCTCTTTATGGAGTGAAAAACAGAGGCCAGCGTCTCAAGAAAGAGTACTATCACACACACACACACACACACACACACACAATGATACGTTTAAATTGTCACAGGTAAGGGGAAACTTCAACTTATCAAGAAAATTAACCGCACAATCAGAGTTTCTTAACTCTGAGGGTCTTGTGCCCTCATTCTAGGATCATCTATAGACACATAGACAAAACCTCACCTACAATTCCAAGGACTCCTGATACGTGGCTTCAGGTTGCAATCTCTGACTCAGGTGTAGGACACCTCTTCCTCCTACCAGCATGCTATTTCTAACACCAGGTTGCTGTGCCCAAACTGGAGTTATGAAAAAATTGAGAATCACCAAAATCAGATCCCAAAATGGAGGATGGCTACATCCATCATTGCACAACTGTCAAATAACATCATTGCATGACTGTCAAATTACCTCATTACATAATTGCCAAATTATATTCTTCTATTTCCTGGATTTAAAAATAATAATAATAATAATGTGTTCTTGGATCGTAGGGTCTGGGAATGGAAAAGTAATTTTTCTTTGTGAAAGGTTAAGTCAAACCAAACTCATTCCCAGGGAGCCAATGCCCTGGTGGTGTAGTGGTTACGAGGTAGGTTGCTAACCGCAAGGTCAGAAGGTCGAAATCACCCAACACACTGTTGGAGAGAGATGGGGTTTTCTACTCCCATAATGAGTGATAGTCTCAGAAACTCGCAGGGGTAGTTCTATACTGTCCTACCAATCACTATATGACAGTCAAGTTCTTTCATTGCATTTTTGCTCAACGGTAACAGTCAAGTGGAAAACATTTTTTAAATTCTACCTTAGGGACTATTTCCTTTGGAACTGGCATACTAGAATGTCCAGTGGTGGGGTGTCTACTGGCATACTAGAATGGCCAGTGGGGGGTTATCTATTAGGTTCTACTCGGGCTGCTAACTGCAGGTGAGCAGTTCAAACCAACCAGCTGCTCTGGCAAACAAAGATGAAGCTTTCTACTCCCATACAAAGAAACAGCTCACAAATGCTCTGGGACAGCTCTCCTTAGTCCTACAGGGTGACTATGAGTCAGAATTGACTCCGTGGCAGTCAGTGTAGTTTGGACACCTGCAGACTTACACATCATAAAAGCCCACAGTCAGAACCAGTCTACTTACATGGAGCCGGAGCCAAGTACTGCTGGCCTGCAGGAAGAGCCAGATGTTTTCCATACATGGGAGTCCTTGGGCCATCCACAGAGCAGAGCAGCCCAGGTACAAGGAGATGAGATAGAAACTTCTCAATGCACAGGAGCCAGCGTTTCTTGTACAACTTCACAGGCATGAAGTCCTGTCCTCTTGAGAAACATGTCTCATAGAAGGGTTGCACTTGAGACACCACCCATCAGTTATGAATCTTCATCCTGTTTTGTAACCCATGTCTTCTGACTCCCAGTTCAGACCGCAGGTACCAACTTGGTGTCCTTTAATCAAAAGCACTAACCCTGTTGGAACACCATCAGACTACCTAGTTTCCAGTGCTAGAAGATTAATTTAAGACAAATTCTCATGCATAAAGGGAGATGGTTAACCCTTCATCCACACATACAGAGCACAAGCCACCAGCTGTCCCTGTGCCTCCTCTCAAAGCACAAATATTCCAGACCAGTGGTTCTCAACCTTCCTAATGCCACGACCCTTTACTGCAGTTCCTCATGCTGTGGTGAACCAACCATAAAATCATTTTCGTTGCTACTTCATCACTGTCATTTGCTACAGAGCAGGGTAACCATATGCAAATGCCATCCTAATGAGGTGGGGTCGCGAGATGGTCAAGCTGCTAAAAGTGGAGTGAGGGAGTGGGACTGGTCACCAATGAATGGGTCAACTGGGTCGTAGGTTCCTAATGTTACTTGGCCTACTGGCCCCTTTTTCAGAAAAAAAATTACTCAGCACCCCCTGTCAATTAAAAACGGTACTCTAGCCCTTTACCCAGAATAATTTGTTGGTATCTGCTTTTGACTCCCCTGGGCCGTTCCAGCACTGGCCCGCAGGGGGCGGTATCGCCCACTTTGAGATACACTGAAGCATTTGGTCCAGCTGACCTGGGGGAGTCACCACCACCTCCATTCTCACTCCCCGGGTTAAGAAGAAGATGCTGCCGTCCCTCTGCAGGGTGTGGGACTCAGAATAGAAGAAGCAGAGCCTTGAAGGGCTGCCAGGGCAGGGTGGAACAGAGAGTGGTCAAGTCCAGAAAGAGGCAGCATAAGCCCACCCATTAGAAATCTTTCTCCGTCTGGGTCACTGGATGGATTTGAACCACTGACCTTCAGGTCGGCAGCTGAGTGCTTCACCTTTGTGACATCTGGGCTCCTTTCCTAAGCCTACAAGAAGTTCCTGGAATCCTCCCAGATAGGTTTCCAAAGCCAAGGCCGCTGACGGTTGTCTCCGGGAAAGCGCCACTTCCAAAGTGAACTCAAAGGAAAGTGCCACAGGGTAGTGGGGGAGCAGAAGCTCGCAGACAGAGGGACAGCCAGCAGAAACGCTCCCGCCTCCGGACATGGAGTCCCCACAGCAGTCAGAGTAGGCATTGAAGCAAGGATAATTCATACCCCTAGAGAAATTGACGTCGAGTTTTATGGAAATGGGGCGATCAGTGGATATTTTTTAAAAGCCACATCAAAGATGCACTACTGTATCTGTACTGTGTGATTTTTTAAAAAGAAGAAAAAAGCGCCACACAAGGGTCCAGCACTGGGGTGAGAGTTCAGGGTCTAGAGTCAAGTTGTCTGGACTCGCCTCCCACTCAGCCCCTTAGCAGGTGGGTAACCTTGACCCTAAGTCACCTCTGGCTGCCCTGGGTTCATTGTCTATTTGATGGGGGCAATAACATTTTGCCCACACTCACTCCTCCCTTATCAACATGGTTAGGTCCCAAAGAGCAGGTCTTTTTGTAAAAACTAGTATTACGTGCAAATGGATGATGGCAAAATCAGCTCTCAAAATGGAGACTAATCACATCCTCGCATCACTGCCACCCCTACGGGGATCGTGATTCAGCGACGCTGACCCAGGACTCCAGCCACTGTTTGCCCTGCACCAAGGTGCTGCTTACTGCCGTACATCCGTGGTTAATGTGCAAAATGGTCAGAGGTAACGCTGATCAATGTGAGGTCATCTTGCTTAGAAGAACCTTGTTGGCAACTGTTTGGCTGCTAACTGAAAGGCCGATGCCCCAACCCAGCGGGCCACTCTGCAAGAGGTAGATCGGGAGATCTGTTTGCTGAGCGTCGTTGTTTGATCGATGTTGTTTGTTGAGCGTCAGTAGTGGATGTTGATTCGAAGAAGCCCGTGTGACGGAGAGGACCTTCCCCGCAGGGTTTTCTTTGCACGGCCTTTGTGGAAGCAGGTCAGCAGGTCTGCTTCCACAGAGCAGCTCGGGGGCGGGGGTGGGGGTGGGGTGCTCAAAAGACCAGCCTTCCATTGGCAGGCAAGCACACAATCATTACGTCATCGGGGCCCCTTCAGAAAAACCAATGGGAGTCCTATTTGGTAACAAAGGATCACTCAAAATGGGTTCCATAGAGCCAAAATCCACTCTGTGGTACCCATCCTGCCCAGCTCCTCGTCGTTGCTGAGAAATGTGCCACGGGCTCTTATTTATTCATCATTCGGTGCAGCCAGCCACTGGCCATTAGCCCTAACCATCCGGAGGAATTATGACCTAGCCCTAGCAGGCCTCCTTCCCAGATGAAGGGGAGTGTGGAAATCTGCCTCCACCCCCATAACTCCCATCCCAGTGCCCCTCACGATCCTCTCGTTGTTCAACCTAGGCCCAGAATGAGTTCCGGTAAGTCATGGTGGCCCCAGTGTTCTTCTTGTGCTTCTCTCGGTGCTTTTCTTTCGGTTTCTCAAAGAACCATCTGACAGATGACCTCCCCGTGACTTGAGAGGCAGTGTTTCTAACGTGATCAAGTGATGTTTAGCTGAGTTGATGGATTTTTTTTCTCTCCCTTGTTTGTGATGAGTGAGTGGGTGATACAGTGAAGGCGCGTGGTGGAAGAAAAAAGACAAGATATAAACTCTGTAGCACCCATGAGGCAGTCAAGCTATAGTTAATCCACAAGTTACCCTACACTTCTCCGGCACCCAGGTTCTTGATGAAATGTAAAAAGAATATTCTCCTTGAAAGAGACAGAGACTGTGGCATCATTTGTTCCCCGCCTACCCTTGAGCAGCGGCCTCAATGATCCGGAAGAGTTCCCAGGGACTCAAGAGTCAGCGGAAAGCTCTCCTTGGAGTTTTGGATGATGCAATGTCAACATGTTACAGCCCAGGCCCTTGCTCTTAGGGGGGCCTAGTAGGTCCTACTCAGAGCTCATCAACCTGCCCATCACACAGAGTCCTGGGAGATGCATGACTGTTCATTCAGTGGACTAAACATTAAGAGCAAAAGAAAAAAAATGCAAAGAATATATACAGGAAGAGGGAACTGGTACATTGGGGAACAAGGGTAAAAGCATTCCGTGAGCAAGTTTGTGTGTGTGTGTGTGTGTGTGTGCATTTACACTGATAGCACATCTCAAAATAGACTAGCCACATAGCGACATACTGGACAGAACATTCTTAGAAAGTGCACCATGCAGAGACCTTGTTTCAGGACATCCTAAGAGTTACCACACCATCAAAAAATTAACCAGGAAGGATAAATAGAGATAAGAAATGAGTGTAAGTTATATTTGTTGTGTTAGGCCGGGTTGACCAGAGAAAAATATCCAGAGACATTCATATATGTGTAAGAGAGCTCTTTATATCAAGAAGTAATTATATATCAGGAAAACATCCCAGCCCAGTCCAGATCAAGTCCATAAGTCCTATACCAGTGCATAAATCCAATACTAGTCCATAAATCTTTCTTCAGATTCATGCAGCTACATGCAATGATGCAGAATGCAGGAAAATCACAGGCCAGTGGGTGCAAAGTCTTGTGGATCCAATGACAATAGAAGCATCACAGGACTCTGGCTGGTCTCAACGTGGCTCATCAATAGGAAAATGAAGGCAGAGAGAGAGAGAGAGAGAGAGAGAGAGAGAGAGAGAGAGAGAGAGAGAGGTGGGTTCCCAGGAACCTCCCTATGCGAAGGTCAAGCCCACACGGAGGTACCATCAAGTGGTAACCTGATTGACAGGCTAGATGTTACCACTTCACTTTAATGCTAGAGGGTAACCCTCCAAAAAATTGCACTGGGTGGAGCAGAGCTTTCGTAGTTTGCATTTTTCCCACTAGGCAAGCATCGAGCCACTCGCTCTGAGTTAGTGCACCCAGTGGCATCGCCTGGGAAGATTCTCTCTGGTCACAGTAAATTTTTTTGTAAAGGCAGTTTCACTCTAACCTCATTTTTAATAGTGGACAATTTAAGAGAACAGCATGCAGCTGGGAAATTTTGTTTTCCACTCGGGAAAAATGCTGCAGAAACTATTGTGATACTGAATACAGCTTATAAAGAGAGCACTATGGGGAAAACTCAAGCATATGAGTGGTTGTCTCTTTTCAAAAAAGGTGAAATGTTGACTGATGACAAACCTTGTTCTGGATGTCCATCAACTTCCCCAACAGACGAACATGTCGACTCATAGTGCATTTGGAGTTCCTTCCAACAGGTCAGACTGTTAATCCAGCTTTCAATTTAGAGGTTCTGAAAAGATTGCATAACAGTGTGTGACAAAAAGACCTGATTTGTAGCAGCTAGTGGACTTCTTTTGCCACCACAACAATGGACCTGCTCATGAAGCCATCTCGGTGCACCCATTTTTGGCCCATGCACCTTACTCACCTGACCTTGCTCCAAGCGACTTCTTTTTGTTCCAGTAAATGCAGAGGGGCATGAAAGGACAGCGATTTGATGACATAGAAAAGGTGAAGAAAAAAAAAAAAGAGGGAGGTGCTGTCAACCATCCAAACAGATGAGTTTGAAACATGTTTCCAAGAATGGAAGTACGGATTTGACTAATGGATTAAGTGTAATGGAGAGTATTTTGAAGGTGATACCGCTGTTTTGTAAAAAAGTTAAAATTTTAAATACATAGCTATGAAAAAAAATCTGGTTTTTTTTTTAGTGGGAGTACCCCCCTCATACCTTCGAGTTGACATGAAATTATTTAACTATCACATTTGTAAAATGAATTACTTTTCAGAAATGGCCAAAAAGGAAAGGGTATGCCCATAGCCATCTAGAGGGCATCAACAGAGGAGGGAGGATCTGGAAGAGGAGGGAACGCAGAGGAGGTGAGCGTGTATGTGCTGAGAGGTTTTACCTTGGCGGTGGAAGGCAGGGATATTCTAAAGTTTTAGAAAGTGCTAAGAAAAACAATATCAATAAGAATTGGATGGTTAGATGCTAATGTTAGGACAGTAAAAACAGAATTCTAAATGTGTTGGGCAGAATAATGGCTCCCAAAGATGTTCATATCCTCAAACGCTGTGAATATGTTAAATTACACGGCAAAAGGAACTTTGCAGAGGTGATTAAATTAAGGACCATGAGATGGCGAGTCATCTGGAGTACCCAGTGGGTCAATTTTATCCCGTGGGTCCTTAGCAATAAAAGAGGGGGAGGGGGGAGGAGCAAGAGGGTTAGAGAGAGATGTAAACATGAAAGAATGTTCAATGTTCAGAGAGAGTATACATATACGTGTACATATTATGACTCTTAATATGCATGCTTAAATCTAAGGTTAATACTCTGTGCTCCTTCTGAAAGCTTATGGTCTTTATAACATTAACGCTGATCAAATCCCTTCATTTTCTGTGCTACTTTTATACAGATTCTTGGGACTATATTCTCAATAACCCAAACCAAAACCCAAACTCACTGCCATTGAGTCCGTTCTGACTCAGAGTGACCCTTTAGGACAGGGGATAGCTGCCCCTGTGAGTTTCCAAGACTGTAACTCAAGACAGGAGTAGAAAGTCCTGTCTTTCTCCTGCAGACCAGTTGCTTTTGAGCTTCTGACCTTACAGTCAGCAGCCTACCACGACTATTATGCCACTTAGGCTCTGAATCCCCCCAAGTAAACATTATTTTTACTACTTTGTATAGCCAATGTTAGTGTCTATTTACCCACGTATTTAGTCTTTATTCATTTTTCCTTCTCACATATAAAAACATACTATCTCATTAATTTTCTTCAGTCTGAAGGCAGTGTTTTCTTTAGTAAAGGATGGCACATGTGAAGTATTTTATTTGCACCTGTACGTGTCTCATTTTGCGCTCATTCACAGATGATAGTTTCGTTGGGTATAAAATTTTACTTTGAGGGTGCATTAAAGACAATGCCTTCTAACTTGTCATTTTGTTGCTAAAGTTAAGCTATTCTATTTTGGGGGGTTGACATATATATATATTTTAATAACTTTATTGGGGGATCTTACAGCTCTTATAACATTCCATACATCAATTGTATCACACATGTTTGTACACATGTTGCCAGCCATTCTTTCTTTTATCTGTGAGTCATCTAGCTTTTCATTATTTTGCATTTTTAATATTCAATATTCTGAATTATCATTGTCCTTTTCCTGTTTATATATTTCTTTTTATTTATTCTTCCTCACATTGGTTGGACTTCTTTAATACAGAGATACCTTAAAAGAATAGCTTTCAGGGGGAACCGATTACAAGGAACTATATGTGACCTCCTCCCTGGGGGATGGACAACAGAAAAGTGGGTGAAGGGAGACGTCAGACAGGACAAGATATCAAGGACTCATGAGGGAGGGGGGAGCAGGGAGGCAGGGGGAAAATGAGGACCTAATGCCGGGGCTTAAGTGGAGGGGAAATGTTTTGAAATGATGAGGGCAATGAATGTACAAATGTGCTTTACACAATTGATGTATGTATGGATTGTGATAAGAGTTGTATGAGCCCCTAATAAAACAATTTAAAAAATTTTTTTAAAGAATAGCTTTCAGATTTTTTTCTCTTAAAACATGGAAATAGAATTCCAGGTGTGAATAGTTTTAAGAAGATTAGGATGAGATGCACCCCTTAAATGAGATCACAACCTTGATCTGGTGTAAAGGGGGACTCCCCTGAGGTGTGCCCTGTACCACAAGAGACAAAAGGGGGAGAACTGACCAGAGAGGGACTGCCCTAGCCCCAAGAAAGAAGAGTTGGCATCAGAGTGTGTCCTTTGGAACCAGGATGCCTAAGCTGAGAACCTAGACCCAAGGGAAGATTAATACCAACACACACAGAGATCTCCAAGAACGTTGAGCTCACAGAGGCGGAAAACAGACAAGGCCTTCCCCCAATACCAACAAAGAAAGAAAGCTTTTCCCTAGACCTGCTGCCTTCGCTTCTGATCTCTGGTCTTCCAAACTGTGAGGTGCATTTGAATTGCGGTGGTAGAGGAGAATATTGAAAATACCACGGACTGCAAAAAGAACAAGTCTGTCTTGGAAGAAATATGGCCAGAGTGCTCCTTAGAGGCAAGAAGAGTGAGGCTTCGCCTTACAAACTTTGGACATGTTGTCAGGAGAGACCAGTCCCTGGAGAAGGACATTATGTTTGTTAGGGGGGCAGTGAAAAAGAGGAAGGCCTTCAAAGAGATGGACGGACACCGCGGCTGCAGCAATGTGCTCGAGCATGGGGACAATTGTGAAGATGGCCTGGGACTGACCAGTGCTTCCCTGTGTGGTGCGTCAGGTCGCTATGGGTTGAACCCAACTCATGTCCTCTAACAACACACTCTGAGAGAATAGATGTATGTGTCTTAAAGCCATCATCTTGGGTAGCCTCTGTGATAGCAGCACTAGGTAGCTAAACCAGCATTTACCTAACGATGTAATGTGTCGATTATGTACTGATGTGGCTACCCTCCATTTTGTGGTCTGACATGGTCATCATCCATTTTCACACAATGACCTGGTCTTTGGAAGACAACTGTGTTGAGAAGTGAGGAGTGGGTGGAGGTGAGATATTGTTATCCCCGTCATGCAATCAATGAACCCACGACACACAGAGGTGGTCTGGCCAAGGCTACCCATTTGGTAAGTGGTGACTGAGTGAACTGTGAATCCACACACCTTGACCCCAGAACATGCACTCTTACCCCCCAGAGCATACACTCTTACCCCAGTGCTGGGCCGTTCTTTTTCTTTCTCCACACTACAGATACAGTACTGCATCTCAAGATGTGGCTTTTTAAAAATATTCACTTCGAGTTGCCTCATTTCCATAAAACACCACTTTAATTTCTCTAGGGATCTACATTATGCTTATTTAATCACCTCCTCTGACTGCGGGGTAGCTCGAGTCCCTCAGGTGTAAATTCTCTTGTGCTGGCTTCTTCCGGAGAGCTGGTGCTCATTAGCTCCTGATGCTTTTCTGCGGGTCCTTTTTTTTTTTTTTTTTTTTTTTAAGGGCTTTTTGATTATGGACAAGGTGAAGGTTGACAGCAGACCACATTCCTACACATTCGGATTCAACTCATCCGGCGCCATCCCCTCAATGCCCCATGGCATAGTCCACTTCCTCCCTGTGTTTCCAGTTTCCATTCTTCCTCCGTTCTTCACCCTCTGAACTTTGTCCTTAGGGAAGTTCTGCCATTTTGATCTTAAATGGTTGATCATGCCAACATAGGAGTGAGCCCGCTTCAGGCCTGAAGGGCGAGTACATTGTGGCAGAGGTGCTTCCCCACGGACAACTGCATTGGTTTGGAAATCCATCTGGGAGGATTGCAGGGACTGTTGGTAGGCTTACTTTCTCCTTTCCAGGGAGAGGGAAGGAGACTGGGTGGCACAAAGGCGAAGCACTCAGCTGTCATCAGAAGGTTGGTGGTTCGGATCCACCTAGTGGCTCTGAGGAATAAGACCTAATGATCTTCGCCTGTAAAGATTGACAGTCTCAAAAACAGATAGAGCAGTTCTACTGACCTATAGAGTCACCCTCAGTCCGAATCAACTGGAAGCCAATGGGTTTGATTTGGGGTTGGGTATTATTAAATAAAGGGGACCTGGCAGGGCAGGGGTTAAGCTAACTAACGGAACCCACTTGCTGCTCTGAGGGAGAAAGACGTGGAAATCTACGTCTGTAAATGTCTATCGCCCTGGAACACTTGTGCGGCAGTTCTCCTCTGTCCTATAGGGTTTCGATGCGTCAGAACTGATGCCATAGCAACAAGCTTGGTTTACTATTAGCAAACTGGTCTCTCTGTACCTGGCACAGTCAAGCGCTAGGCTCCTAACTGAAAGGTTGTCCTTTTGAACCTGGCCAGGGGCATTTTCTAAGACCAGCCAGGAGAGGTACTTGTGGAGCCCACGGAGCAAGTTCTACTCTGCAAACATTGGGGGCGCCATGAGTTGGATTCGCCTGAATAGCAACAAACAACAGGAGTACATGATAAGGCCCCTGGGGTACAAACGGTGTGCGGTGGACTTCTTACCTAGGGGGGAGGTTTAATCCCACCCAGGGAGTCCTGGTCATGCAGCGGGTTACCTGTGGGGCTGCTAACCACAAGGTGAGATGAGGCTGTCTACTCCCACCAAGAGTTACCGTCTCAGAATCCCACCAGGGCAGCAGCGCCCTGTCCTACAGGGTCGCTACACATCAGAACTGACTGAATCGATGGCAGTGGGAGTGGAAGTACAAAGGACAGGCCAAGCCATCTGTTTCCAGAAAGATCACAGCCAAGAGGCTTTTCTACTGTGTCCAGGGTCTGCCCAAGCCCTTCCTCCACATCTTACCGCAGTGAACACGCCGAGAGTGGCCAAACACTTGAGCTGTTTGCTAATCCCACCCATGGACTCCCAGATGCAGACAAGGCACCCAATAAAACCCAACCCACTTGGTATAAATGTCCCAGTGCCAGAGATGGCGGGACACTGCGTAAAGCTTGTCTGCCAAAACCTAGAGCTGCCAGCACACACTCTGGTGATAATCCAGAGTTCAATAGGAGCCACCCCTCTTCAAGACAATGCCTGCCACTCTTCCGGCGACCTAAAGTAGCTTAACCAACACAAAACATCAAGGACCCACACAGAGCTGCAGATGGAGAGAGAGAGAGAACATGAGAGAATGTAAGGGCGAGGAATGATGGGTGGGAAACTACCCTTTCTTTGCACACAAACTCACTGCTGAAACGAAGATCAGAACTTAGCAAAGTGGGGCAAGTCAGTCACCTTCCTTTACAACAGTAAACAGTATTAAAGGGTACCATTCACAGAATTCAATGTCTAGAAATGAGTGGGGGAAATGTGTCAATGTTTACAGGATATTATAAAATGGTGTTCGATGTAGACGTTTCCCCCAAGTGAATAAATCCAACAAACGTGCCCATCAAAACCCTGAAAAGCATTCAGAAGAAATGCAGAGAAAACAGCTAAGACAAGTTTGAAAAGGAACAAACAGGGAAGGCCAACCCCACCAGAGGAGCCCAGTGGCACCATGCACTAAGCGTTGAGCTACTAGCCAAAAGATTGGTGGTTTGAGCCCACCAGCTGCTCTGCTAGGAGAAAGACAAGGTAGTCTGCTTCCACGAAGATCAAGAGCCTTAGAAATCCTAAGCAGGAAGTTCGACTCTGTCCTGTAGGGGCAAGATGAGTCAGAATGGACTTGACCGCAGTAGCTCTTACCCTACCAGGTACCAAGATGTATTTCAAAGCCACTGTACTTTTTGCAAGTGTGGTTTTCCCACAGTAAGAGATAAATGGTAAGCGGGTCAGTGGGGCACAATTGTTAGATGCCATCCAGTCAGTTCTGACTCACTGCAACTCGCTGGACCACAGAACAAGACGTTGCCGGCCCCTGCCCCATCCTCACAATTGTTCTTCTGTTTGAGCCCCTTGTGTGTCCAGCCATCTCATCGAGGGTCTTCCTCTTTTTCTCGGCCTCTATTTTACCAAGCATGATGTCTTTCTCCAGCGATTGACAACTTCACCAAATAAGTGACAGAGTCGCACCGTCCTTGCCTCTAAGAAGCATTCTAGCCTTAAGGCTTCGAATACAGATGTTTGTTTTGGAAGGCCGTGGTACTTCCAGGATTCACAGCTTGAATTCTCCTTCCGTCTTCCTTATTTAATGTCCAACGTTCCCATGTAAACGAGGCGACTGAAAATACCATGACTTGTGTCAGGCACACCTTGTCCTCAAAGTAACGTCCTGGCTCTTCAATTCTCAAAAGAGGTCTTGTGCAGCAGATGGACCCAATGCCATGCACTGTTTGATCTCCTGACTGCTCCCTTCACGAGCATTCCTGATGGATCCGAGCAAGACAAAATCCTTCACCACTCCCATCTTTTCCATTCATCATGATGTCACCTAGTGGTCCAGATGTAAGGATTTTGGTTTGTTTGTTTTTTTAAAAATCATTTTATTGGGGGCTCGTAGAACTCTTATCACAACCCATACATACAATGCATTGTGTCAAGCACTTTTATGCATTTGTTGCCCTCATCGTTCTCAAGACATTTGCTTTCGACTTGAGCCCTTGGTATCAGCTCCTCATTTTCCCCCTCCCTCACCACTTTTCCCTCCCTCATGAACCCTTGATGATTTATAAATTATTATATTGTCCTATCTTACACTGTCCAGCGTCACCCTTCACCCACTTTTCTGTTGTCCATCCCCCAGGGAGGAGGTTATATGTAGACCCTTGTAATCGGTTCCCCCTTTCCACTTCCCCCTTTCCCTCCACCCTTGGATTTTGGTTTCTAACATTGAGTGGTAATCCCTAATGGCACCTGCAATCCATGATCTTCATCGGCAAGTGCTTCAAGTCCTCCTCACTTTCAGCCAGCAAGGTTGTGTCACCTGCTAAGAAATCGACCTGTTTCTATGTGAGAACTTGGTTTTTCACTGATGGCCTAGGGAATCTTATGTGGAAATCATAGACTATTCAATAGCATTTGAGAGATTGGCTAAATAGCTGGAAAAGAAAATGGTAGACCTAGGGTCCCACCTCCCAACGAAGAACTAGAACCACCAAGCCCACGGAGTTATGCCTGCTCCAACCCCACGTGTTTCAAAGCAGAGCTGCATTCCCTGGGTTTTCCTTGCCTGTGTTCTTTAGGAATCAGATCACCGGGCCTTTCTTTCGTGCAACCACTGAGTGGATTTGAACTATCTACCTTTTGGTTAGCAGCGTAGGACAAACCATGTGTGCCACCTGAGATCCCTACTTAACACCATCCAAATATGTGAGATTAATTGACTGGAGTTCGATCTAGAATAGCTTTAAAATTGAAAATCTAAATTGAGAGATAGCATGTGAATCCTACAAAAGGCATTTGCAGTGTGGATGTTGATAGCAGTAGATCGTTAATACGTTTATCTCAGCCAATCAATATAGGCCAATTTTCTAGGAGGCATAAAGAAGCAGGTGGAGCAGGGTATTTTGAGAGAAAATTTGCACATCAAATTTAGAGTTGAAGGTGAAGCAAGAAGGGTTTGCTGTCACTGTAACAGCCAAGAGTGGAATGATCCCCGCACTGAGAGATGTTTCTGATGGAGCTTTAGGTCAATGTTAGTTGGCCTTTGGATAAACAGAGAGCCACGTGCTTAGCCCAGCACAGCAACTGCAATTCCCCTCCATGCTGCCCGTCGTGTGATGTTGAGTAGGGCTTGGGGCTGTGTTCTGATTTTTCAAACTCACAGGAAAGCTGACCAAAAGGTCAGTGGCTCAGACCCACCAGCCACTCTGCGGGAACTGGGCAAGGCTGTCTGCTCCCCTAAAGATTCACAGCCCAGGCAACCTTCCATACCTATTCTACTCCATCCTACAGGACCACGAGTCAGAGTTGACTCTGTAGCAGTGGGCCTGATTTTGGGTTATGGGGAGAGGGTGGGATACCGTTGAACAAAGCTTCCTTAAACATAGTTGGCCTATTGCCCCCCCTTCAGGAAACAATTAAAAAACTTTCATACTAGAGCCCATAATCCAGGACAAAGTATAGGTATTTACTTTTGCGGCCCTCTTGATCATCCCAAGATCCCTGATGGTATAGTGGTTATGAAGTGGCTGACATGGCAAAGGTCCGCAGTTCAAAACAACCAGCTGCTGCAAGGGAGGAAGATGCATCTTTCTGCTCCTGTAAAGAGTTACAGTCTTGGAAACCCACTTGGGCATTTCTGAGTTGGCATTGGCTGGATGGCAGAGTTTGGGGGATTATTTTGGAATCTGTCCTGTTCCACAGCCCCCAGGGGGCAGTATCACCCACTTTAGAAAACACTGGTAGAAAGTCTTGCTCCTCAGAGATGGCCTGTGGTCCAGCAAGAGTCAAGACCAGTACCCCGCTCCCCCCACGCACCAATGCCACAAAATCCGAATATGCACATTCACAAGATCCCCCAGATGAACCCTAAAGTTTGAGAAGCATTTAAAAGCATCACATTTGATAAAGCGCTGATAACCTTGCTCTGAGCAGTCTGAGTTCTGCACAGAACATTCTTGTTCTCCCAGTAGTAGTTAGCTGCCATGAAGTTAGCAAACAAAACACCACCCAGTTCTGCACCAGCCTCGCAGCCGTGAAACATGTGACCCCTCTGTGGTCGTCACTGTGGAACCCCGTCGTATGGAAGTCCTTCTTTTATTATTTTTATCGACGACCTTCTACTCTACCAAGCTTGATGTAGTTCTTCAGGGACTTGTCATCTCAGATCCCCCACTAACTTAGAAATGCCAATTCCTCTTTTATAGGTAAACTAAATCCACTGCCATCCACTCAAGTCTGACTCATAGCGACCCTCTAGGATAAGGTAGAACTGTTCCTTAGGGTTTCTGAGGCTGTAAATCTTTACAGCAGGGGACAACCTCATGCTTTGCCCAAGGCTGGTGGGTTTAAACTACAGACCTTGTGGTTAGCAGCCAAACTTGTAACACATTACATGACCAGGATGCCTTCTTTGGTTAAAGGCCGTAACTATTCTTTTTAATGGGGCTCATAGGATCAAGAGTCTCAATTACTCAAGACATGGTGCAGACCCAGGAATCAACACACACCCCAGTGACGAGTAGGAAGACCTTAGCTTCTAGATCTCAGGGTTCGTGTTCTTTATGGCATGGACACACACAGACCCTCACAATCCTAAGGAGCTTTGTTGTAGAGAAGAATTCATTGAAGAGACTTCATCCTGAGGAAGAATTATTACTACACCCAGATGTAGTAGTCATCAGTCTACACAGGAGGTGGCTGGTGAACGCAGCAATTTTCTCACTCGGATGGATGGAGTGTGTGAAACACAGACATTGTGATGCGGTCCTTTGGTTAATGTTTTGTGGAGTCACAATAAAGGTGGGTGAGGGGTGGGGAATGAGCTTCTATTGGATAATTAGCTATAAAGAGTGACAATCATTGATTTCAAGAAATAATTACAGAGGCTCTTAATCAGTCTTCTAGCTTTCAGGTGGGATCCTAAACTATCCCTGATGGAAGGTCACACAGCTTTAGTCAACTCTCTCAAAGGTAGGTAAGGATTCACCTTGGTCACAGGATCTCGTTTCCTCCCAAACAACGTGTGAGTCACAGCTGTGAAGTGGTGTGGGAAACTTCAGATGAGGGTAATTTCCAGTCCTTTCAGTAATTCTTTCATTACAGCTCTGTTGTGAACACTGAATCCCTTGACCCACTTCATACAAAAGACAGCTGTGCTGAGTCTCCTTTCCTCAGAGTGAATTTCCTTCAAATCCTAACTCAACCAGAGAGCGAAATTGCCTTTTTCATTGATAGCTCCTATCAATTAACATAGCCAGCTAGTAGGAGCTTGTCAGAACAAATAGCTAATCCCAGGCAGGCAGTTGTATAAAAAGAATCTGATTCAACCAAACTGGAGTGCCACTTGGGTCAGAAAAGTTTTATGAAATTTCTTGCTTAGAATTCCCTCCTCTTGATCAGAGATTTTATTGAACATCCTCTGATCAATGTAAGAAAGAGCCCTTCTGTTTGGATTTAGTTTAAATAGTCATTGATTAGGTTTGAATTATCAAGCATTTAACTTCTATGTAGTTACTCTGAGTCAGAATGAGCTCAGTAGCAGTGGATTTTTTTTATTGTATTTTTTGCTTCTTTGTTTGTGCTGTATAGTTCTCATCTTGAGGTCAGCTGGTCTCATGATGACCATAAATGAGTAACTTCTACAAGGAGTGATTGACCATTAAGCACGGGTTCTTTTCACCACCTATTATAAAATTCTACAGGTGCTTAGGAGATACTTAGAGGTGTAAAAGGACTAGGGCACTTACTGAATGGTTGAATTAAGGTGAGTGTTTTTCTAATTTACTAGAGATGACCATTGTTAACTACATAAATGACCCTGCACGTGGGCCTCGCTCGTTGGCTCTCTTGAGTTAAGGCATTAGTGGTCATTTTATTGAAACATTTAACAGTGTCAATTATATAATGACTATAACTATCATAAGTCTAATTTACAAGATTGTTTGGATTGAAGATGCTATATATTTTTGGTACCGAATCTCTAAGAAACGGAATCTGGTGGGTCAGTAGTAGTAAAATAAGACATTCAGCTAATCTGCCAAATGGCTACTCTAAGAGTGCCCACACGTGGGCACCAATACACACTCTACCCTGTTGTGCCAACCGGCAGGAAGCTGGGCAATTCTGTTATTGAAAACTCTCTTTGTGAAAGAAGCTAAAGAGGTTTGCTGAGGCTTCATTGAGCTGGCGATGTGATCAGTTATTTCTATAATAGTGGTCGATGTATTTTAAAAAGCATGTTTTAAATCAGCAACTCTATACTCAAAGGAAGACCCTTAAAAAGAGTAGCCTGCATTAGCATTGTTTGCTGTTTTGTTGGCCTTGTTCATTTTTCAGCCTCTTGTGTGTGTGTTGTTTGTGTTGCTTGTGTGTGTGGAAAATTTTAACTATCAGTTCAAAGAAAGCTTTTATGAAAAGAATGGATGCTTTGGGGAACTCCTAATCTCCTGAAGGGCTTTCTTCAGTCATTTGCTTAGCTGTTTAAGTAAGGTACACAAGAATATATACTCATTAGCAGCCAAATCACGTTAGTAGATTGTTTGGAAGATGGAGAGTGCTATGCATTCCATAAAGTCATTCTTCAGTATAAGGTATCATAACCAGATTGTCTGAATGTTACTAGACTTTTCTGCTTTATACAGAGAAGACTTAGTATCTAGCCAACTGACTGAGAAATGTCCAATATTTGGGCGTAGTATGTGAAATGAAACTTGTGTTTCATTGACTATGCAAAGGCATTCGACTGTGTGGACCATAATAAACTGTGGAGATCCTGGAAAAGAATGGGAATTCCAGAACACTTTGTTGTGCTCATGAGAAACTTGTACATAGATCCAGAGGTAGTTATGAAAACAGACCAAGGGCATCCTGCATGGTTAAAAACCAGGAAAGGTTTGCCTCAGGATTGTATCCCATCACCATACGTGTTCAATCTGTATACTGGGCAAATAATCAGAGAAGCTGGATTATATGAAGAAGAATGTGACGTCAGGATTGGAGGCTTATTAACAACGTGCAGATGGCACGACGTTGCTTGCTGAGAGTGAGGAGGACTTGCTGGTGAAGATTAAGGATTGCAGCCTTGAGTATGGACTGTGACTCAGTGTACCCAATCCTCACGTAAGACCCAAATCCTCACCACTGGACCAATCGATAACAACGTAATACATGGAGAAAAGCTTGTTGTCAAGGAGGTTGTCTTATTGGGACCCACAATCAATGCTCATGGAAGCAGCAGTCAAGAGATCAAAAGACGTAGTGCCTTTAGGTAAATCTGCTGCACGGACCTCTTTAGAGTGTTGAAGAGCAAGGATGTTACTTTGAGGACTAAGGTACGTCTGATCCAACCTAGGATAATCCAGTGCGAGACCGAAGAAGAAGCAAAGCATTTGAACTTCGGTGCTAGAGAATAAAAGTACTGTGGACTGCTAAAAGGACAACCCGATTAGTGTTGGAAGAAGTACGGCCAGAGTGCTCCTTAGAGGCAAGGATGGCACAGCTTCATGTTAGCTACTTTGGACTTGCTGTGAGGAGAGACCAGTCCCTGGAGAAGGACCTCAGAGGAGTATTGGTGGGGGGGAAACAAAACAAGGAAAGCCCTCACCCAGTTGGACTGACTGCATCGGTGGCTGCATCAGTGGGCTCAGGCACAGGGACATTGTGAGGGCGGCGCAGGACCACGCAGTGTTTCCTTATGTGGCGCAAGGGTCGCTATGGGTCAGAGCCGACGTAACAACATGTGAAATGTTGAACTGGATAGTTATGTCTTCTGGCATCTAGATTAAGGACATGTTGCAAGGAGATTAAGGTTGATAATGGGAGGGGATGTAGAGCAATCCAGCTACTGTTTAAATAATAAGGGTTGGATTAAGGAAAGGTTAAGGTCTAAGCTGGTGGAACACCATCCAAGGACTTGGTCTGAGCTTTCCAAAAAACGCCCCTACAAAATCGTTGCCTCGTTATGTCTACTGTCTTATCTCGGCCTAAGTGTTTCATACATGGATGGAGACAAAGCAAGTTCAGAAATACTTAGGAACAACAGGGTTGGTACTAGGACATTTTCCTAAAGAAGCATTTTTGTTAAATCTGTAGCTTTTTTTGGGGGGGGGGGGCGGGGTCTCTCTCTCCCTTTGAAATCGTACTGTCTTTGATTGAGAAGCCCATGTTCTGATGGCAAGGTAAATCATACCACACTGGAGGGTCTCTATTTACGCTATTTTGGGATGTTTTTGATGGTTTTGCTAAGGTGGCTTTTGCTGTGGATAAAGAGTTCATTTGGACAATGAGTAGACAAAGACCTATAAAAATCTGTGCTCAATACAGTTCTCATTTTAGAATCAACTGTGTTGTTTAAAGGAGTGTTACAGTAAAGAATATGTGATTGGCTGTGGTTAAACGTTTTGATCAGCTGTGGCTAAAAGTTCTTTCGCCCCCCCCAAAAAAATTATTTTGATGAATTAACTGGTTTTTTACCAGACATGTCTTTTATGGCGGTTATACAAGTTCTGAGTGAGAGCACCTATAAATCACCTATAAAACAAAAACAAACACTCTCTGCCATCTGGTCAGTGCTGACTCATATTGACCACCACCACCCCATCACCCCCGTGGGTTTCCGAGACTGTTGATGGGAATAGAAATCCCAGTCTTTCTCCTGAAGAAACACTGGTGCTTTTGAACTGCTGGCCATGCACATTGCAGCCCAAGGAGTAAACACTATACCACCAGGGCTCCTAAATCACCTCTAGAATTGAACTATGATTAGGCTTCTTTACAACTTATAATTGAGTCCTTGCAAACCCAAACCAAGCCCAACCTACTGCACGGAGTCCGTTCCGACTCACGGTGATCCCATACAGGGTTTCTGAGACTGTCAGTCCTGATGAGTGCAACTGGGAGGTTTGAACTGCTGGCCTTGTGGCTAGCAGCCAGTGTCCAACTCCCAGCACTACCATGGTATCTCTCTAGCCCTTGACTCTTTTCTCAAAAACTGTTCATTGGCATTTGTTAAGGATGTTGAAAAGGGTCAGGACATCAAATACATATCATTTCACCTTTATAAAGACAGAGCTAGACTTAACTAGGACCAACTTAACATACGCCGGGTTTTGAAACAGAGTGGACAATTTAAATTTATACCTTAAGCCCACTTAACCCAGTCCGTTTCCGTGAGGTTGATCCTGATGCATAGGGGCCCTACAAGACAGAGTAGAACGCCTTCCTTCGCTTCTTTTGGGGTTTTGAAGCTGTAAATCTTGGTCAGAGCAGACCGCTCGTTTTGCTCCCTATAGCTCCTGGG
>NW_022103915.1:8924145-8949134 GCF_000313985.2 Echinops telfairi
CCCACTGACCTTGTGGCTAGCAGCCCCATGCTTAGCCCGCAGCTCCACCACAGCACCTTAAACGTACACCTAAGATTTCTACCCACAGTTTCTTTTGAGAATGGTTTATAAATTTTGAGGAATGCAATTAATTCAGCTTGTGGGGGCAGAAGCCATTCCAGAGGGGAGGAGGCACTCTCCACCAAGGTGAGTAAGGACAGGAGAGCCCCTCTGGTAGACGAGCTCATGGAAACTGGCGTAACTAGGACTCGTTTGTAAAATAGCTTCAGGCTTAAATGGGAGTGTTTCACTGTGCATATGGTTGCTGTGTTTGGTACCATCCGGTCGGTTCGGACTCAGAGAGCCGGAGAACAACAGAACCCACCACCACCTGGCCCTGCACCATGCTTACCATCCGTGTTAGGTTTGAGCCCACTGTTGCAGCCACTGTGTTAACCCATCTTGCCGAAGGCCTCCCTCTTGTTTTGCCGCCCCTCTACGAGACTGATGTCCTCTTCCAGGGACTGGCCTCTCCCAACAACACCTCAAAAGTACCTGAGACGGAGTCCCGGCATCCTTGCCTCTAACGAGCATTTTGGCTGTTCTTCTTCCAAGACAAATAGATGTTCGTCCTGTTGGCAGTCTGTGGTACTTTCAAGAATCTGCCCCAGCAGCCTAATAAGTGCTAGCCTTAAATTAAGACACTCGTGAGAGATTGCATCCAGGTTCTTGAGTAAGGAGGGGGCTTCGGAGGGTGGCTGAGTGTTAGAGAATCCATCATGTGCCAAAAGTTAGATGCTGTCAGAAGAATTTTGTATAAGAGTATCTTATTATCTGATAAATGTCGAGCTATTTATTTGACATTTAGATCGAAGACTTTTTTATAAATTAATCAAGCTTTAGCCAGACAAATAAAACTTTTAACAAACCTGTTAAACTTAGTCCTTTGTCTAACTTGTAAGTGACAGTACTGACCAGTGACTCACCAACAAACTTAGATATAGTTTTCTCCTATAGCAGTAGTTCTCAACCTGTGGGTCGCGACCCCTTTGGGGAGTCGAACGCCCCTTTTACAGGGGTCGCCTAAGACCCTCAGAAAACACATAAATATTTCACAATATATAATTACATGTTTTTGTGATTAATCACTATGCTTTAATTATGTTTAATTATGTTCAATTTGTAACAATGAAAATACATCCTGCCTATCAGATTTTTACATTATGACTCATAACAGTAGCAAAATTACAGTTATGAAGTAGCAACGAAAATAATTTTATGTTGGGGGTCACCACATGAGGAACTGTATTAAAGGGTCACAGCATTAGGAAGGCTGAGAACCACTGTCCCATTGCATAAATGTAGGAGTATCGAACTTTAAATTATAAAGAATATTCACTTACGATAAGTTAGTTACTTAAAGGATTTGTGAAACTGCTTTCAAGTTGGCTTACTATAAAATATATTAAACAAAAAACTTTTATTAGACCGAATTCACTTGGATTGATTCAAGGGATTTTGATTATCTTAAACGAGTATTAAAGTAGTTTCAAAACTTGATCATACTACACATACTCAAAGGGCTCCTGTGAAGAAAATTTAGTAACTGTTAGTCACAGCTTTTTTTTAATAAAATATAAAACAGTTATAAAAATTTACCAGTCTGTGCAATGCACAAAGCAAAACCTCAAAAAGTGAATTAAGGTTCCTCTTAGCCCCCAAATAGGGACTTTTCTGGTCTTCTCTGGAGGGATGCATGCCAGCTCTCAGGTAAACACAGGAGTAATCGTGTACCACAAAAGCTTCAATGGGGTCCCAAAGGAGGAACCCCCACAAAGGACCCTTTGAAAGTGACATCCTCTACTTCTCTACTAGACCACTTGCAAACAAGCCCCCAAACATCAGGAAGCCGGATGAGTTTCACAGAGAAAGAGAGAAGGCAATTTTACAAGGGACCAGCCTCGTTGCAATAGTAACAAGGCTATAATGACAATGTTCAGTATCTGAGCAGAACTCATAGAAACGGAATCAACCCGAGGAAGCTCTCTACCCAAACTCACGGAGGTCCAATCCCATGAAGAGCTCACCTCTAAACAGTGACTCCAAGGGTCCTGAGGAGAGAAAAACAAAGGGCTCCCAAGTTCAAGGCCAGATGCATTGTACCATTCCTCAGGGTCCCAGAACAGCTCTCAGATTGTTGCCCGGAAGAATCCCCTCCACCTGTAAGAACTGAAAGTGAGAGACTGTTCCAAGGAAGAACGGTGATTACACCAGACTAAGAAGCTGCCAGTCTCCACACGTTGAGAGCTGATTGATTCGACTACTGGTTTCTCCCCCAGATGGGTTACAGCTCCCGAAACACAGACATTGGGAGGCAGCCCTTGGGTAAATGCTTGGTGGGGTCACAACGAAGGTGGGTGCAAGGTGGAGAATGGACTTCTGTGGGGTGATTGGCTAGAAAAGAGGGACAATCATTGATTTCCGGAACTAATGAAAGGGGCTCTTAATCACAGTTTTCTAGCTTGCAGGTGGGATCCTAAAACATCCCTGATGGGCATGCCCACGGCCTTATTCAGCTATCGCAGGATGGGGTGAGGGTTCATGTTACTACCGGGTCTCATGTGACCCCGAACGACTTGTGAGTCTACCAGTGAAGTGGTGTGGCCAAGTCCAGAGGAAGCCTTCTTCAAGTGATCCTCTTATTTGACAGCCTTGTGCCGAAGAATAAATCCCTCCACCTACTTCATACAGAGACACCTGCGTGGACTTATCTTTGGTCTTAGTGAATCCCCTCCATCTCCCAACTCAACCAGAGAGGGAAATGACCTCAACGGTTTCACGGCTCCCAGCAATTAACACGCCCAACTGATAAGCCCTTGTCAGGAGAACAAGGATTTAGTCCCAGGCAGGCGGATGGATAAAGAGAACAGTCTTATTCAGCAAAACCAGCGTGGCATTTAACCCTGCCGTTTGGGTCAGAAGGGGTTTCATGAGCTTCTCCCTCACAGCGGGATGCTGTTGGGGTACTCTGCCTACAGAAGGTGGGGAACAGCACACTGAACACTGAGCAATGAGAAAGAAGTGGAACAAGGGGCCAGACGGAGGGTCACAAGGGGGCGTAGAATCGGGGTTGGTTATTTTGGGTTCTGGACCCAAATCCTTGGGGCAGTGGCTCAAAAGCTGGGTGGGCCCAATGCCCACAGCCCAGGGATTCTGAGTGGATGGTCCTGGGCTGAGGTTTCAGCCAAGGGCCTTGCTTTTCCCCCAAAGCCAGTCTCCCAGGTGATGCTGGGAGGCAGCTCTTAGAATTCTAGCTGAGATGGGAATCCGCTGGTTATTAGCTTGGGGCTCATCAGGGCACGAGCCCGAGAGCAGGGACACCTGTGGATCCTTTGCCCACACAACCTCTTTACAATGAGCTATAACCATTGAACTAGGTTAGGATGCCCTTAACTGCCAGGATTTCCTCTGAAGAGGAAAATGGGATATATTAGAAAAGATTGGGGGGGGGGGGGAATGAGGAGCTGATACCAAAATGTTCCGAAGATGATGGAAACATGTACAAATGTACTTGACCCAATGGATGGATGGATTGTGATAAGAGCCACAAGAGCCCCCAATAAAATGATTTTTTAAAAGAAAATAACGATTTATAATTTATCAAGGAGTCACAAGGGGGAGGGGGACGGAGAGGGGGAAAAAAAAGAAGAGCTGATACCAAGGGTTCAAATAGAATGTAATGAGGATGGCAACAGATGCACAAATGTGCTGATACAATGGATGCATGGATTGTGATAAGAGCTGTAGGAGCCCCCAATGAAATGATCTTTAAAAAAGAAGTGATTACTGTGGAACATGGAGTGGCTGAGTCCCCGTGTGCTCGCACGGGGGCACCCAACAACACTACAACACAAAGCCACAGAGCCGATTCCCGTGTCACCAGAGTCCACAGAGCACTGACAGGAAGTCAAACATCCACCTTCCATTCCTCCCTCCTTAGATTCCCCCAAGAACAGAGACGGGTCTTGCTCAAATGCAGATCCTGGCTCAGCAGGTCTGCAGTGGGCCTCAAGACCCTGCAGTTCTCTTTAGCTCCCAATGATGCTGATGTTACTGGTCCAAGCACCACGCTCAGAGGGAACGTGGGTCTAGAGGCCATGCTGATGGCCTCCCTCTGGAGCCCACCCCAAAAGGATGCCTCCCACACTCCTCAAGACTGAACCCCATTGAGGTCCCTCGATGTCTACCTGGTCAAAACAGTCCTGACCGAATGCCAGGAGCTTGTCCATCTATTGCCATCCCACCCTCTCATCCCAATAGGCAATTTCTTGTTGGTAGAGTTGGAGGAAATGGATGGAGCAAGCGGGGGCTCACTACCAGCTCTTTCCCATTTGAACCCTGGGGCTGAGAATGTTCGTTTCCAGCCCAGAGACAATGAATCTGAAGCTACAAAGTAACAAGATACCCAGGGGAGTCTTAGGGGCCTGGGCTGGGGGTGGGGGAAAACTTGCTAAAATGTAGATTTTGATTCAGTGTATCTGGGTTGGAAGAGGAAGTTCTCCACAGGGGGGTTGAACCAGAATGAACCGGTTTGAAGCTGTAGCACAGGCTGTCAATCCAGAGTTGTAGCCCCAGCATTCACCAATGGAAGAGGCAACGTACCACGCGGTCCAAATCGGGAGATGAAACGATAAGGTCAGCTGAGGACACTGTCCACACTAGTCAAGACCATTGTTTTCCATCTTCTCTTCCTGAAACGTCCACAGGAATCATCCTGGGGCACCCAGACTCGAAAGAGACCACACGTTACAAAGGAAGGAATGGAAAGCCCCAGGATTCTGGGGAATGCAGGCTGGGGAGGCTCCCTGCACCCCACCCCACTCCCAGACCACACAATAGCTGTGGTTTCCACTCCTGCCGAATTTCCCTGAAAAAGACGCGGGTCCTCGGGTTTTAAACCCCTTCTCAAAATAATTTTCCAAATCCCACAGAGGGATGACAGATCTTTGCGCTTCATATGAAGAAACCCTTAAATGAAACCAAAGAAAGACTCAGATATTACCCTTTCAAAGAAGGGGGAGAGGGGGAGGAATTTCCATTCTGGAACATTCTGAAATGTGGCCTTTTTGATTCTGAAAAAGCAGAGTGAACGCTAAGTAGATCTACAGACTTTGTGGGCCCTGGAGTGAATGAGGTGCCTGGATTGGGGGTGGGGGGAGACACTGGCAACCAGATGCCCGCTCCTCGCCTTAAGGGGCTCCTGCCGGGACACTGCTTAAGCTGGACTTGCTAGCATTTCTGACCCCACAGTCCTGGGTCCCGTTTTTAGATTCCTCAGAGTCTGCGACCATCATTTGCAGCTCACCTACTCTCGGCAGGTGCCTTACTCCACACAAATCTGTCTGAAGGCCCCAGTCAGGATACTGAGTACCAAAGACCTTTGGGAACTTCTCCACCTCCACCTCCTCCAGCACTCGGCTTTTGTCTTCTGTGGAGCTCGGGCTAAACCCAATTATATTGCTGTCACCGCAGGCTACCTGGGCTCCTGCGTGGGAATTGGGCAAAGACGCAAAGACTCTCACCTTTCCTCTGAAGGGATCAGACATCAAACTCATTTCTACCCTCACGACATTTCAAAAAGGTCACCAATTAGTTTCGAGATCCCGAGTCAGAAAGAAGGGAGCCCCAGCGGCCCTCTGTTTAAAGCATATGACTGGGGGGTGGGGAGGTGGGGTAAGGTTGACACTTTGAACCCACCAGCTGGTCTTTGAGAGAAAGAGTAGGCTGTCTGCTTCCATAAGGATTTGCAGACTCGGAAACCCTAGGGAGCAGTTCAGGAGTGTCTTTCTGAGGAGCCCCGGTGCACTGAGGGATAAGCATTAGGCTGCTAACAGCAAGATCGGTGGTTCAAACCCACAAGGGAGAAAGATGAAGCTGTCTGCTCCCATAGTTTGAGTGTCTCAGGAACCCTGGCTGTAGGGTCGCTATGAGTTGGAATCGAGTCGCCACAGTAGGTAGTAGAGTTGGAAAAGAGTGCCCTGAGTGGTGCAAATGCTTAGCCTGAGGTTACCAGGAGGAAAGGCCTGGTGATCTGCTTCTGAAAGTTCACAGCCTTGTAAACCTGGGGGGGCGGGGGTGTCTATTCTAGCTAGTCATGTGCCAGTGGGTTGCAGAACTGACTTGATGGAAGATGTTTGTTTTCCATCAGAGAGGACAAAACTCCAGGCAAAGCTCCCCACTGAGCAGAGAGCCAGGGGCTGGTTTACATTTCCCCCTTGTTCTTTACTCTCTTAATTGTGTTAATGGGCATTCAGGACCAAACAAAGTGACCTTGTTTTCCTCCTTTGCTGCAAATTCCTGCGCTGGCTGGATCGTGGCACCCAGGGACTTGTCAAGACCATAGATCTTGGTTGGGGTAGAAGGAGGGGCTTTCTCTAATGTCTGTCCACCACCGTGTTTCACAATCGCTCCTACAGGACGGCAGCGTCCTCAAAGCTGGGGAAGATGCGCCTGGGGGGAGGGGGGCTCTTCCAGAGTTGCAGGACTGTCAGGCACATCGATGGCCAGACCCCAAGGCACAGGCTGAAGGTGGAAAGGTCTCAGGCCCGGGAGGTGCAGGTGGCAGGGGCCCTGGCTCCGAGTGCCTAACGTCAGGGGCAGCCAGGCCCTGGCCTGGAGCCCCCAGCCAGAGGGTGGATGTGTGGTGAGTTCAGGGCAGTGGGGTTCTGACGCCAAGGCGGTGCCTGCTTACAGAAGCTAAGGTTCTGCTGATGCCCAGAAGTCAAGGCGCAAGGTACTTGCCCGCCCCCCGCCCCCTCGGTGGGCCCTAGGCCTGGGGGCGGGAAGGATGGCTGAAGGCAGATGGCGGGACCTAAGGGAGCCCCTGGGGCCGGGATGGGGGTTGGGGAGAAGAATGCCAAACGCCAAAGGTGCATATAGCACGTGGGCCCTAGGCCTCAGGGTGCTATCCTCTGCTGCACCCTGCTTCAAGCCCCACCAGGACCAGCCTTCATCCCCGCCCCTTTATGCGCCCCGCCCCCATGCCTCACTAGCACCTCCCCTGGGCTGCCCCCAGGTGCTATTCCTACCAAGCCCCGCCCTCCTCCCGCCAGCCCCGCCCCCTCCAGGCCTCAGCCCCTCCCCAGCATGCCACGCCACGCCCTGCGACTCCGGCCCTGTCACCTGAGGGTACCTAAGAGGCTGTGCTTTAAAGACCGGAGGCCCTGTTGCTCCGTCAGCGAGTAGCTTCTGGGCGACCTCTTTGTCTGTTGCCTTCCTTGAGGACTCTGGGATCCATGAGTGCCTCCCAACCTGCCGAGGAGTATTCTTCGCTCCCTCTCCCGTCACGCCTGTGGATCTGGGACAAGAATGTGTATCTGGATGAGAACCAACGCCCCTGGCTGCCCACGATCATCCAGGTACAGCCCGCTGACTGCAGGGACTGCACGGTGGCCCTTCGGGCTGGACCCTGAGGAACTAGAGACGCCCAAGCCGTCCTGGGCCTCGGAGGAGCGGGGCCCGGTGAGGGTGGGGGTCAGCCGGGAGACGTCTCCATGTGTAGGCCCCAGAAATTCTGGGGTTTTTTTAGAATGGGCCCCCAATAGGTTTTGATCCCAGGCGGTTGGAGACTGTCTAGCTGGAAGATGCAGCGTTTCGGAGCTGCTCCTGGAGTTGACGGAAACAAAGTGAATGTGTAATAATGTAATATGAAAGAGGCCGGTGCGGCATTAATTACTAAGGGGTTGGACTTTTATTTGTGTAGCGTCCAGACAGATCCTTGGTTCATACTTTTTCTTAGAGTATCCCACGTGGCACAGTGGTTAAAACGCTCAGCTGCCCACCCAAAGGTCCGTGATTTGAACTGGCTCGCTCGCTGTTCGGTGGAAGAGACATGGTGGTCTACTTCCAGGAAACACTTGCGTTGTTCCACTGTGGCCTAGGAGCCCCCGGGGCAAAGTGGGCTGCCGACTGCAGAGTCAGCAGTTCTAAACTACCCCAGACAAAGAGGCGGCTTTTTACTTCTGCGAAGAGTTACTGTCTTGGAAGCCCACAGGGGTGGTTCAACCTTGTCCCATGGGTGGCTGTGAATCGGCATCGACTCGGTGGGTGGTGGCGAGTTTGGTGGCGAAGTTCTGTCCTGTAGGGTGGCTGTGAGGGGGATCCACCTGATAGCAGTGGGCTGTCCTTAAAGGAACGCAGCTCATTTGCGGGTTCCTTCCCTCCGAGGCCGGGTATCCCCACAAAGAACAACGCAAATGCTGACGGCCTTGCCGGACCCAAGGAAGGGATCAGAGCACATTGAGATAACTTTCCTTCAGTTCACCACAAAACCACAAGAAACTGAACTGTGTGCCGGCTCTGCCCCCACTTCACAGATGATGAAACAACCCCCCACCCCCACCCCGCCAAGCGGACTGTCACCGAGCTGCCTTTTGCTGGGTTTTGCTTCTGATTGGCGAGTGTGCTATAGCACACTCGGTCTGTCAGTGCTGTCTGTTCTGCGGGTCTCCCTAAACTTCCCCTCGAGCACAAATCCGGCCAGTGGCTGGGGAGCCCTTTCTAACTCGGGGTGCCCCTGTGCCGGACGGGATAAAACTGCGCCGTGGGTTTTCATGGGCAGTAGGCGTTCTGGTAACCTGTCCCCAGGCCTCTCTCCCGTGACATCATTGTGTGGGTGTGAAGTTCATATTGGGACCAAGCTATGTGTGTCCCCACCCCACCCCAGGGACTTCCATACTTCGGAGCAGAGAGACCTGGCTAAAAGAAGCCAGGTAGATCTCGGGGAGAATGTTCCTGACAGAGGGAAGTGGTACAAAGGGTTCTGGGAGCAGGTCTGTTCTAGAAATACGGGGGTGGGGGTGGGACGCGGCTGGGTGCCTGGCTTGGGGTGAAGAAAAGAGCACCGGGCCAGGAGAGAGGCCAGGGCCCAGCGGCGCGGGCTTTGGTGGGGCGTGGCTTAGATTGCCATTTGCTTCACCTGTGGCCGGCCGTGGTGGGAGGGCACTGAGCAGGGCGGGCAGGAGTTTAGCTTCTGCCTGGTGGCGAGTTAGGGAACTACAGTTCCAGGGAGAGGTGGAGACGGTGAGGAGGAGGTAGCTCGGGTCCAGGGCTATCTTGTTGAAAAGAAGAACTATGACAAGAGAAAGACTGTCCCGGAAGGCCGAGATGGGTGCCAAGGGCTTTGCTGGAAAGCTCAAAGGGTCCTGTCACGGGCACCATGGCTGTGTTTCTTCCGGCTGTTGTATCGGAAATGCCACCAGCGAAGGCTTTAAAGAGCAGGGCTGCCCTTTCTCCCAGTTTTGGAGCGTGCTGGTGGCATTATTGTGAGGTGCCACAGAGTAGAACTTCCTAGAGGGTGGGGGTGCCCTAAAATGGCATCTTGAACATCTTGAAGGGCTTGTCAGTTTTTCTTTTTCTTTTTTTTTCCTCCCACAGAGCCCCTGGGTGGCTTTGAACCTCCAACGCTATGGTTAGCAACCCCTCAGCAAGCACTATTGGTGCCACCTGGGCCCATTGTTGAGGGAGGCTAGACTCTGAATTCCATCTCTGTCTGTCTGTCTGTCTGTCTGTCTGCCTGTGTGTGTGCAGGTGTGCGTGCGTGTGCCTGCTTGTCTGTGTGCATGTTTGTGTCTGATGATGGTGCATCACGGACAGCAAATGCCAGCATCCCAGACCCAAACCCCTGTGGGCAGGTGAGCTGGGCTCTGAGATGCGCCCTGTCCTTCTCTCCACGATATAGAGGGAGAATGACTTCCGAGTGGTGATGCAGCAGGAGAATGTCTCCCTGGGGGAGCCGATGACCCCCAGCCAGCTCCAGCCACGGGAGCTACCTCTGTTGTGGCAGCTCTACCCTGAACAGAAGTACCGGGACTCTAATTCCAACTACTGGCACATAGTGTGCCACAAGATGGCAAGTGACCCTGGGAGCCCTCCCTCACCCTGGCCTCTGGGACAGAGCTGCTCTTACTCCCCCTCCCCCCCAACACACACCTCCCCACACACCACACACACAAACACGCTTGGAACACACAGGGCTGACAGCAGAAGACCCTGAAGCTATTAGGCTGGAGAGAAGTTGGAACAAGCCACCAGACCACCCCCTGGGGTCACTGCAGGGTGGGGGAGCCCAGGCTGGTGGGAGGCCATGACCCAGATTCTCATCTACAAGGGCAGTGGGAGACCCAGGGCTGGGCTCTAACACCCTTCTTCTCTCCACGCAGCAAAGTGGCAAGCAGAGGCTGGTTCTCAAGAAGTTGCCCGAGGAGGACTAGCAGGAGTGGCCTGGTGAGCACAAGGCACAGGGCCCATGAAAGGGGAGCCCCCATGGTGCCCGGGGAGCAGGAACAGGCCTGGCCGAGGTCTCGGGACACGGCTCCGCATAGGTGTTGTTGACGGGTGCTGTCTGAGAGGCTCAACTCACACCAACACATCAACAAACAACACGGAACACTGCGCAGCCTTGCGCCTGCCCGCCCCCCCCCCCCCCCCCCCCCCCCATGGCTCCGTGTGAGCCCCGCTGCTGTAGCAGCAACTGTCAGTCCAGCTCCTTAAAGGGCTTCCTCTTTGCCCTTGAACCTCACACTTTCCTAAGCATGATGTCCTTCTCCAGGGACTGGTCCCTGCTGACAGCATGTCCAAAGAACACGAGAGCAGGTCTCACTACCCTTGCTTCAAAGGAGAGTGCTAGCTGCCCTCCCTCCTAACCAGGCTGCAAGCAGCATGACCCCTTCCGGTCACTTTCTGCAGTCAGCCCTGTGAAATCACCGCAGCCCTGAGACCAGGGGTGGTGGCATTGTTTACTTTACAAAGACTTAAGCGCGGACAGTCAATCCAACCATCTGGTAGAAGCTCTGTTTGGGTCAACCAAGAAGGCTCAGTGGGAGATGGCTGGCCACACCCCGGTCCTGGCCCCACCCCGCCCTGGCCCTGACTCCACCCACCCTTCCTCCACCTCTGAGAACCTCTTTTTCTCTTGTCGCCCCTCAGGTTTCCCAGTTCCGTCACCTCTCACTCTGAACCTGGATCCTGCTGACCTTCCGGGCAGATGTGTGTTCACGGTTCCCCTTTGCTGACCACACTCATGCTGGCTGAGACACATCGGGTCTGGGAGGGAGTGGGTGATGGAGGACGAACAGCCCTGCCATGGGGCGGGGGTCAAGTTGGTGTCAGACCCTCCATTCTGGGCCTTCCCTTGCCTCCCCTCTCTCCCTTAACGCCCCCTACACACACACACACACACACACAGCACTGCCTGGAAGCCGGGTACCACCTGAGAGGACTTCGTTTGCAGTGACTTTCTTCAGGGCCAGCTCTGCTTGGTTTTGTGTCCCCAGCAGGGTGATGGCCTTGGCCTCCACCCCCTTCTCCCTCCATCCCCTTCTCCTCCAACCATCCCTCACAGCAACAGTGGCACCACCTGACCCAGGACTTCCACCCATGTGTGCCCTGGCCCCAGCATGTTCCAGTACAACTCAGGGGAGGGACAGGAAGGAGCCTGGATCGAGCGTGTCCTGGTCAGCAGCCCCAGAGGTCACCAGGCCAGACAGGCAAGCATGTGGGCCTCGGCTGCCTACCTGTTGATGGGGTCCAGGCTGGACACACCATGGAGGGGGGGTGGGGGGTTTGTGAGATGGCATGCAGAGACACTTTGTAACGTTGATTAAATATGACACAGTTCATCCCATGTTGCGCTGACTGTGCACCTGACCTCGACCCAAAGTGCCGGGAATGGGGAGGCCAGACAGTCCCCTAGTCCGAGAACATTTGAAAGGGAAAGACTCCTGGATACCCGGTGGAGAAGGCTGGAATCTTCACTCATTATTTGACCTTCTAAAGCTCAGTGTTTGGGGGAAACTGGGTGGCATCAGTGGTTAAGCATGCTGCGATTAACGGAAAATTTGGCAGTTGGAACCCCCACCCCCCACCCCACCCCTTGAGGCTCCTCTGGGGACAGGCCTTCTGCTTCCAGAAGGTCCCCACCCTGAACGGCATAGGGGGCCGAGAGTTGGAATTGACTTGACGGGCAATTAACAATTTGAGAACCATTGCCAGGGGGACGGGGCAGACTCTCCTGGTGTTCAGGACCCTCTAGCCTAGCCCTGCCTTCCGTGGCTACCTGATTCCTGATCCACCATCTGCCCCTGCCAGCTGTGTCCTCTCCCCACCTTCCCCACCCCTGTGAAGACTTAGCTGTTGCCTGAGAAGTCGGAGGGTTGGGTCGACCTGGAGACCCCTCGGAAGAAAGGACTGGTGATCTAGTTCTGAGGAACCATCCCTTGTGGCACCAGAAGTCCCTCCTCCTGAATCTGTCCCAACCATCAGACTCCCCTCCCACCTTTCAGGACCTGCAGTTACAGTCCAGCCTGGCCACCCAGCATGGGTGTCTTGTGCCCTGGCCCTCCTTTACCTTCTAAGCCAGGTAACACAGGAATGCTGCTCAGAGAAGGGAGTGCTGGTTCTCCCCACATGCATGTGGCTTTAGGCCACAGTGTCCTCATCTCTTAAATGGGAGTAGTGATACTTTTCTTGGATTCAAAGGAGCAATTGAAGTGTTGCAAATAGCTCATAAGAAAGAAAAAGCAAAACAAGAAAACACGGCCCATGAATCAGAGCAGCCCTCTCAAATAGAGGTGAGCTGCAAGCTGTTGGAGGAGGAGACGGCCTCTTCGATCTCCTGTGGAGTCACCGGGGCCCAAATTCCTAACTTTGTGATTGGCAGCCCAACATGTCACCCACGGGTTCCTTTCAGAGGAACTGCATAAGGAAAAGACAATGATTGCCCATGAGAAGTAGTCTTGGTCTTGTCAAATTCCATCATGTGATGCCTTCCTTTCTGTCACTAAGGACAATGGCTGTTCCTTCCTCTTTATTTCCAACTTTTGCATTCCAAATGCTGAGAATGATCAATGCCTCTTGATTGCATGGTTGATAAGTTTCAGACTGAAGACGCTGGTAGAAATTCTTTAATGTCTTCATCACTAGCTTTAGTGGTTGGTGCATACATTTGAGTAATAGTTGTGGTGACTGGATTTCCTTGTCTATGAACAGATATTCCATCACAGCACCGGTCCTGAATACCAGGAGGGGCCGATCTTGAAATGACCTTTCTGACAATGAGTGCAAGGCCATTTCTCTTGAATCTGTTGTTCCCAGGATAGGAAACCACATGACCCCCTCATTCAGAATCATCCACACCAGTCCATTCCAGCTCACTCGCACCTAGGTATGGGTCTTCGTGTGTTCCATTTCAGTTGTTACAACTTCCAATTTTCCTAGATTCATACTTCGTACATTCAAAGTTTCGATTATCAGTAGGTATTTTCAGCTGTTTCTTTTCACCGTGAGTCGTGTCCCACCCACAACGGTCTGAGAGGCTTTACTCCATCCGTGTCATTGTGGTCAACTCTGCTTTGAAGAGGTAGCTCTTCCTTGGTCATCTTTTAAGTGCCTTCTGACCCGAGAGACTCATTGCCTGGCACTGTCTCTGATAATGTCCCGCTGCTATTCGTAAAGTTTTCAGTGGCTAGTGCCTTAGCAGTGCACAGTCATAGACTGTCATTAATCAGGAAGCTCCTCTGAACCCTGTCACCGTGGTTGACCCTGCTGCTCCTTGAAATACCAGTGACGGCACTTTCAGCTCTAGTCTCTGACCTTGGTGGTCTTATCCAGTTCTAGACCCATACACCTCAGGGACCACCAGTGACAGGGCTTGAGGCTCATTGTCTAACTCATTCCCCCAGTACAGTACAGGTCATATACACCCGAGCCTCTCAGTGGAGAGGATCGGGCAAGTAGAAAGCCATTAGGAATGAGAACGCCGAGGCCTAGAATGAGGAGGACAAGATGTCGCTAATGCCCAAACCACTGACCACCCCCTAAAAGGTGTGGGCCACTGGAGGGACAGCGATGAGCCCAACGGCACCAATTTCGCTCTGGGGAAAGGTGAGTGAGGAATGTGGGACCTGCAAAAGGATGTAAAGAAAACTACAGAGTAACCTGGTCCAGAGTTCTGCATAGCAGACGAGAACTTCCTATCTGGAGGTAGCATCACAGAATGGAACCCAAACCTGAGCAGAAGTGAGATGCAGGAAGGAGGAATACCAAAAGCTAATAGATTTCAACCACTGTGCAAATGGAAGACATAATAAAAAAATCCCTTTTTTAAAAACAGTGTTACTCTGGGTTACAAGTAGAACTGCTCACTGCAAAGTCGGCGGTTGGGAACCACCAGCGCTCAGGAGACAGATCGGGCTTCCAACTCCCATAAAGAGTGACAGTCTTAGAAACCCACGGGGGCAGTTCTACCCTGTCCTGTGGGGTCACTATGCGTCTGCATCCACTCAATGGCAGTGAGTTTGATTTGGTCTTAAGCCCTAATGAATTAACTATGAATGTGAGGCAGGATCGCAGTTCCATGACAAGCAGAAGGACTGATATTTAGGGTTCAGACGACGGACAGGGAGCCAGGATGCTCCTGTAAGGCCAGAAGTGTACATGTCCTGGGCGAGGGAAGGGAAAGCATTCTGTTTGAGCCAGACGCAGTCTGAGATGCCTAGGAATCCTTACAGGAGGATTCTACACTCTGCCCAGTGGAGTCACTCTGAGTCAGAAGTGGCTTGGGGGGTGTGGTGGGGGGGGCCCTTAATAACAATGATGCCTTATACTTGGGGTGTGGGTAGACTGTTGCTTAACCATGGATCTAGAGTTCAAGGGAGCAGTCCAATGCCCAAAGTTTAAGCTCACTACCATCTAGCCCATTTCGACTCATAGCGACCCTATGGGGCAGCGTAGAACTGCCCCTCTGGGTTGGTGGCCCAGGCTATAAATCTTGCCCAGGGTAGAAAAGCCTTATCTTTTACACATGGAGCAGCTGGTGGGTTCAAAATCCCAACCTTGAGCTTCTCAGTCCCTCACTAAACCCACTACATCACTGAGGCTCATTAAGGGAGAGGCCAGGATTTAAAAAAAATTAATTTAAGAGTCATTAAAATATTGATGCTACTTAAAGTAGGGACCTGAATGGGGCAACAATTGTGAGGATGGTATAGGGCTGAGTGGTCAGCCATTCCATTGTACACAGGGTTGCTGTGGGGCGGAAGCGAGGTTGATATGTTGGGAACCGGGATAAGAATGTTTCAGGAAGAAGTGTGTCACGCCACACCCACCAGGATTGCTATTTGAAAACAAATAAAAGTGCTGCCATCCAGTCGATTCCAACATGCCACGACCCCATAGTGTCCACGGCTGTACATCTTGGTAGAAGCGGGCGTCGTCGTCTTTCTCCCAAAGAGAAAGACGGTGGGCTTGAACCTCCGACCTGTGCTGACCAGTCCAACGCAGACCCAACACTGATCAAGATTATATTTCCTTATGAAAGGACAGCACTTCATTGTGATTTTTAAAATAACGTAAACTACAGTAAAGTTAAAAAGCTGAAACCATATGTAAGTTATATTACTATAAGTAGGGCGGCATCAAAATCACGAGGGTTGGTGAGGATGGGGGGAAATCGGAGCCTCTACCATAGCTGATGGGACCGTGAAAGGGCCCATCCACGGCAGCAATGTGTTGAGTGGCTTCTCCAAAAATTAAACACAGAATTGCTGAATGGCCCATCAATCTCACTCGTAGGGGTGCCCTCCATGAACAAACCAGCCACTCCAGCAGAAAACCTATTCAATATTCCGATAGCATGCATGCTTTTCAACACTTTGAGGACGTCTTGTGTGGCAGATTTACCCAGTGCAATGCATTGCTTGATCCCTGGACGGCTGCTTCCATGAGCACCGATTGTGGATACGCTCCCAGAGCCCGGGCGGTTAGTTGTTGTTGTTCAGTGTTGTCCAGTAGGTTCCTTCCTCTTTTTCGCTGACCTATCAATCAGGATGTCCTTCTCCAGGGAATGGTCTCTCCTGGCAGCACGTCCAAAGTACGTTGGGCAGTCTCATCATCCTTGCTTCTAAGGGGCCTTCTGCTGCGACTTCTTCCAAGACAGATTTTGTTCCTGATTCTGGGAGTCCGGGACTTTGTGTCCTCTGGGCCAGCACCATACTCAGATGCATCCGTTCTTCTCGGGGCTCCCTTACTCACTGTCCAGCTCCCCATGCACGCGAGGCCATTGAAAGCACCGTGGCTTGCGTGTGGCACCCCTTAGCCCTCGGGGTGACTTCTGTACTCTTCCACCATGAAGATTACAGCGTTGGAACCCATGTGGGGCAGCTCCACCCCAAATTGAATCAACAACAGTGGTTCTTTGGGGGGAGACAGAGGAAGGGCCCTGATGGCGCCCACAGGTGTTAGGGGTTCGGTACATGGCACAGAGCTAGCTTGTCAAGGAGCCCGCTCTGGTGGCCTCGTAAGTGACACGATAGACTCCCAAACTCCAAACTCACCACCATTGAGTCCACGCTGACTCGTGACAACTCCCTGTGACTCTCTAAGACTATCACAGCTCACGGGAGTAGAAAGCCCAGTCTTTCGCCCAAGTAGCTGCTGGTGGCTTCGAACTGCCCGCCCTGAGGATCGTGACCCTACACATAACCACTGCACAACCAGGGCTCCTACTAACCACAAAGTCAGCAATTCAAAGCCACCAGTTGCTCTTTGGGAGAAAATTCAGGCTTTCTCCTCCTGTAAGCAGTTATAGTCCTTGGAAACCCACGAGGGCAGTTCTACTCTGTCCTATACGGTCACTATGCATCGGAATTGCTCGACGGCAGGGAGTAAGAGCTAGTCAGTCGCAGACCTGGATTCAAAGGTAGGCGGCCTGGCCCCAGCACCCAAGCTCTTCCTCCCCCTGCCATGTCATCCATCCTGGAAAGTACGAATCTGCTGTGCCAGACTGCTCTGGGGTGCTGGACAGCAAAGAGGTTACTTTGAGGACAAAGGTGGGTCTGACCCAAGCCATGGTATTTTCTTTTTAAATCACTTTATCAGGGGCATTTAGAGGTCTATAATAACCCATACATCAATTGTATCAAGTACATTTGTTGCCATCATCATTTCTTAAACATTTTCTTTCTGCTTGAGCCCTTGGTATCAGCTCCTCTTTTCTTCCCTCCCTCCCACCCTGGTGAGCTCTTGATAAATTATCAATTATTTTCATGTCTTACACCAACCGCTATTGCCCTTCACCCACTTTTCTGTTCCCTTTTGGTGGGGGGGTAGGGGGGTGTTATACGTGAGTTCTTGTGATCCTTTTTCTCCACCTTCTGAAACACACCCCTGCCTACTACCTTCTTGGTGTTGCTACTTGTACTGACAAGAGCTACGGGAGGACACACGCAATCCAGGACAGACAAACCCCTCTGGAACAGAGGAACAATTCCGGAACAAATAGAAGTGTGCCATGGTCTTTTCAGCGGCCTCATAAGCATGTGAAAGTTAGACATTAAATAAAGAAGGCCAAAGAAGAAAGCATGGGTGTGTTTGAACTATGGCGCTAGAGAAGAAGATCGGAAGTACCATGCACTGCTAACTGGAGGAAGTACGGTCAGTGTGCTCCTCAATGTCTTCTGTGCTTTGGACAGGTCGTCAGGAGAGACCAGTCCCTGGAGAAAGACATCCTGTTCGGTAAAAGAAAGGGGCCGAGAGGGGAAATCCCCAAGGAGATGGACTGATACTGTGGCTTCAACAGTGGGCTCGGGCACAGGAACAATTGTGAGGACGGGGCCGGACCGGGCAGCGTTTCCTCCTGTTGTGCACGGGGTCCCTTCTGTTGTGCATGGGGTCGCTGTGGGTCGGGGCTGACCTGATGGCACTGGCCAACAGCAGCGTTCACAGCGAGAACCCTAAGTCCACTTTGAGATTTGGCACAGACTCAGCCTCCCCTGGGTTCTTTCTGACCATTGACCAGCAATATAAAACCTTGCCCTGGGGCAGAGGGATTTTGCTTCGACTCCCCTGTCAATCTCACCCTCAGGGACTGGCAGGCCTCCATGGAAATTGGGGCATCAGATTCTCTGTTAGGAGTCACGCCCAATCGGGATGGTCAGAGGGCCCCAGAGCCAATCCTGTCAACGTTTCTAGTCTTCAATAGTGTATGTGCCCCAATCACGGTCCCTTTCCTATTGCCATAGCCCCTCCTGCAACTGTGATGGTTTGGTCTGCCGTCCATCGTGATTTTCTGACAGCATCTTCTCCTTCCCTGTTCAGCAGTCACCACTGGTTGTAAATCCTTCGGACACTCTTTCTGCCTGGGGCTGATGGGCTCCCGAATCCCCTGATTTGTTTGTGTCTTTGTCTTGCCTCCGTCTTGTTTAAGACTTAACATAAAAGAAATTTTTTAATCCAAACTCACTGCCATGGAGTCAATGCTGACTCATAGCAAACCCCCCCTCCCTGTAGGTTTTCAAGACTATCTGGTTATGGGGCTAGAAAGCCCAGTCTTTCTCCAGAGCAAGCTGCTGGTGGTTTTGAACTGCCAACCATGCATATCATAGCCCAACACATAACCATGGCACCACCAGGGATCCTGAGACTAAATAAAGGGGTCTCTATGAAATATGTTTGCATTTGGGGACCTTTTTCCCCCTAGAACAAAACTTGCCCACCACGGATGGAATTACACCTCTGTCACTCTCTCAGAGCCACGGGTACAGCGTCCTGTTTCTCAGGCTTCCGTTTCCTCCCCTGTAATAAAAGGAAAGCAATCAAGCCTATCTCCTAAGGTTGCATCCAACATTCTCAAAGGGGGTAAAAGTTACAGTAATAAAAAAAACTCTCCTACAGTTGTTATATATATATTTTTAAGTTATAAAAAGGATTGAGAGAACAAACCAAATATCAGTGTTGGTTTTTTCTCATACTCAAAGACCATAAACCAGAGGGAAAGAACAGTAATTGGTCTGCATTTCATGGGATCAAGCATGTTACAAAGGAGCCCTGGTGTAGTGGTTAATTGTTGGCGCTGCTAACCTCAGGGTCTACAGTTCGAAACCACCAGCTGCTCTCGGGGAGGAAGGCGAGACTTTCTACTCCCATAAAGCGTTGCAGACTCGGAAGTCCACAGGACCAGTTCTACCCTCTCCTGAAGGGTCACTGCGTCAGCGTCAACTGGATGCAGTGAAAGAGAAGCATGTTACAAAGACCCTGCGACTTGCTCTATGGAAAAAAACAATCAAATAATCAGCTGATTTGAGAGGTTGCCTTTTAAAATGTGACACAGAATCACGAGTCATTAGGCTGATTTTTTCTTGTTTATAAATCATTTTATTGGGGGCTCGTACAACTCTTATCACAATCCGTCCATCCATCCATTGTGTCAAGCACATTTGTACATATGTTGCCATCATTGTTTTCAAAGCATTTTCTTTCTACTTGAGCCTTTGGATATAGTCTTCTTTAAAAAATCATTTTATTAGGGGCTCATACAACTCTCATCACAATCCATACATACATCAATTGTGTAAAGCACATTTGCACATTCATTGCCCTCATCATTCTCAAAACATTTGCTCTCCACTTAAGCCCCTGGTATCAGGTCCTCATTTTTCCCCCTCATCAGACTGATTTTCACTCCGGCTTATAACCCACAACCATGAGGGCCCCAGGACTTCTCAGAAACCCAAAGAGGCAGTTCTTATCTGTCTGGCAGGGTCTCTGAGCTGGATCCGACTCAACTGAGTTGAACGGAGAGCCAGGATGCTCCACCGTGGGACACCAGCATCCTCATCAAGAACTAGAGAAACTGGGGGGCGATACCAGTGAGCACCCCTCTTGCTGCTCTGCTGAGAAGGAGTCACGGGACAAGCTCGGAAGTAGAGTGACCAGTTGACAAGTTAGGGAGGCTGCAACAGGGGTCAGCAAACTGTTCTCTTGAGGGCCAGGCAGTACATGAGTTGTGTTTGTGACCTAACATCTCCACCGGATGTACTCCCCGCTGCCGGGCCAGCAGAAAAGCAGCCATGGGCCATGCAAACGAAAGGCCATGTGCTGTCATTGCCCAAACTACTGGCTGAGCCCATGGGCCAGAGTACGCTGAGCCCTTGTCCAAGTAACAGGCCAGGTGCTTACCCTCGGGCACAAAGGTGTTGGCAGTGAAGACGTGGAGGAGGTAGAGGGAGAACCATCCGCAGTCAGGTAGCTTTTAATTCTTTAATAATCACTTGGTACCACACCAGCAAGACAGAAATAAGACAATAAAGCATGGATAGAATCGCTTTTGATCACATTTCAAAAGCTGGAATGCATCCCAGGAGTAATAACTATCGTGTTTATCCGGGATGGATCACTGTGGACCTTTCCCTTGCGTTTATACTTATACTATCTGACTGATAAGCCTGTAGGATTGCGGATTGAGGTTATTGCTTTTGTGTTTAATCAATGATGTCCCGCTAAAGGGCCAGACCAGTGCTGTGTCTCATCTCCCACCACAAAGAAAGAGAGACAGCACTGGGCAGGCTGCTATGGCGTTTGAAGATGGCATGGATGCACTTGGGCCACTTAGAGAGAACTCAGAAGGCTGCCATTGGATTTTCTGATGTATCATTGCTTCTGGTTTTTGCCTAAGCTTGGGGGAGACAGGGGGAGGGGTGGGGGGTGGAATGAAGGGAGGAGTCAGAGGGACAGTTTCTGGGCATTCCACTTGGCCCCTCCTACCCAAAGGGCTTTTGTTCTAAATGTCACATCACCAGCACGAGGGCCCTTCCCACTGCTAAATTAAAAACAAAAGAAAACCCCACTGCTGCCAAGTCCATTCTGACTCACAGTCACCCCACGGGGCAGAGTAGAGCTTCCCCTGGGAGTCTCGGACTATAACTCTATGGGACTTTCTCCCCTGGTGAGCAGCGGTGATTTCAAGCTGCCGGCCTTGCAGTTGGCAGTCCAGTGCTTAACCGTGCCACCACCAGGGCTCCAGTTACTCAACAGATCCCGGTTATACAGTCAGCAAACTTGATGTCACCCACAGTGGGTCAGCTGCCATGAGACTCTCAGATCAGGATTCCATTGGTCAGCGGGCCTCTGTAAGCCCCTCCTCTCCCTAGAGATGCATGGTGCCTTATCCCATCCCCTGGTCTCAGTGTAAGTTCAGACCCCATGTCCGGTTGTCTCCATGCCTAGGTATCCAACCCCTTCCCCGGAGTAGAGACACCCCCTTCCAGGGGTGCACGTCCCTTTGGGAAGGATCGGGGAAATATTGCCATATGTTCTTGCAGTGGCTTTGTGAGGTCCTGTCTTAGAGGCCCTGGCCTCCTCTTCAGTCATTTGGCTTGGGTCTGTGACTGGACAGGAACTGGGCAGAGGACCGTGCTTTCATTTTGTGGCCATCAATGCCAGGGCTCTTGGTTTTCTAGGCTCTGTGTGAATCCAGTAAACCCTCGTGGGTTACACAGCTCCTTCCTCCCGTGGCCTGGGGTCCACTCCAGTCATGACATCCATGCCACCTTGATGATTGAGTTCTGCCACCAGGCCTCGGTCAGTCCAGACTCCTGTCCTGCCTGTCCATGGAGCAAGCCCGTAGCCATCACACGCTCCCGTGTGGCCCGTCCTGGTCAACAGAGGACAGCTGGCACTAAGCCTACAATGGTGACAGACTCTCTGAGGACAGTCCCACCTCCCTGGGTCCTCTGCTACCTCTGTAGCATGCCAAGCATGTGCCAGCATCTTCACATCACTTACCATAGGCCCTGGGGGTGTGGTGGTGACGCACTGGGCTGCTAACTGAAAGGTTGGCAGTTCGAACCCACCCTCCACTCCACAGGAGGAAAATGTGAGCGTCTGCTTCTGTCAAGACTACAGTCTTGGAAACCCTATGGAGCAGTTCTGCTCTGTGCTATAGGGTGGCTATGGGCACGGGGGTGGGGTGGGAGTTAGACGATGTTATGTCAACTTGAATTTGTACAAACGTGTGAGGGTGGAGTCCAGCCTGTCCATCACGTCACAGCGTGATGATGCCTCCTTAGGGGTGTGGCCTTCTATTCTGTGTGTGTGTGTGTGTGTATCCCTCCATTTCCCTGCCTGCTGGAACTCTGCCTCCTCCAGGGGCAGCCCCATGTGGGTGCTCAGCCCTGACAACTGTCACCACCCTCCTATGTGTCCACTGACTGGATCCAGGCGACTCTGTACCCACTAGCTTGTGATCTTCCTGTTGCCTGGGCTGAGATGCCTTCTTGCTACATAAACACTTCATGATATGAAGCTTTTTCTTATACGTCGATGACCGTCGCTGGATCTGTTTCTCAAAACCACTCAGCCTGACCTCGGGGCAGGTTCTGCCTTGTTTTGTGTTTCAGTGGTCACATCCATGCAGCCCGCCCCAAGAGCATTTAAGACCAGCTCCTGGTGGCCTTAGAAGAATGTTGACACCTGAATCCTTGGTCAGTATTGCCAGTAAATTCTCCTGCTATGTTACTAGGTTTTCCGTGTTCTGATTGTACTATGTGTTGTAGGGAGTGTTGTTTCTCATCTTAACCGGAAGAGCTTTAAAGGAAAACCAAAAACCTATTGCCGCCCAGTCAAATTCCAACGGACTGTGGCCCTGTAGGACCGGCGAGAACCGCGTCCTCGGGCTTCCAAGACTAGTCGTTACAGAAGCCGCCTCCTTTATCTTCGTCCTGTGGAGAGTGGGCTCTCCGGTTTTGTTGCTGTTTTGCTTTGGATTTTACCAAGGAGGAAGGCCGACGGCAGTCAGAGGTCAGAGGAAAGATGGGAAGCCATCTCCCTCCTTTGGGACACCGTGAACTGACTTGCCAAAGGGAATGAAGGCGAGGTTGTTGCTTTCATGAGATCTCGCTCAGGAATTTAGAACGACAGCCTCCCGTCCGTTTGTATTACTCCTCTCTTGTGTGCCAACAGGCTTCTGCCCATTCTAGACAATCAGGGGTCAAGGGGACTCAACCAAATGTGGAAGCCAACTTGCCCCAAAAGAAAGGGAAAAACACTTACCTGTGTTTGCAAAGGAGTCTTTGGAACGAGGAGTCTACTACGCTGGTCGGCTAATGAAGTGTGGAAACGATTCTAAGGGATCTTTATAGATTCAGGAAGGAAGTTTCGTGCCAAATGTTGTCCCAGAAGTTTATTTGCCTTTTTTACTTTTAAGGCTGTTCTTGTCTGTGTTTCTGCTCTGCAGAAGTTTAATTTCTTCTTCTTTTTTTAATGAAGCCTCCTTGATTGCTTCTCCATTGTGGATTCTGGGTTTGGTGCTGTTTCTAAACAGGACTTCTGTTCCTCACAATTCCAAATGCGTTCATGTTTCCTTCTGGGGCTTTGTCATTTCCTTCCTTTAGATTATTGATCCATCTGGAATTGACTTGCATGTGACAAATGAGGTCATGACCTAACCAGGGTTTTGGTTTTTCCTTTGCAGGTGGCTAGCCAGTTGTCAAATCGATTTATTGACTGGTGTCCTTGGACCATGCATTGAAATGCCACCTTCATTTTAACCCGAATTCCCGAGCGCACTTTCATCTCTCAGTCTCTGTGCCTCGGCTTTCAAGTCTAACCCTGCACGGACACCCCAGGCTGAGTTCTTACAGCTTTGGATGGCTTTCAATCCTCATTGACTTTTCCATCTGAACATTATTTTTCCACCTAAGCATTGTCCAGGAACAGGCATGGAGGCGGCACAGATATGGGAGTGGGTAAAGCAGTATAGCCACAAATATATATAGAGAGATTTGACAGAGGATGTTTTTATATGTGTACTTGCCTTTGCTACAACTATATCCCTGGATGTGGTGGAGCATATAAGAGGCAAAGTTATGAAATCCTCTTAGACATAAGAAATGCTTTGAGAAAATAATTCACTGCACCTGAGGGCTCAGAACTGCAGTCTTGAGGAAGGAAGACCAAGGTGAATTGCAAGAACCTAGTCCACCAAGACAGGGGTTCCTATTCTGATGCATAGAGGATGGGGTCTTAAAAGTTCATGACCAGCCATCTAAGATGCGATTACTGGTCTCTCCCCCTCGGAGATAAGAAGAGCGACGAGAATCAGAAACGCATGGAAACGACGAGTCCAGTGGAAAAATGGACCACAAGAGCATCAGTCTCCACAACCCAAGACCAGACAAGCTAGATGGTGCCCGGCCACCACTACCAACTTCTGAAAGCAGTCACATTAGAAGGCCCTGGATAGAGTGGAACTAAACTCAAAATCATAAAGGAGACTGAGCTTACTCGTTGGACAGAGACTGGTGGAGCTCCCAAGTCACCCTTCAGTTCTGGACTCAACCCTATGACTCAGTTTCAGTTCTGACTCAACCCTATGACTCAGTTTCAGCCAAACAATGGACAGGTCTCTAAAGGGACCAGTAAGGTGCTCTGTGGGGTGCAGTGGGTTACCCAAATGGGACTGTCTACTCCCATGAAGATTTCACGTCTCAGACAGCCGCAGGGAGAGTCGTGCTGTGTCCCATAGGGTCACCGCGTATGGGAATCAACATGATTGCAGGGAGTTTGAGTTTGGAGGGGAACGAAAACACAAGCAGGACCCACCTCTCAGCATGATCCTCCGTGTGACATCAACCCGGCAGCATTTACCTCAGGACAGCGTTCAGAGGGTTCGGAAAGTGGAGGGATGGAAACAGAAAACACAGGGAGGAAGGGGGGTCATGTGATGATGGGACACTGAGAGGCTGGCAGTGGAGGAGATGAAGTAATGTGTCTGAATTGTTGGACGGAAAGCTGATAGTATCCTCTGTCAACATTCACCCCATGCAAAATTTTTTAAAAGTAAAAAAAAAAAAAGCCCTGCACTGCAGTTCTCTGCTGTCCTTCATGAATGCCACATGCCGGCGTGGAGTAGGAACCAGTGGAGAGGTCTGAGGGGCCGGCCCAATCCCAGCTACATTGACACCTGCTCCTCCCCCCAGAAGAATTTATTTCAGAGGACATCACTTAATCTGCAGCTCCAGGAGAGGAACATGTCTGATCAGAGCACACAGGAGCAAATGAACGGGGAGGAAGAGAGAGTGGAGCACACCCTGGCCCACCAAGCCTTGAGGATAATATTCCCACTCAGAGCAGCCAATCCACAGAGAAGACCACATGGCTGGCCCCACTATGAGACA
>NW_022103915.1:8950445-8972165 GCF_000313985.2 Echinops telfairi
ACTGGTACAGATAGGAACTGGAAACATGGGGAATCCAGGGCGGATGATCCCTTCAGGACCATTGGTTCGAGTGGTGATACCAGGAGGGTGGAGGGAGGGTGGGTTGGAAAGGGGGAACTGATTACAAGGATCTACATATAACCTACTCCCTGGGGGACAGACAACAGAAAAGTGGGTGAAGGGAGACGTTGGACAGTGCAAAATATGACAAAACAATAATTTATAAATTATCAAGTGTTCATGAGGGAGGGGGGAGCAGAGATAGAGTGGGAAAAATGAGGAGCTGATGCCAAGGGCTTAAGTGGAGAGCAAATGTTTTGAGAATGATGAGGGCAATGAATGTACAAATGTGCTTCACATAATTGATGTATGTATGGATTGTGATGAGAGTTGTATGAGCCTCTAATAAAATGATTAAAATAATAATTAAAAATGTTTTTAAGTTATAAGAAGAGCCCCACGCTGCAGTTCTATGCTGTCCCTCATGGGGGCGCAGTGCTGTCTCTTGTGTTGCTGTCAAGGTGTGATGCTGGCCACCAGAGAACATCTGGCAATGTCTGGGAGCTAACAAGGAGCCATGGTGGCGTTATGGTTACGAGTTGGGCTGTGATCCACAAGGTCTGCTGTTCAAAACCACTAGGTCCTCGGAGGGAGAAAGAGCTTTCTACTCCTGTAAAGAGTTACAGTCTTGGAAACTCACAGGAGCAGTTCTGCCCTGGCCTATAGGGTCACGATGCATTGCCATCAACTTGATGGCAGTAAAGGTGTGGGTTTGGGTTTAGGAGATATTATGGGTTGTTATAATTGGCAGTGGGTGCTACCGGCATCTAGGGGGGAGAAGGGAGGGATGCTGCTGCAACCACAGGACATACAGGGAAACACCCACCACCTGGAATTGTCCACAGGGCTGAGACTGAGGAACCCTGATTGTGGGTTGCACCTTGGGCTGCTAAGGTCAGCTGTTTGAAACTACCAACCAGTGCTTGGGAGAAAGATGAGGCTTTCTGGTCCCATAAAGATTTATAGCCTCTGTCATGTAAGGTCACTTTGAGTCAGAATCAGCTCGATGGCAGTGAATTTGGTTCGGTTTGCTCCTGTGTTAAGGGAGAGGGTGTGTGGCTCACTCTAAATGTCTTTAACTGTCCACGAATGCTTTGGCATTGACCTCCAGAGCGGCTGTAACAATGTATACTCTGACGGCACACAATTGCAGCCACCCAAGCCCAAAACAGCAAAACTCTCATGTGTGTGTGTTTCTTTTTAATGTTCATTTCCCCGTTCTCTGGGTTAGGCCAGTTGAAGTTGCCAGTTCCTCTCCTTGGAAATGTCTGGGAGTTCTTTATGTAGTCTGAATTTTATGTACAATTCAACCATCTTTATCTCTGGATTTCCTTTCGAATGTTTCATTTGGAGTAGGCAGTTGGCATCTGTGTTAATCCAGGTAGACTAGAGAAATAAATGCATAGAGCTACTCATCTGTTTATAAGAAAGAGTTTCATATAAAAGAGCAATTGGATATTGAGAAAACATCCCAGCCCAGCCCAGATCAAGTTTATAAGTCTGATATTAGCCCCTGTGTCTGATATCAATCTATAAATTCCTCTTCAGACTCACGAAACACAAGCAATGATGCCAAATGCAGGAAGATCACAGGCCAGTGGGTGGAAAGTCTTGTGGATACAGTGGTGGTGGAAGCATCTCAGTGCTGGCGTGGGTCTCCTCGTGGCTCCTCCAGCTCTGGGCTCTGGCTGCATCAGTGTCGCTCCATCAGGCTCGTTTGTCGTCTATAATATCTCACAGGGAGTGAGTGTGTGTCCCACCTCCAAAGAGCTTTTATCTCCTTAGCACCTCCAAATGAGGTCATCAAGCTGCAACCTGATTGATAGGCTAAACTCCACCTCTTCGCTCTTAAGTCTCAAATTGACAGCAGATTATGTAACTACCACAGCATCCCTTACATTACCTTTTGCTTTCAGTGTCTTGTTTTAGGTCTTCTTCGAGGAGCCCTGGTGGTGCAGTAGTTAAGTGCTCAGCTGCTACCAGAAAGGCTGGGGCTTCAAGGCCATTCAGCCACTCCGAGGAGGAGAGACCTTGTGATCTGCCCTTGTAGAGAAAACAGCCTAGACCACCTATGGGCCCATCCCACTCTGTCATCCAGGGCTGCTGTGACCCAGAATGGACTCCACAATGTTCACCTCAGAGCCACAGCCACCTCAGGGACAGAGGCACAGCACCTCAACCTTGACATGGTGTTTGCAGAATCGCTTCTTAAGGATAGGACTTGAATCCACTACTGTGGTGCTGTGCATTGCTTAACACGGCCCTTCTTGCCCTTGTCTTTGAGAGTCTTACACAACGATTGGATGGGCTATTCAAATAAGGTGTTTGTGGCCCACCGAGGGGATTGCACCGTTTAGCGCTCATGCAAATAAAGTGTATGGAACCCACTGGAGGAGATTTGTCAGGTTTGTCATCCTGTAGACAGAGAGAGGGAGGAGCTGAAAGACAGCCAGAGCCAGGGTGCAGCGGGAGCCGGAGCCATGGTGGCACCAGATGGCGGGAACCAGGAGCCTGGTGTGAGGCAGCTGGGGTGGAGCTTGTCAACCCGGGGAGCTAAGAGCCGGACCACCTGCCTGACACCTTCCCAGCAGCAGCAGGGAAAGAGGAGCTTCTCTGAACACGAACGGAGCCCTGGGTTGTTCCTGTGACTGGTGCGTCATTCCCAGTCCCCAGTTGGAACCTTTTCCTCCCCTAATAAGCTCACAAGTTTGGTGAGACGTTGGAGTGTCTTACAGGACCCAGAGGCAAAGGCCAGGCCTACAGGGAGGAGGAGCGGTTGGCAGAGGGACGTTGGAGCGGTCCTACAGGTGGGAAAGTTGGACATCTGGGAGAGCCTCAACCTCAGCCTCACAGGAACCAGCTTTGTGTTGATCCTTTGAAAGAGTTGCTCCTTTAATTGTGTGTTGGCCCTCATGGGTGGCAAGGAGGTCCTTCCCCCTTGCTGCACTAGCTGCCAACCCAACCTATGTCTAGGCTGCCGCCTGCCCTCTCTTCAAACGGCCAGTGCCATTCACGGAGCCGCTTGCACTCCTCCCCCTCCCATCCCAAGGAGCCCTGCGCACACACCCGTGCTTTCTCCTCTCCCACAAAGACAAAGATGCTCTTTCTCAGCGCCCATCTTCAGAAGCTCCCCCAGGCTCGAAGTTTCCTCCACGTTCTACCACGGTCGAAAGCTTCATACAGAGCTCGCACCAGGGTCCCCACTTCCTCACCTCCCGCTGAAGCAGGCTGATCTCTGTTTCCTTCCCAGGGTGGGAAACGAATAGGAAACGAATCGTTGAAGTCCCACCTTCCGACTTCCCTTCACGGTTTGATGCCGGGACAGCTTGTCTACACAATATAAGACAAGGTATGATAAAGGCTCAGAAGGCGTTGGCAGCTTGCCCTGATCTGGTTTATTTCAGGCCAATGTGTTAGCAGAATAGATGCCAAAGGGACAGCTAAGCCTGGTTGTAGATCCGCTCACTCTGAGGTCGACCCCGGCTTCAAGCAGATGGAAGATGAGAGCAGTGCTTCCTTCTGTTGTACGTAGGGCTGTTATGAGCCGGAACCGGCGTGACTCTAGGATGGCGAACAAGAGAACACCTTTCTGGAATTCTCTACTTGCAGGCAAGATCCATCTGACATCGGCAAGGATACCCCTCCTTCCATGTCTTCTTCTGAATCCAGCTGGACTCGTTGACTCCCTTTTGATATGCTGCTGCAACTGGTTTTGGATTATCGTCAGCAAAATTTTACTTGTCTGAGACATTAATGATAAAACTCACTGCCGTTTCAACCCATAGATACCCTAGGGGACAGAGTCGAATTGCTCCTGTGGGTTTCTGAGATTGTGGGTCTTTCTGGGAGTAGAAAGCCTCATCTTTCTGTCTCAGAGCAGCCGGTGGTTTCAAACTGCTGACCTGGGGGTTCACAGCCCAACTCGTAAGCCTCTGCTGGATCCCCTTTCTTTGGACTCCATGTGAATATGGATCTCTCTTGGTTGATTGGTGTAGAGGAGTGAGCACTCCCAGGATGGCATAATTTGTTGAAACATCTCAATTGGCATCCCATAGATTCCTGGAACCTTTTTATTTTTTTATTTTGGCCATTGCCATTGCCATTGCCCTCAGTGCAGCTTGAACTTCTTCCTTCGGATACCATTGGTTTTTGATCACGTGCTAACTCCCGATATAGTTTTTTAGGAACAGTGATTCTTAAGAAATGCCCAGTATCGTGCGCCCTTTTGATTGCCTCACTCTAGGTCTTTGCACATCTCCTTATATTACTTTACTCTGTCTCCCTGAGCCACCTTTGCAAACGTGACCACACCAGTACATACAAGAAACAGCTCGTTGTAAATGTAGGGAACGCCATAATGAATTCCCAGAGAGGAAATGACAAATGGCCCGTGGATGTATGAGAAGGCTCTCAACTACACAGGTAATCAAGAAAATGCAGAACTTTCAAAGTATGATACATTTTTGGTCTGTTTGATGCAACGTTGCCCCCTCCCCCAAAAAGCTGTTGATAATATGAAGTGTTAGCAAGTGGGTGTGGGTGTGGGTGGTGCCTTAGTGACCAGGCCTCTTTCCATGGGAAGGGGTGAGGTGAGACAACACCTCTTTTCACTGCCATCCGTTTCCACCAAAGGACACCACCAGGCTGGGCAGAAAGTGCTGTGACATTATTCAAGATTGGACCTGTCTCAAAAGGAAATTGTTGACACTGAAGTGAGACATGGTAGACTTCAAGAGAACTTGGACTTGAATTTTGCCAAAGAAACCAAAAAACTACTCCCTGCCACAGTTGATCCTGACTCAGAGCAATGCCACAGGAATGAGTGGACTTGACCCATAGGGTTCCAATCCTGCCAACTTCATGGCAGCAGTCTGTCCACTCTTTCCCTTGGAGCAGCTGGGTTGGTTCAAACCTGTGCCGCCAGGGCTCCAATAGAAGCACCTAGAACCTAAGGCTTCACACGGAGCTTCCCAGTGGTCCATTTCTGAAGTCTCCCATGTAGGTAGAGTCTCCCCCTGCCTGCTGGTGACCCCCTCTCTTATTATGCCCCTCTCCCCACCCAGAGATCCTATCGGTGTCCCTGGTCTAAAGAAAGAGGTGCAGGTTGCAGCCAGATGGGGCATCGGTTGGGTGCTGCCTCACCACCTCACAAGTTTGGAAAAGGGTGGTGCATGCAGCATGTGGGAGCTCATGCTATTGGCCAAGGGTGAGCCTGGCTTCTCCCATTCCACCTTCCTCATTGGTGAGAAATATGAATGTGTCAGTTCTCTCACTAATCAATCTAAAGAGCCTACACTCCCTTCATCCCCGGGCTCAAACAAACAAAAAACCTCAATGCCATCGGAGTCAATTCCAACTCAAAGCAGCCCTATCCAAGACTGTAAATCTTTATGGGGGGGGGGGGTAAAGTCGTATCTCTCTCCCAAGGAGCAGCTGGTGGTTTCAAACTGTTGACCTTGCAGTTAGTAGCCCAATGCATAATCCACCAGCCACCAGGACCCCTCACTGCTAGGCAGAGGAGTCCAAAACCCAGGGACAGCACTGCCTCCTTCAACACAGCGCCTGTCCTGCCCTTGCTAACACATCGGTGGACGGGCTTCTACTTTCTTGCTGGTGCTAATGAGAAGGCAGGGGCGAGGGGCAGGCTACATTCATCTAGGATGGCAGAATTTGGTTGGAGGCGGGCCACGGGTTAAATTTAGCTCCATCACAACTTCTCACTTTCCATAAAAATGCAGAGAGGATGAGCAAAAGTGCCCATCCCTTCCACCACAGGCATATTTCCATGTGCAAATGGGTTAGAAAGCTTGGAACACAGGGCAACTGGCCCCTCTGAGTCACAGGGAGAGCCCCCTGCCCTCTCTGACTTCATTAGAGGCCCTGCCTCGCTTGGCCTTGGCTTACAGAGTGTGGGTTGGTTTTGCCTGGAGAGTATTCAAGGCTCTAGATCTTCATCCTTAGGTGTCTTGGTGAAGCAACAGTGGAGCTCTTGATTCAAACACACCATCCACTCCATGGGAGAAGACCAGGAGATTACAGCCTAGCCAACCTCTACGTCAGTTCCACTCTGTCTAAGGGAGTCACCGAGAGTCAGAATTCACCTTGGTGGCACTTAGCAAGAGCAGCCTCTCTAGCCTGACTCATCTGTTTCTGACAAACTAGTGATACCGGGACTGGAAAACATGTGAAGATTGCGATTACACGGCCCTGACTCCAAAGGTGAGCAGCACCACTTCCTAGTTGTGTGTCCTGAACTAGTGAAGTGGCCTTGAGTCTATTGCGGCTTCCTGTTCCTCATGTGTAACAGGTATCGACCTACCTGATTAGGGTGGTGTCATCCGCCCCACATGTGTCAGTTTGCTCCACGGTCCTGGCCTGGGTGTCACTGGGATGTTGGGAGCTATGCCACCAGTATTGCACATCCCCAAAGGGTCACCGCTGGGGGACAGGCTTCAGCAGAGCTTCCAGACTCTGACAAATTGGAAGAGAGATCTGACCATCTATTTCTGTCAATTAGCCAAGGGAAACCCTGTAGGTCACAAGATAGTCTCAAACGCCATGTGAAAAGATAAGGCCCCATAGGTTGGAAGGCGCTCAAAATACACAGAATCACAATCCTGGACGCAAACAGACCAGTGATCATGAAGAGGCTGGGATGGAGCTTGTTGTCCATTGGGTCACCATGCATTAGGGCCAGCTCAGAGGTAACTCACAGCCACAGGAACAGCAATCACATTCACAAAGCCCCCAGCAGAGGTGGGTCCTCAATCGATGGTCATGTACTAGCCAGGAGACAGAGACCATCATCCCTCAAGCACCTGTATCCCCAGCATCAAACCTCAGTAAGGTCAGTTATAGGGTAAGGGCTCTGGGAATACTTGATGCGTCAAAATGTCCTTTAGTCCAGTTGTGTCCTGGTTCAAAACCATCCCAGCCAAGTCTGACATGAACCCAGAGGCGAACTAGAAAAAGAACTCATTCAGAGACTGGCTTCCCGACAGTCCCTCGTAAAGAATGCGCTCAGAAATAAAAGCGGTCGGGCTAAAGCAATGGCCCTGGGTATTGAGCATGCGTAACGAAATCAGAGAGGTCTGAGGGGTCAGGAAAGACAAAGCTCCACCCCCAGCCCCCCAGCACAGGAGGTTCCCCAGGGCCTCTCATGATATCTTCTTTTTAATGTCTTCTTGGTGACTGGCCTATTGAGGTCAGCAGAATTGCTGGGGTGAGTCCTGCATTCTGATGAGCCGCAGGGACTGGCCTTGTGGGCTAGTGGACTGAGCTACAAAGCTCCCTGTGCCCAGGCCCCACCTCCACCAGCCCTCTGCAGCCTTGCCCTCTGGCTCTTTGGGCTGTGGTTCTAAATGGTTCTTCATTCAATCCATCAGAATGACCCAGAAGGAAGCAGCTGGCTGTAAGTGGCTCCTTCCCTGAAGCATGGCGGAGCCCTCTCCCGATGGAGAAAGTGGGTCTTTGGAGAGTGAGCTTATAACCAAAGACTGGGTGAGGGGAGAGAGGCCAGCAAGTATCAGGAGCTCCCAGTGTGAACTGTGCTGGGCTCTTATGCTCACTGTAGAGGCTTGCAAAGCTACCAGAACTTGTACAAGAACACAGGGGCTGGCTAGTGGTAGCCTGGGCTCGGTACACCAGTGTGTCTGGCTCCAAAGCCCAAACTCCCTTCCACTACAGCACAGCAACATGGTGGGCATGCCATGAAGCCACCAAGGGATAGATGGAAAGCAAGCTGGTGCCTGTGAGTTCCATGTCCCGGAAGCTCAGAGACCTTCTCAAATCACACTTCCATCTGCCGAGGGCTCCCACAATCAGGGCAGGACACCTACGGTCTACCCTGGAGCTACTCTATCCTAATAAAGCAACATCCTCGTATTTAAATGGGACACCTTAAGGCTCCAACCGGTCCAGGAGTCACTGCAGGGATGAAATGGAGCAGAACCCATTACCCAGGTGTAACGGATGGAAGGATTCGCTGGGCCATGCCAACAGTTAATGCTCTCCATTGCTCACACACAGAAAGGTTGACAGTTCGAGCCCATGCAGAGACACAGCGGAAGAAAGGCCTGGTGATCTACTTCTGAAAAAGCAGCCCTGGAACATATTCCATTGTGATGCATATGAGGTCATCACGAGTTAGAGTCAATTGAACCACAGCGGTTGACTGATAATGGAGGGGACACCCAACATGCAATGCTTTCAGAAGTCAGGCCCGGGGCGGCTGACCGATACCTAGCTTTTGGGAGAAGAGAAGGTTAAGCCAATTCTCCCTCTCCACTGTTGATACAAATAACACGAGGACTCTCCCACCTTTAAGAGTGGGCTTTGCCACCCCCAAGTTTCTATGCTGGAAGTCAGTATGGTCTGGGGGCCATAAAAGGTTTTGGAGCCAAATGGTCTGCGCTCACACCCCTGCTCTGCTATGTACTAACCATGAACTTCAGCTAGTTATCACCTATCAAAAATATATGAGAATAATACCTACTTCATAGAGTTCTGCTGAGAATTAAAGGAGCTATTGTATGCTGAGGGCTTAGAACAGGGCCTGGCACACAGGAAGTGCCTTGGTTAGTATTACTGGGTGAGGTGCCAGCTCTTGGGTCTTGTTTTCAAGGTCAGAGTTCTCAGGCAAGGTTAGATGCACTGTCCTTCAAGGTCAACGTACCATACAGATAGCCTTATAATCATGGTTTGTCCAATTGCCTTCCCTGCCATCCCTCCACACCCTCTACAAAAAAAAAAATTGATCTATGAAAAGCTGTCTTGTATGAGTTCTCTAAAAGAGCAGAAACAGTGAAGTGAATGGATGGATAGACAAATGGACAGGTGGATGGATGGATGGATGAATAGAAACCGATGCATGGAATAATAGGAATACATGGATGGAAGAACGGCTGAATGGATGGCTAAATAGAAACAGATGGGTGGATGAATAGGGATGGATGGGGGCGGATGAGAGAAAGACATCTACTTCAACGAATCGGCTCACAGGGCTGTAGGGAGCTGACAAGTCCAAGATCTGTAGATCCGGTGATCCATTTAGAGATTGCTGCAGGTTTGTATCTCAAAATCCACAGGTCTGGCAACGAAGAGAGTAAAGAGTAGGAATGTTTTGGCACAATGTCTCTTTATAGTAAGAAGGCAGAATACGTGTTAGGGAAACCCACTTTTGCTCTTAAGGCTTTCTGCTAATTGAATGAAGCCCACCCACATTATAGAGCAGAACTGATTTCATCACATGTAACTATAATAGCGATGATGAAGCTGTAGGTTTTGCAAAATTTTGTCATGCGATCTCCAGCTTTGTTTCTATCACCAAGGCCATATTTTCCAACTACTGTCCCTTCTTTTGTTTCTAATTTCCAATAATTACCAATGCATCTTGATTGCATGTTTGATCACCTTCAGATGAATAGGTAAAATTCTTCTATTTCTGCATCACCAGTTTTAATAATACGTAATTATATTGACTGGATTTCCTTGTATGTGGATGGATATTATCCAATCACACGCAGAATTGCACTTCAAGATCTTGACATGTCCTTTTTGATGATGAATGCAATGCCATGCCTCTTGAATCTGTACTTTATGAAAATTATATGAAGAAGAACGTAGTATCAGGATTGGAGGAAGACTCATTGACTATTATGATAGTCTGGGTACTTTAGAGAAACAAATCCACAGAAACTCATGTATAAGAGTTTTATATAAAGGGTAAGTGCGCATCAAGAAAACATCCCAACCCAAGCCCACAAGTCCAACATTAACCCATATGTCTGCCCAAGCCCACAAGTCCAACATTAGCCCATACATCCGACACCAATCCACAAAGTCCTCCTCCATCTCACAAAACACACACTGTGACGCTGACTGCAGGAGGAAAACCAAATCAGTGAACGTGTAGGCATCTCAGCGCTGGCAGGAGTCTCTATACGGCTGCTCCAGCACCCAGGGCAGCATCAGGGTAGGTACGTGCGGCTTCTCCTTGGGGATGTCTTGCAGGAAGTGAGCCTTGTCAACTGAAGCAGGGAACTGGCTAAGGCAGCTGGACCCTGGTCCAACCATCACAAAGCAAGAGACCCAAGAACTAGAAAGGCGAAACTCACCAAGCCATTTATCTCTCCGCCCTTCAATTAACCACATGTGTTTATCGGCCAGGTTGACACAATAAACTTTAACTAACTCAACCACCTTCAATATGCAGATGACACAACTTTGCTTGCCTAAAATGTGGAGGACTTGAAGCACTTGTTGATAAAGATCAAGATTGCAGCCTTTAGTATGAATTACAACTCAATTTTTAAAAAAAACAAAACTCAGAACTGGGGCCAGTTCCTAGAGGCCTCCCCACAACATCATGAGGAAAGACAGAAGTTGTCAAAGATTTCCTCTTGCTTGGATCCACAATCAAGGCTCACAGAAGCAGCAGTCAAGAGACCAAGAGCTACATTGCACTGGATAACGTTGCTACACGAGACCTCTGGAAAGTGTTGAAAAACAAGGCTGTTCCTTTCAGTACTATGGTGTGCCTGACCCAAGCCACGGTGCTTTCAATCACTTCATATACATGTGAGAGTTGGACATCGAATAAAGAAGATGGAGAAGAATCATCCATGCACTTGAATGATGAGCTGGAAACGAATATGGAAAGTATCGTGGACTGCCAAAAGAACAAGACATGTGTCTTGGAAGAAGTACAGCCAGAACGTTCCTTAAAAACAAGCCTGGTGAGACTTCATCTCACATACTTTGGACACGGTGTCAGGAACGGTCCTAGACAAGGACATTATATGTGCTAAAGCATATGAGCTTTGAAAAAAGGGAAGGACTTTGGTAAGATAGAATGGCACAGCGGCTTTAACAATGGGCTCAAACGTAAGAGCAGTTCTGAGGATGAGCAGGACCGGGCAGTGTTTCATTCTGGTGTACATACGGTAGCGGTGAGTTGGCTTGACTTCACAGCACCTAAAAATAACACATTATAATGGCAACTAGCACAGAGCACTACGGCCTAGCCAAATTGACAAATAAACCTTCACAGTTTCCTAGAGGCCTGTCCCCAGTGACCACAGACAATGGACTCTTTAAGCAGACGCCCTTCCAGCAGCCCTGCCACATTTGGCACTGCCGACCTTCTCAACACTCTTCCGTTTTCCCTGTGGCTTCCACGGCTTGCGACCAGCCACTCTCGAGTCCATTCTAATGTCAGAGGTTCTAAAGGGTAGATGGGATTGAAACGAACCATCAGACATCGCCAAACAAGTTTCCCACCTACACTTCAGACATAGCTTGTATCCCCTGCCCCACCGTTCACCTTGCTCATCAAAGAAACCCCACTGTGCTGTTTCTTTGGGAGTCTGGTTGTGGGAGGGTTCACCAAACACACAGGACAGAATGTGGGCTCACTCAACCGATACCCAACTTGATCCATCAAACTGGATTTCCTCGTCTCCAGGAGAACAGTCAGTGGGGCTTTCTGCAGTGTTCCTGTTGTCAGATGGCGACCCTCTCAGGAGATGTGCTGCCGGAGGGACAAACATAAGTGCTGGGGAACCCCAGGAGGCCACAGACATGGCCATTCAGTCACGGTCATTCTGCCATGGCCTCCCTGCTCCTCCAGTCCTGCCATCTATATAGCTCCTCGTACCCTGGGGGCTCAGCCTTGAACTAGCTCTGGGTCCAAATCTCCCCTGATTTAGAGAAGGGGGCAGGTATTAAAGAAGTCTAGTCTGGGACCTTTGAGAATTCCTTTACCTTTGCCCCTTCTGTTGGTCGCCCTTGGAAGACAAGGCCCAATGCCGGAAGCTAGAGTTCCTACAGCTTGGTCCTCCACCAACAGGTTCTGCCAGCCCCACCTGCAACCTCTGTGGTGGATTGAATCATGTCCTCCCAAACGATATCTTGACGCTCTAACCCTTGGTCCCTGTGAACTTGATCTTGTTTGGAAATTGAGTCTTTGGAGATGTTGGCAATTAAGTTCACATGAAGCCCTACTAGAGTAGGGTAGTCCCTAATCCTATCTGACTGATGTCCTTATAAAAAGAGGAAAGGCACAGAGGGTGGGTGGCGGAGCATAGGAAGACAGAGGCAGAGATTGGAGGAATGCAGCCCAAGGGAATGCTCAGAACCCCCTGAAGCTAGAAGAGGCACGATGGGGCCCTTCCGGGGTCTTCAGAGAGACGAAGGTCCTGCCAGAACCCTGATGTCTAGCCTCTAGGGCTTTGAGGGGAGAAGCTTCTGTTGTCTGCAGCCACCCCATCTGTGGGTCTTGGATGGAGCAGCCCGAGTACACTGATTTCACAACACGCACTCCTATTTTGCAGAAACTGGGATCCTGCATCTGATCCAAGGCTTTTTCTCTGGTCCTACATCCCAAAGGCACATCTGTCTGAGGCTGGATGGAGAGGCAGGGACTCTGTCTTCTTGTTGTCCTCAGTAGGTCTGCCACACATCGGGTGCCTGACAACGCTTGAGGAACTGAACTCTTAACCCCGATGGGTGCCTGCCACCTGGCAGAGAAGTTGTAAAGGAGCATGCCCTCTGGGAAAGGGCAGCGGAGCTTGAATTGGGGTCCTGAGAATCAGGAGCTTTAGGATATTGAACAAGTAACTCAAATCCTTTGAGTCTCTGGTTCCTCAAGGCTGTGGAGATGGGGATGACTGTGGAGATGTGTTGCTATGACATGGTCCAGGGCTCAGAAGAGCTTCTGGACCAAGAGGGATGAGAAAGAAGGACATGGTCATTGATTTCCAAACATCAACCAATGAAACCTCTGTGGGTCCACAAGGAGGTGTGGGCTGGCCAGTGTTTCAATCCATCGTGCCAGGGGTTGGGGACATCTAACAGCAGCAACGTGGAGATGGACAGCCATACAGTTGATTCTGACTCCCAATGGCCTGAGAGGACACAGTGGGAGGGTTTCCTAGGGTTTCAGTGGCTGTAAAGCCTGTCCAGAAGCAAGCTGCCTCATCTCTCTCCTATGGAGCAGCTGAGGGATTCCAACCACCCACCCGTCCGCACAATCCTTAACCCTGTGCCCACGGGGCTCCTCCCTGCCTCTTTTGAGACGGGAAAACAGGAAATCAGATGTATGGTTTTAGGAAAGGAAAGATCTGTAGTTGAAAGAAACGATTTGGGATAGATGCGTTTGAATTGTGGTGCTGGAGACGAATGTTGAAAGTACCACAGGCTGCCAAAAGAACACCCAGATCTGTCTTGGAAGATGTACAACCTGGATGCTCCTTAGAGGCGAGGATGGCAAGCCTTCACCTCCCGTACTTTGGACGTGTTATCAGGAGAGATCCTGCCCTGGAGATGGACATCATGCTTGGTCAAGTCGAGGGGCAGCGACAAAGAGGAAGGCCCTTGGTGAGATGGCTGGACACCAGGGCTGCAATGATGAGGCTCAAACATTAGAACATTCACTCGTGCAGATGGCGCAGGACAGGACGGGCAGTGGTTCCTTGTCATCCATAGGGCCGCTCTGAGTCAGAACCAACTCGAAGACACCGAACCACAACAACATTGGATTTTTTCTTTATCCAAGTGCAAATCTCACTGTCCCCATTCTGAAACACTTGTAAGGCCTTCTGCGTGACAGAGGTTATTAGTGAGACAAGGTGTCCGTTCAGATTTTACATTTTACAATACTCGGATCATTCTGATGGTTTTCCACCCTCCCTGGCCTTCCTGATACTTAAAATCCCGGGGCACAATAATTTTCTCAGCTGGACGCAGTCTGTCTTCATCTCTCTACCCAATGTAACGCATTGCCCGATCTTCGGTGTGGACTTGCAGCTCTGTGAAATCTGCTTCCCATTCTGGTGTGAAGTCTTAAGGCACGGCCTGTATAGCGGATTACCGAGTGTATCAATGGTATCGCTTAAGAGGCAGGTAAACCTTCAGGATTTCTTGGTTTCTGTTTTGCTTTGTCGTTTTAATTGTCTATTCCCTGTCCCCTCAGATACATGAAGCAGCTTCCTCTACCAATTCTCTCTGTCATCTGATCTGTAAACCCAAGCCTGTGGACAAAAGTGCGTCAGAGTCTTTTCGAGCCTGAAATACAACCCACGACATCACGGTACTCATCTTCGTAGCTGTTGGTCCTGTGATCTCTGGAGCCCCGTAGACCAACTATCCTCAGGCAGGGTCTTCGTGCACCTGATGAGAATCCCAACAGACCTCTTTGCTCGGTCACCCTTACTCTGCTTTCTAACACCAGTCACGAAATAGTTCATGGACTCTCAAGGCACTGAGTCAAATGGTTCATGTGGTCAGCTGCTAACCAGAAGGTTGGCCATTTGAGTGCAGACAGAAGAAGTGGCCAGGACTCTACTTCCCCAAGCGGAAGACCCTGTGACACCCGGAGATGCCATCTGCTGCGGTTGACTTGACTCCAACTAGGCCTGCAACTAGCCTGGATCTTTTGGATGCCTTGTGCTGGGCCTTGTTCCAGGAGTGGCAGAGACAATGGTCAGTGTGAGAGGCACAAGCCTCCCTGGGTTCATCAACTTCCACTCTAGCGAAGAAGAAAGACAAGGAACCCAAGACAACATGCTGGAGCCAACCTTACTGGAGTCTCTCACTGCTCCGCCATCTTTGAGGAAGCAAGGAGTAGGGCACCCACCAAGGTCACCTCCGGTTGACAGCCAGCCGGAGGGTGAGACACACTCGGTCCTGCACCCACTGGGGCCTGGCTTCCAGCAGCAGCCACGTGAGCGCAGAAGCAGATTCTTCTCCAGTTGAGGGCTCAGAGGGGACTGAAGCCCTGGCCGGGGCATGTTGGCTGCAGTCATGCAAGGCTCTTCCATGGGGACAGGTTTATGAGGACAATGAAGCATGGGCTAGAAGGCAATGGAGGAGGGATGTGACATGCCCCCTGGCGGCGTAGTGGTTATGCATTGGGTTGCAATCCCAAAGGTCACGGCTGAAAGACAAGGCGTTCTACTGTAAAGCGTTGCAGTCTCAGAAACTCACCGGGCAGTTCTCCCTTGTCCCATGAGTCCGCATGCACGTGGTGGCAGGGAGTTAGTGAGTTGGTGTCTAGTCAGGGAAGCGCTTTCTGAGGAGAACACACTTAAGCAGAAAGACCAGATGGTGGGGAGGAGCCAGCTACACCTTCTGGACGGAGAGCATCACCAGGAGACAGACAGATGGCGCAAAGATCCTGGCAGTGGGGACCAGCCTAGAGTGTCTGAGGAACGGAAGTCTCAGACGAAGAGGGGAGAGGGATCTTCAATGCGACTGGAGAGGTGGAGGCAGGTGACAAGATGCACAAGACCAGGTGGACCAAGGGTTTATTCCAAGGGCTATGAGAAGCCAGTACAAACACAAGTGAATGCAGACACAAAGCATGACTCATCTATGTGGCTGAAATATTTGGAACAGCAAATGTCTCAAGACCAGAATTCATTACCGTTTACCAGTAGTAGGGAGGAGGGGCAGAGAGGGAGTTGTCGCTGAAGGGACACTAAGCTTCTGTTAAGGGCAACGGAATTTTTTGGAAATGGATGGTTATGGTGGTTTCACAACACGATAAATTTAATTAATCACTGAGTCGATTCTGACTCCTAGAAACAGGGCTGACTCCTAGGACAGAGTAGAGCTGCCTCTTGGGGTTTCCTCGGGGGCGCCAACCTTTATAGAAGCGGAAAGCCATCTCCTTGTCCCACAGAGTGGCTGGTGGGTTCAAACTGCTCACCTTTCCATTAGTAGCCAACCACTGAATCGCCAGGACCCCCACTTATAAAGATACAAACAAGTATATTGATAACCTTTTCTCAAAAGGGGGATGTCCCTAGTTGTGCTGGACATTAACGTAGGGTGTGAGAGCAGAAGCCAGGTGGACACACGGGCTGTCTCAGGGAGAGGTGGGATGGGATGATCAGAAATGGCATGGTAGAGGTGGAAGTGTTGAGAAAGGACTGGAATGGGGATAAATTATAGAGCTCAAGCTGATAGGATTGGATGGTAAATTGAGAATAGATGTGATAGAAACAGAGGAAGGCGAGATATCCCTTTGCTTGCCCCAGACAAGGGTGGCCAACCCCCCTAAAGTCTTCCCAAGACACTGGGCTAAGCTCCTGTCTCGGCCCCTGTCATTTCCTGACCCACTCTGTCCTATATAGACATCCCAGAACCCCCTCCCAGAGTCCCTATTAAGCTGGAGCCTTCTGATCTGAACAACTCCAAGGGAGAGGAGGAGGGGGAAAAAATAATGAGATTCTGGAAAGGCATCTCTACTTAGCCCAGTGGGGATGTGCTGGAAAGTAAATCCCTGGTCTCTCCGGGCAACATAAGAAACAATCACTCATGCAGATGAAAACTTTTTATTCCTCCTCTTGACAGCTAACATCTCAAGCAGCCTTTGCAATGGCAGTCCTCGGTTGGGGTAGAAGCTAATGTTATCCATCTGTAGTCTCTGGGATAATATAATGCAGCTCCTGGTTTAATGACGAGCTTCCCATTCTTGGCAGAGCTACGGAGTTACAAGGCACTGGGGTGGAGTGGGGAGGGGAGAAGCACAGCGAGAGTGGTTCCAGAAAAGTGCACCTGAGAATTGCAAGGGAAAGTTATTGTAAACACAGGCCACGTCAGACATGTGGCCCTGTCCCTGCGATGACAGAGGGGTTACAGTGAGAGGGGAGCCAGCGGGACGCCCTAAGGAGTCTCCTGAGTCCCAATCTGGGCCTCCTTACTGCATTTCTTCATGCAGCCATTCAACAAAGGTTTGTTGAGCATCTGCAATGTGCCACGTTGTGTGCAGATTCATCATTATGCACCAGATCTTGAGGGAGAAGGGCAACTGGCAAGGAAACAGACTATTACAATCCTGAGTGGCAGGTCTTATAAAAGGAGGAGAAACTTGGATGCTGCCAGCAAGAGCCTGAAGGGAAAGGTACTTCGTGGAGGCCTGAGGTTGAGGCAGGCAAGGGAAAGAGCGGCAATCACAACAGGCGGTGCTAGGTGCATCGAGCTGCTTCTTACCCACAGTGTCCCTGTGCACAAGAGGATGAAACACAGTCTGGCCCTGTGTCATCCTCACAGTTGGTCCTGTGCCCATTGTGAAAGCCACTGTATCCATCCATCTCCTTTTATTATGATGATTCATAATAAATCATTTTACTGGGGGCTCTTACACCTCTTATAACAACCCATACATCAATTGTATCAAATGTATTTGGACCTATGTGGCCAGCATCATTTTCAAAATATGTTCTTTCTGCTTGAGCCCTTGGTATCAGCTCCTCTTTTTCCCCCTCCCTCCCCCACCCTCCCATCCTTGGAGACCCCTGATAAATTATCAATTATTATTATTTTCATATCTTACACCATCCGCTGTCTTCCTTCGCCCACATATCTGTTGTTTGTCCCCCTCGGTGGGTGGAGGCAGGTGTTTTATGTCAATTATTATGGTTGGTTCCCCATTTCTCCCCCTCTTCCCACCACCTTCCCCCTACCCTCATGGTATCGCTACTCCCAATACTGTTCCTGAGGGGTTTATCTGTCCTGGATTCCATTTGATGAGAGCTCTTAACTGTACCAGTGTCCATGCTCCCGTCCAGCTGGATTTGTAAGGTGAACTGAGGGGGCGGGAGGGGAGGAGAAGCATTAAAGAGCTAGAGGAAAGTTGTGTGTTCTTTTGGTGCAATGCTGCACCCTGGCTGCCTGGTTCTTTCCTTGTGACCCTTCTGTAGGGAATGTCCAATTATTTACAGATGGGTTTTGGGTCTCCACTTCGACCCCCATCATCTGAATATATATTTGTTTTATTTGGGTCAACACCTCGTGATCACACAAACTGGTGTGCTTCTTCCATGTGGGCTTTGTTGTTTCTCAGCTAGATGGCCACTTGTTTAATTCAAGCCTTTAAGATCCCCGACACTGTATCTTTTAATAGCCAGGCACCATCAGCTTTCTTCACCACATTTGCTTATGCACCCATTTTGTCTTCAGCAATCATGTCAGGAAGGTGAACATCACAAAACGCCAGGTTATTAGAACAAAATGTTCTTCCGTTGAGGGAGTACTTGAGTAGAGACCCAATGCCTGTCTGCTACCTTAATACTTAACATTCAAATATGTGTACATGGACCTATATCTCTACAGTTATACATTAATATGTTTACATATGTGCATGCCTACATTTATATCTCTATAAATGTCTTTTGCCTCCTAGTTCTTTCCTCTATTTCATTTTACTTTCCTCCTGTCCCATTATCATGTTCAATCTTCTTTCAGCTCACAGTACTGTCTCTCGGCTACATTGCACTTGATCAAAGCATCTCCTCTTTGTTACTGCCCTTCTACTTCAACAAGTATTATGTCCTTCTCCAGGGACTGATCTCTACTGATAACATGTCCAAAGTACCCGAGACAAAGTCTCACTGTCCTTGCCTCGAACGAAATCTCTGACTATACTTCTTCTTTTTTTCTTTTTCTGACTGTACTTCTTCCAAGACATCGCTTTGTCCATTTGGCAATCCATGGTACTTTGAGCGTTCTTCTCCAGCACCACGATTCAAACACATCAATTCTTCTTCAGTCTTCCTGATTCAATGTCCAACTTTCACAGGCATATAAGGCTGCTGAAAATACCATGGCTTGCATCAGGTACACCTTAGGCTTCAATGTAACGTCCTTGCTTTTCAACACTCTAAAAAGGTCTTCTACAGTAAAATTATCCAATGCAACTTGTCTTTTGATCCCTTGACTGATGCTTCCATGAGTATTCATTACAACAGAGGGAACAGCATATGCAAAGGCAGAGTGGTAAGAGGCACTTGGAAGGTTCAGGTTGTTGTCAGGGGTTCTGTGTAGTCAAAGTGGGTTTTACAGCTTCTAAATGGTTCCCCAAAATCCCTGCCTCCTGATGGCCATATATGTGCACGGTCCTCTCCCTTTGGTATGTGGACTTAATTCAGCCAATAAAATACAAGTAAAAGATGACAGGATGTATGGGGTATGCACGATCGTATGATTAGATTACCTAAGTTTCTAGCGCCAACTTGGTGGCTTGTCTCACTCTCTTGCTATCTCAGAGGAAGCAAGCATTCAATCAGGAAGCCACCGGGATCTGAGGGTACCTCTAACTAACAGGGAGCAACAAAATGAGACCCAGAATCCTACAACCACAAGGACATGTATTCTGCCAACATCCATGGGAGCTCAGTAGTAGATTCTTCTCCAGCCAAGTGTTCAGATGAACCCAGCCGATATCTTGATTGGAGCCAGCATAGAAGACCCTAGCCAAAAGACTGTGCCCAGAACCCCGATCCACAGACACTGTGACCTAATACACATCTGCTTGTCCCAGGCTAGAGGCATCTCCTAAAACACATAGGTACAGGAGACTGTGAGGCCAGGATTTGCAGGTCAGGCAGCAAGCTTCTGGTTCCAGAAGTGAATGACTCCCAGGTCATCAGGTAAGATGGCAGGCGCAGTTGATTCACAGGATCCGCAGGCAAAGCATTAGACTGCTGGCTCAAGTCTAAAGAAACGGAGGTCAGATGATGAGCCAGCTGCAGGGTGCAGACCCCAAAGAAGCAAGCAAGCTGTGCTAGAGCATGCTCATCTATTGGAAACAGGCCACACCCCTGAGGAAACCACCTTTCGATTGACTAGCTACTCACGGACGTGATTACATTGTATTAGATCTCATCCTGAAAAATGACTAATCTTTCCCACCAAACCACTGAGAATCCTGGCTCAGCCGAATCAACCCACACCTTCACTATCCCAAACCAAACTCACTGCCATCCAATTGAGGCTGACTCATAGTGACCCCATAGGACAGGATAGAACTGCCCCCTTGAGTTTCTGAGACTGTAACTGTTTAAGGAAGTAGAACTCCCCTCCTTTCTCCCTAGGAACAGCTGCTCTTTCAAGCTGTAGACCTGGTGGATCACAGCTCAATAAGTAACCACTTTTTTTTTAAACACTTTGTTGAGGGCTCTTAAAGCTCTTGTAACAATCCATACATCAATTGTATCAAGCATATTTGTACATGTTGCCATCCTTATTTCCTAGACATTTGTTTTCTATTGAGCCTTTGATATCAGTTCCTCTCCCCTTCTCCCTCCCCCTACCCTCGTGGCCCCTTGATAAATTATAAATTATTGTTATTTTCATATCTTAAACCCACTTTTGTCTCCCTTCCCCCATGGTTTCTGTTGTTCACCCCCTTTGGGGGGGGGGTGCGGTTAGGTGTCCATCAATCATCATGATCAGTTTCCCCTTCCTCCCCTCCTCTCCCCACCTTCCTCCTGCCCTCCTGGTATCGCTACTCCCATTCCTGTTCCTGGATTCCATGTGTCATGAGCTCTTATGTCTTACCTGTACCTGTGCACATGCTCCTGTCTAGCCCGCATTGAAAGGCAGTACTAGGGTCATGATAGTGGGAGGCGAGAAAGCCTCAAGGAACCAGAGGAGTATTGTATGTTTCATCTTGATTGACATCCCTTCCCTGTGACCCCTCTGTGAAGAGATGTCCCATTGTCTACAGATGGGCTTTGGGTCTCTGCTTCCATCCCCTCATTCTCAACCATGGTTTTTTGGTTTGTTTGTTTGTTTGTGGTCTTCTGATGCCTGTTATCTGGTCCTGGCAACACCTCATGATCACACAGGCTGGCGTGTTTATTTCATGTGGACTGGTTGCTTCTCTGCTAGATGGCCACCTGTTTAGCTTCAAGCCTTTAAGACCCCAGATGCTATATCTTTTGATAGCCAGGCACCATCTGCTTTCTTCACCACATTTGCTTATGTACCCATTTTGTCTTCAGCAATTGTGCTGGGAAGTAACCACTTGTTTTAAGGAGCTAAGTTTGTGGCCATTTATTTTGCAGCAATCAAAACTAACACATAAGGGGCGGGGGACAGTGAAAGGAGAGCCACTCCATCCAGCAGGGAAGCAAATAAGCCCACAGGGAAGAAGCACACCAGCTTGTGTGAACATGAGGTGTCAATGGGATCAGGGATCAGGGATAAAAATATCCAAAACAATTATATTAATGTGAAAAAGGGAGGCTGGGGAGTGGACAGCCAAAGCCCATCTGTAGACAATTGGATATGCCCCACAGAAGTGTTATAAGGAAGGGATGATTCAACCAAGGTGCAGTATAGCAACAACATATCACACATCATTCCTCCCATTCAGCAGTTCTCAACCTGTGGGTTGCAACCCCTTTGGGAGTCAAAGGACACTCACACTGGCCACCTGGTCATCTAAGACTATCAGAAAACACATAAACGGAGACCCTGCTCCTCTATCCGTCTCCAGGTGGGTCCGCCCACATGCAGATATGTCCACATACAAATATCGGCATGAAGACTGTTACCCATGCTACACCATGCTTCAAGACAAAAATTTCTTTATTTGTAGTTAGAAATAAATATTTCACAATATATAATTACATATTGGTTTTGTGATTAATCACTATGCTTCATTATGTTCAGTTTGTAACAATGAAAATACATCCTGCATATCAAATATTTACATGACGATTCATAACAGTAGCAAAATTACAGTTATAAAGTAGCAACGAAAATAATTTTATGGTTGGAGGGGGTGTCACCACAACATGAGGAACTGTATTAAAGGGTCACAGCATTAGGAAGGTGGAGAACCACTGGCTTAGACCATCCCCATTCTGC
>NW_022103915.1:8972539-8992339 GCF_000313985.2 Echinops telfairi
AACATATGTACAAATATGCTTGATACAATTGATGTATGGAATGTTATAAGAGCTGTAAGATCCCCCAATAAAACGATGAAAGGAAGAAAGGAAAAGCCAGGTTGCCGAGTGCCTCGGGAACCACAACACCGAATTTGGACTTAGACATTGGATGAGCTCAGATAAAACAGTCATCTTCCCAGGACCCTAGTAAATTGGTTCAGATAACTCTCTGCGATGACGATGACGCATACATGTTATCAGCTTTTCCTTTGTTCTGTAAGGTAAGGTATCCGCCCTAAGTCAATCCAAGTTGTATTTTATTAGGGTGGAGTGTGAGGTTCAGCAGCAAACCTAACAGAAACTGGCCTTCTGTCCCCTCCTTTATAAAGGCCTCCTTTAAATAGTACAATTAGAGCCTTCCCACCACCCCAACGCAAGGTTCATATGTCGTATGTCAGGCTTTTAGCTTGCCCAGTGAGTGCCTTCCTTTTTCTAATGCATCAAAATGTATATAAATTAGCTTGGTTAACAGTCTTGCATGTCTATCATGGTAAAATTTAATATGCCATCTTGCCCAACCTTCCCCTCCCACCCTCAAAAACAGGCCATTTTATGATGCATTGCACCCCCTCTGGGGAAACTGATCTTTAAATTTTGAAACAGTATAAGGAAAATCTGGTTGGTGTCTCACGAATGAGCTGATGTCATTTTTTATTCTGTAGATTTAAAATGAAGTCAAGAAAAAAACTTTATAAAGACATCTTCGGTCATTAAAAAAAAAAAACACGTTATCCGCTGGAGGTCAGCGAGCTTGTCACCAACAGGATAAGCGTCCAGACAAGACTCTTGTTTGTCGTTCTTGGGGCCTGTCTGCATGGTCTGACTCCTCATTCGCAAGAGAGCACAGCTCTGCCCGGTCCCATCCTGTCCCGTCCCGTCCCGTCCCATCCTTACTCTCGGCTCTGTGTGAGTGCACTGCCACGGCCACTGTGTCCATCCGTCTTGTTGAGACCCTTCCTCTTTGTCACTGACCCTCCACTTGACCAAACATGATGTCCTTCTCCAGGGGCCTCTCCATTCTGATACAATGTCAGAGTGGACCGGAAAGGGATAACTCGGCCCCCTTCAACAGTGGTGCCACCCCAGAAGCCGGCAGGGGTTCCCTGGGGAAATGTTACATCTGCCCGGCTGACCTAAACTCCTGTCTTACTTTGAGGGCAAATCAACTCTAGCCAAACCATGCTTGGAACTGGGGGGGGCCATGAAGAACTGCATCATCGGATGATAAACAATCTAACTTAGGGTGTCTTCTGCCTACAGTATAGTTGCCAACACTGTCAATGGTGGATTCACCTTTTCCCTACCAAACAACACCACACACATTATTCACAAGGCAATTGGTTGTGCATAAAGCTAGCTCGTGTTTGCCCAGTCTCCAATCACCATAATAGTATGATTTGAGAAACCTAACGGGGGGAGAAGAACATTCCCAAAACAATTCCTCTCCCACCGTGATGTCTCCGGGATCTCTTCCTACGTTAGCGTCTGTGGCTACAACCATGAGCTCCGACAGGACAGCAGTTGTGAAGGCGGCGCGGGACTGATCGTTGTTGTTCTCATCTGGTGGACATTGGGGTGCTGGGAACCCAGGGCATCTCACCACCGCAAAGCCCAGCAGGGTTCCCAGACCCTAGTATTTGTGGAAACCACCCCAGGGTCTGGCGAATATGTAGATAGATGTAGATTTTGCTGGTCTGGGGGTGCTGCCTGAAACCTGGCCTTTCTAACAAGCTCGCAGGTGAATCCAATCCTGACCACCTGAGGCCTGGCCCTTCGGCTTGCAAGCAGCGACTCTGGCTGTGGTTCCGTCTCCGGACAAGGAGATGGCTCAAAACACACCCATCGGAGGAAGTCGGACAGAGGGACATCCCAAGGCGCAGCACCGACACGTGATCTTAGCAAGCCCACTTTGCAGATAGAAAACTGAGACCCGGGCACCATAGGGCTTTGCCTTTGTTTTTTGTTTGGTTGGTTTTTAAGCAAAATTTACATAATAAAATTAACCATTTTGAAGTGAACGATTCAGGGGCCTTTTGTGCATTTGTGAGGCTGTGCAGTCGGGACCTCTGTCTGCTTCTGAAACGTCTTCAGTCCCCCGAAAGGAAGCTCCCGTCTCATGAAGCAGTCCTATTCCTTGGCCCCTGGCAGCGGCCAGTTTTCTTTCTGTGCTCATGCATTGGCCTGTGGTGATGTGCCGAGAAGGAGAAGGACGTCGTCTGAGTCTTGGTACCTGTTTTTTCACTCGAGATGCTATTTCAAGGTCCGTGAGCCTGTGGTGTGCTCGGGGCTCCCGCCCACAGTATGCACCAGATGCCACGTTTCATTTCTCCCCCCACCCTGGGCTGTTTAACCTTTTGTCTGTTGTGTTCGTTATTGTGGTTATTGTTAGGTGCCATGGAGCCGACTCTGATGCAGAGGGACCCTGTGCACACAGAACAAAACACTGCCCATCCTGCGCCATCCTGACAGCTGTTTCCTTTCAGCCCATCGATGCAGCACTGCGCCGATTCCTCTTGGTGAAGGGTGGCGTCCTCTTTGCCGCTGCCCCTCTGCTTCACCAAGCACGGTGTCCTTCCGCAGGGACGCGCTCTCCTGACGGGTCTGGAGCACATGAGACGAAGCCTCGCCGTCCCTGCCTCTAAGGAGCCTGCTGGCTGTCCTTCTTCCCAGCCAGATTTGTTGACTCTCTTGGCAATCCAGGGCACGTGCCAGAGTCTGCACCAGCGCCGTAATTCAGACACATCGATTCTTCTTCAGTCTTCCTTGTTCAACGTCCAACGTTCACATGCATGTGAGGTGATTGAAAACACCGTGCCTAGGGTCAAGCACACCTCCGTCCTCCAAATAACATCTTCACTGTTAACACGTGGGCAGATTTGCCCAGTGCAGCAGGTCCTTTGAGCTCGTCTCGCTTGGTCCCTGATCAGTGCTCGTGGAAGCAGCAGTCAAGAGGTCTGCTGCGAACAGTGCTGCTACAAACACTGCTGTTAGGTGCTGAAGAGTCAGTTCTGGCTCACAGCGACCCTGCCTATGTACAAGAGGACAAAACACTGCCCGACCCCGTGCCGTCCTCGCGATTGTTCTTAGTCCCCAGCCTGCACGTCCAAGTATGTGAGGAGCTCTTTTTGATTCTGTGCCTCTTCTGCTTCTACAAAAGAGTCACGGTGGTAGTTAGCCCCTGGGCCAATCTGGCTGGACCAGGAGCCACAGTAGTTTGACAGTGGGGGTCTCGCCCATCATGAGACCCAACTAGTGTAGTCAACTTCACAATAGGATTGGCTGTGGGCAGCAAGGCAGGTGGCTGTCAGAGGTTGAGGGGGCCTTGCAGCCTCCTTAACTCGGGTCACAGCCCTGGTGCAATGAAAGGAACTTCCTCGGGGGTGTGGTCTGCTCCTCTGGAAGCGGACTCCGTGGGAAGGTTTGTCTCCTCTCCCTGGTGTGGTTGATCTGAGTGAGGCCAAGGTAATCACAAGGGCTCCTGGCAGGGTTGGATGGGAAGATGGGAGTCAGAGAAGGAGTCAAAAGCCAGAGGGAGGCACGGAAGGGGCCGCGAGCCAAGGCGTGAGGCAGCCTCACTTGGAGTCAGTTCCCACTCACCGAGACCCCATGTCCACCAGAACAAAATGTGGTCCAGTCCTGCACCATTCGAACAACTGCTGTGTTTGAGCCCATCCAGGCAGCCCCTGGGTGTCAGCCCTGTGGGAATCATTTTGATGCACTGCTGGTGCAGGGGTGACGGGCTTGGTTTGAACCCATGAGCTGCTTCATGGGAGCAAGAGGCACTGGCCTGCTTCCGTAATGATCGAAGCCTTGGAATCCTGGGGGTTGGGGGGGAACTTCCACCCTGCCCTCTCGGGTCACTGTGATCTAATATCAACTCAACAGCGATGGTTGAAAACTCATTTCAGACTTGGGACCTCCAGAGAATACATTTTCAGAGATTGATGCTACTAAGTGTGTCATGGTTGGTACAGCAACAATAGGCAACAAATGTAATCAGTACTCATCCAAATATGGGGACCATGTCCTGGAGACCCAGGGCAAGGCCCAAGTAGTCCCAATAGGCACCGCTCCTCTGGTATAATGTCCAAATGAAGGCTCTGTACTTGATTTCTCAGTTCTACTGTCCATTGCAACAGCCATACAGAACCCACAGACTAAATTCATGATCAAAAAGTTTATTAAGGAAGCTAACAAGTTGTAATGCCAGTGAGAAATGCTCAGGGTTGAGTTGTTTTTCAGGACACACTACAAATTTCTGTCAAGTCTTCTAATAAATGCCCAAATACTCAAAAGCCCCATGAGTCAGCAAACCCAGCTCCTTGGTTTAATTACCCAGAGACACCCCACTTCATTAAGCTTCATCCCAAAGGCACACAGCTTCACTTTCACTGAGTCAGCAAGTCCAGTATCACCAATTAAGTGCCCAGAGGCACCTTACTCCGCAAGCCATCCTCCGGCACAATAGCACCCAGCTTTGCTTGCATAGCAGATTGGAAAAATCCATCACTCTGCTGATACAGCTATCTTCTGGATCCAGCAGATTCACTGTGCAGGGATCTCAGGTCCAGAGAACATACTCCACTCTGGATCTTGCTAGTAATGAGATCTCTTCTGCTTCTCAGAGGGCTCATTGAATACACCGCAGGATGGCACTCCGAGGAATCCTGTTTGCAATTATTCACTGGTATCTTTCCCCGTCTTCTACCAGACGCATGTAGGGGAAAGCCATTTGGTGGGAGTTAAGAGACTTTGGCAAGAAGATCTGCATTAAATAATTCACTGCCCCACGGACATGTCCGTGCTGGCAGCAGGTGGATAAGGGAGAGAAGTCACTAATGAACAGCTGAACAGAGAAGATCAGAGAGGACATTACAATCCTGCGTTACAGATTAGGAAACTAAGACCCAGTGGCAAGAGGAGGAGACAGACAGCTGATGGCCTAGATCAGCCGTTCTCAACCTGTGGGTTGTGACCCTTTTGGGGGTCAAATGACCCTTTCACAGGGGGCATCCGATTCATCACAGTAGCAAAATGACAGTTAGGACGTATTAACAAAAATAATTTCATGGTTGGGGGTCACCACCACATGAGGAACTGTATGAACCTGTTACAGCATGAGGAAGGTTGAGAACCACTGGCCTAGATGTAGCTAGACCAGACTCCTGAACTTGTGTGTCCATGGTCTTCTTTCATGAATAAACATATAATAAACATGTGCATTAGTAAACCTCACACTTGAGACTTGAGAAAGAAGCTGGTGTCAGCATCCTAGAAGAGAGGCTGGCACTTGATATGTAATTGACAGACAGAACGGGGACTGCTATGAGAACAGGCCCCAAAACACCTTAACCTTGAAGCCAGGTCCTGGTAAGCCTCTGACACTGTAGCCCAAGATACATCCGAAACATCCTGACATGGAGCCATAGCCGAAATAAATTTGGTAGAAAATAGGCAGGACAGAAGGACGGACTGAACCAACTAGTTAGACAGCTGCCTGACCATTGGCAGAACTGGGATCTCCACCTCTTCACTGCACCTTTAAAAACAAGAAATATTCCGCTAGACAGCGGCTGTCTCTCAACTCGAAAGGGGACCCATTCCGCCCTTGAGGTTGATCTTATCGATGTTCCAGGTGCCCTTTGTACCTCTTGAGGAGGACCCACTTCCTTCCTTTTCGAAGCATTCCTATCCCCTGCTTTCATAAAACTTTGGCTTAGCTCTTTGCTGTTGGGTGCATGTAAGTATGTGAGCCGCGCTTCTCTCTGGCTTCTTACAAATCTCACAGATGACCCTTGCTTGGTCCCCTGGATGACAACCCGGCACTGAGAACATCACAGGAATCACTCACTGATACGCCCAATTCCCATTTCCAACCGAGAGGTGAACGGAACCTGTCTTAAGTCATTCATCCAATATGGTAGACTGAACAAACGGCCCCTAGGCAGGGCTTCCTTCTATCCAACCCCTTTACAGGAAACTCTGTATATAACTCAGCCTGCTTCTGTCAAGATTCCCAGCCAGAGAAACCCAGACTAACACAGCTCTCTCATAACCAGGGGGACAGAAAAAGTGACCAGTTTCCGGTAAGAGTCCTGTACATTTTTGTTCGCATTGTCCTACCCAGCCCTTCAGGAGAAAGATGAGGCTTTCTTTTCTTAATTATTATTATTTTATTTGGGGCGCATACAATTCTTATCACAATCATTGTGTCAAGCACATTTGTGCATTTGTTGCCATCGTCATTTTCAAAACATTTTCTTTCTACTTGAGCCCTTGGTATCAGCTTCTCATTTCCTATCCCCTCATGAATCCTTGATAATTTGTAAATTATTATTATTTTTTCATGTCTAACACTGACCGATGTCTCCCTTCACCCACTTTTCTGTTGTCCGTGCCCCTGGGAAGGGGTTATATGGTCATTGTGATCAGTTCCCCCTTTAGGCCATCTACTCTTGTTGAGATTTACAATCTCAGAAACCCACTGGGGGCAGTTCTCCTCCGTCCTGTCAGGTCTCCGTGGGTCCAAACTGACTCAAGGACAACTGAAAGCAAGGCCGCAATCACTTGGTGGGAGTTTCAGAGAAACCGATGGATGGCTCACATGTCATTCATCCTCCTTCACCACAGACCACCTCTCCGGCCTCTGTGTGTCTGCGTCGTGAAGGAGGTGACCCTGGAAGTTCTCCCCAAGCTCCACTCTTCGGAATGTCCAGTGGTGACCAAATGCTTCCAGAAATAGAGTCAGGGTGGAAGTTCCTTTGGAGATACACAGACCTGAGTTTAATTCCAGTGCTGGTACTTAAAGGCTGAAGGAACATTGGACAAATTCTTAACCCATCTGGCCTACTGTTTGTAAAAGGGGAACAAATCATGATGCTACACTATTTTCACAACCAGAGATGATGTCCATGAGGTGTAAAGCCACAACAGGTGTTCCGTGGGGGTAAGCCATCGCCTCCTCCACCCTCTCTCCCCCACCTTCCAGCCCCCTCTTTACTTCCTCTCCAACCTTCTTCTGTTTGTGTTTCTTGTTACTTGGCTTTAATGGAAGTCAAATGGCCATTACCAGAGGATATGTGGACGGAGCCCATGAGCACAGGAAAATTCAGTATCTACGATGGAAGCAGAAAATGATGTTCTCCAAATGCTATAACTCATTCTTGGCTGGAAATTACACAGGTCCGGGCTGGAGTGAGGCGCCCTCGTGGTGTGGTAATTAAGCTCTTGGCTGCTAACCAAAAGGTCACCAGGTTGAATCCACCAGCCCCTGCAAGGGAGAAACATATGGCAGCCTGCTTCTCTAAAGATGTATAGCCTTGGAAACCCCTATAGGCCAGCTCAACTCTGTCCTATAGGGTGGTGGTGAGTTGGGGTCAGCTAGATGGCAATGGGGTTGAGGGTTGGGGGTTGGAAAGAATGAGAGGTGATTGGTCCCCCTGGCTTGAGATACTTCCCTGAGGTGGTCAGTACATCTTGCTACATAGAAACAGAGAGGTTAGCATGCTTGCAACTCTACCATAGAACCCAGTAGCCACTCCTTGTGTAAATTGCCATCCTAGAGTTGGGTTTTTCAGTCTGTTTGCTAATAAAGGCAAAGAGCTGTCCTGTCATATTGAAGACAGCTCACTACCACTGAGTTCATCCGACTCACGGCGACCCTGCAGGACAGGATAGAGCTGTCCCTGTGGGTTTCGGAGCCTGTGACTCTTTACAGGAGGAGGAAGCCTCCTCCTCTGTCTCCCATCATATCGAAGACGCTCCCCCATCCAGTCCATTCTGACTCATGATGGCTCTATAGGACGGCTCGAACTGCCCCTGTGGGTTTCCAAGACTATAACTCTCTCTCTCCCTTAAATGAATAAATCATTGTATTCGGGGCTCTTACAGCTCTTATAACAATCCACACGAGACTGTAACTCTGCATGGAAGTAGAAAGCTCTGTCTTTCTTTCTCCCTTGGAGCAGCTGGTGGGTTTTGAACTATAGACCTTACAGAACAAAGCCCAACACATAACCACTCTGCCACCAGGCTCCTCAGATTGAAGAGTGTATTTCAAGGACTTCACTTACAACCGTGAGACGAGGCTGTTCGTGGTAGGAAGAAGCCCCGTGCATGAGGACGTTTGATGTGGTCAGAGCATGTGTGTCCACTTGAAGTGGACAGCCTTACTTGGCATTGGTAGTTGGGCTCATCCAACATCCATGGGGCTAATTAACTCGCCAGCTCTGATGAAGCCAACCTGTAAGAAGGAGCACACAGATAGGGTTGAGATCAGAAACGTGGCCAAAGCGATTTTTCTCCACTTGAGTGTTTATGATGCAAGTCAGAAAAGTACTTTCAGGAAGCATAGACCACAATTCATTCTAAAATCCCAGAGAAGCCGCCGCAGGCAGCTTTCAAGTCCAGCCCTGGGACCTCGGGAGCATTTATAGGAGGAGGTGGGCGCCATCTGAAAGAAAGCCCCCCCAGGTGTGAGACCACCTCAGTTCAGACGGCATTCTTTCCCCAACCAGAAGCCAGGGAGGGCCACCCTGTGGTAGTGGGTTTGTGATGTGTCCACTTAGCTCCATTGACAGACGTTTCTGGAACATTCTTCCCTGCATAGTTCCAAGTTAGCTTGGGTCACAAGAGACTTCCAGCCCAGCGTTTGGGGGATGAAGCAATGGTCACAATCTTCACATGCTCAGAAGGCTGGTCCAGGGTCCAGGGCGATGGGATCGCTCACCTTGCCGCTGCCAATCTGCTAGTCCCTTCATGGGTGTTGGGTAGTTTGTCCTTTGCAAGCGCCAATCTGATCAGCATTCTGCACACTCCCCAATGGCTTCCACTTGAATTCCTCGGCGACTGGCTAGTGTCCACCTGGTCTTCAGACTTAGATTTCTGGAACCAAAGCTTCTTTCTTATTTACTCCTGAGTCCACTGCTTCTGTCCCTCATGTGTGTGTGTGTGTGTGTGTGTGTGTGTGTGTGTGTGTGTGTGTGTTTGTGTTCACAGACTTGGATGGCTTCCAGTTGCTACGTGAAACCCTGTTCTTCTAGGGTCTGGGGGTGATGGGGACAGCATGTGTTTGACGTCCTTACCCTCATGCAGCCTGCAATCATTTAGCGTGGGGACAAGCAGGCCAATAAGCAAACACAGGGGACAGAGGGAGGATGGGCTGAGAGCCACCAGGGGTCCCACTCGGCAGCTCTGAGGTTTGAGCTGGAGCCCTGGGAGGTGTGGACATTGGAGTAACGATCCCCAAAGATATCCTGGAACCTGGAATGTTGCTGAATCCAACCCACCAAACCCACTGCCATCGAGCCCATTCCAACTCCTAGCGAGACTGTAAATCTACAGGAGCAAACTGCCTCCCTTTTCTCCTGAGGGGCAGCTGGTGTGTTTGAACCACCGGCCTGGGGGTTGGCAGCCCAACAGTTACACACATCACCACGGGGGCTCCTGATCAAGTGGGCAAAGTAGATTTTGCAGATGTGATCAAGGATCTTGAGATGGGAAGCAGATTCTAGCTTCTCCAGGGGCGGGGGCTGGGAGGGGGGGGTCCTAACTACCATTGCGAGTGCCCTTTCCAGAAGGAGGCAGAGGGTGAAAGTTGAAAGAGGGGAAGGCAACTTGAAGATGGAGCCCGAAGAGATTTGAACATGTTGGGCGGCCCTCCTTGCACATTGTGGCCGTTAGAGTCCATGGCAACCTGGAGATGTGTGGAAGAGGAGGGTTTGAATCCAACCTGCCAATCAGGTCACAACCTGATGATGCCTCCTTGCCGGGTGGCCTTCTTATAAGTTGGAAAGGGGTGGGGGGGATAGACTGGGAACCTCCTTCTCTCTCTGCACCTCTGATTTCCTGATTGCTGGAACTCAGCCTGCCTCTAGGGGCAGCCCCAAGTGGGTTGTTTGACCCTGAGAGGTGTACATGAGCCTGAAGAGGAACGTATGGACTAGGACTGGATTCATGGACTAGGATGGGATTCATGGACTATGATGGGATTTATGGACTGGGATGGGATTTATGGACTAGGACTGGATTCATGGACTAGAATGGGATTTATGGACTAGGATGGGATTTATGGACTAGAATGGGATTTATGGACTAGGATGAGATTTATGGACTAGAATGGGATTTATGGACTAGGATGGGATTCATGGACTAGGATGGGATTTATGGACTAGGATGGGATTTATGGACTAGGATGGGATTTATGGACTAGGATGGGATTCATGGACTAGGATGGGATTTATGGACTAGGATGGGATTCATGGACTAGGATGGGATTTATGGACTAGGATGGGATTCATGGACTAAGATGGGATTTATGGACTAGGGTGGGATTTATGGACTAGGATGGGATTTATGGACTTGAGTTAGACTGGCCAGAAGTGCCTTCTTGATAAATAACTACTATTTGATATAAACCTCTTTCTTGTACATCGATGAGTTTCAGTGGATTTCATTCTCTAGACAAGCCAGTCTAACACAGAGATAGAAGGTGGGGCCATGAGCCAAGGGAGACCAGGCTACAACTCTAGAAAAAGTCAAGGAAGCCGACTCTTCCCTGAAGTCTCCGGTGGACACTCAGACCTGCCAACACCTTAGCCTCAACCCAGTGAAGCCCATTTTGTCCTTCTGCCTTCCACAATGCCTTGGCAGTGCAGTGGGTTAAGCATTGGGCTGTAATCATGACATTGATGGTTCAAACCCACCAGCTGCTCTGCAGGAGAAAAACGAGGCTGTCTGCTCTCATCAAGATGTAAAGTCTCAGAAGCCCTCAGGAGCAGTTCTGCTGTGTCCTATTAAGTCGCTATGCATTGGAATCAACTCAGCAACAATGGGTTTCATTTATTGTTTGCAGGAATGGGGGTGGACGGGTTGTCCCCACACACACACACACACAAAAAGGTGAGCTAATAAATGTGTGTCATTTTATGATGTCTTTTTGGTGATCATTTTTTACTGCAACCACAACTGCTTCGTGGTGGGGCAGGAGGATGGGGTTTCTTTCTGGAGCAGAGGTCAGGTTAAATCAAGACATTGCTACCAACTTCCACCTTTGCCTTCTGGAAACTCCAGGGAGTGTCCTGGTCCAATGGAAACCATGCCCTGGGGGACAGTAAGCAACTTGTAATGCAGCTGTGTCATAGGGCCCTGCATAGGTCTTAGAAATGTGGTCTTGACAGTGTAAGATATGACAAAATAATAATTCATAAATTATCAAGGGTTCATGAAGGAGGGGGGAGTGCCGAGGAAGGGGGGAAATGAGGAGCTGATGCCAGGGGCTTAGGTGGAGAGCAAATGTTTTGAGAATGATGAGGGCAACAAATGTACAAATGTGCTTTATACAATTAATGTATGGATGGATGTGATAAGAGTTGTATGAGCCCCCAGTAAAATGATTTTTTTAAAAAAGATAGAATTTCAGAAACATGAGAAACAAAGCAAAATAAAGCCAAAAGCCCTTTTGGATTCTTTGTACTCAAATAAGATTTTCCATAAGCATCTGTGCAGTGGAAATTATTAACAACTTTTATGGTTAGATGTAGCCTGTTGCTAAGTCATGGGCCTGGATAGACAACATGCAACACTTAATTGACTGTGATGTATCGGATTATATATGGCTTAAATTCTACTACGAATTTCTGTTGGCTTGAACTATGTATTGGTTTAAATTCCATGCCTTCCTGGCTGGGATAAGTTGAGTTTAGAGTAACACATGATATTAATGGACTAAATACACTTATACTTTGTGGTAATAGAACCTGGAAATAAGTTCTCTTTAAAAGCTCAAGTAGAAAGAAAATGTTTTGAGAATGATGATGGCAACAAATGTACAAATGTGCTTGACATAATTGGGTGCATATACAGATTGTTGTACAAGTTGTACAAGCCCCCAATAAAATGATTTGAAAGAAAGAAAGAAAGAAATGTGGTCTTGCATTATTTTAATGCCAGGGGGAAATGTCTCCAGATATATTCTAGAATGAAGATCATCTTAAAGGGGTCTAAGTGAACCCAGCCCTGGAGAGACGGGGGAAGCGGACCAAGAGGAGACAGGGGCAGTATCATTTGGGGCCAGACCGCCTTCTCTTGTGCAGGTGGTCCTCACATCATGGACTCTGGATTTGCACATCTGAGAGCACGTGTGTGTCAGCTCAAAATCGGAACTTGTCACGATGTCACGGTCATGCGTGGGCACGCATGGAGGGACGGCGATCTGAGTCACCCATTCCCAGCGGAGCTCGAGCTGAGCCCCTGCCTGCTCATTTCCACTCTTGAGCTGTCACCAAATGTCCCCCTTGCAGTCTATTTACTGTCACTTGTTGTACATCTGTGTGGGCGCTGTGGCGGTTTCTGCAGAGCTGTGTTGAGCTGCCAATACGAAGGGGCCGTGCTGTCCGTTCAGAAAGGGGTTCCGTGCTGTGGACACGATGTCCAGTGCTCATGAACCAACCAAACCAAAAAGCCAAGCTCACTGCCGTCGCGTTGATGGCGACTCCGAGCAAACCTACAGCACAGGGTGGATCTGCCCTGTGAGTGTCGGCGACTGAAGCTCTTTGGGGGAGTAGAAAGCCTCGTCTTTCTCCCTCAGAGCAGCTGGTGGTTTCGAACTGGGCTTCGGTGATGGCCCAGCTCACCAACACGATGCCACCAGGGCTTCTGTCGGGAACCAACAGTGTATATGACATTACGCATCTTTCACAAGAAATGCACAGAAAACAAGGTTATGTGGATGAAAATGTTGTGACCAGAGACTGGCCGACAGGCCCCCTACCTTGTATTTCCTCTGGAAGCAAAAGTTAAAAAATAAGAAGAAGAAATCCAAACTCACTGCCATCGAGTTCATTCAGACTTATAGTGACCCACAGGACAAGATTGACCTGTCTCTGGGTTTCTGACACTAGCTCTTCATGGAAGCAGACAGCCTCATCTTTCTCCCTTGAAGTGGCTGGTGGGCTTGAACTGCGGACTTTAGGGTTAGCAGCTCCGTGTGTTACCGCTACACCACCAGGGCTCTAAGCCAGGGTTTGGTTTTGTCTAATTTAGTGGTTTGAGAGACATTCTAGAACAGAACAGCTGGGAATAATGACACAATATTATACTTCTTGGTGGCTGGTCTGACTGTGTGTGTTTGTGGGGACCAGGTGAGTGCTGTCCCGGTGACGGTGAGATGTCAGCTGTTCAAAGCTCCCGATTCACATCTGAGGCATCCTGGGTGTTCCAGAGCTTTCTGCGGGAGAGTTTCAGAGCGCTAAAGAGGCACCTAGTGGCTAAACCTTCCCTGCCACCCACCCTCTCCTGCACACCCCACTCTGCGCTCCCGGTTCTGTTGTTAGGTGCTGTGGCGTCAGCTCCAATTGATGGGCACCCCGTGTGCAACCGAACAAAACACTGCACGGTCCTGCACCCTCCTCGCCATCACTGCTACGCGGACGCCATGGCTGCAGCCGTTCTGTCCATCCTTCTCTGAGGGTCCTCCCTGCTCACTGACCCTCCGCCTCACTAAACACTAGGCCCTCCTTCAGGAACAGAACCCTCCGTACGTGAGATCAAGTGTCACCATGCTCACTCCCAGGGACATTCTGATCCTCTGCGGTCCGTGGGACGCTCGGCATTCCCTCCCAGTGCCGTCATTCACAGGCATCGGTACTTCTGCAGGCTTCCTGTTTCAGTGTCACACGCATGGAGGCCACTGAAAAACCCAGGCTTGGATCAGGGAGTCCTTCGTCCGCACCGTGCCAGCTTTGCCCTTTAGCACTTTAAAGGGGTCTTGTGCAGCAGCTGTGCCCAACGCTACGCATCATTTGATTTCTTGGCTGATGTTTCTATGAGTGTTAATGGTGAAGCCAAGTATAGTGAAATCCTTGGCAACTTCAGTTTTCTGTCTTGGTTCATCCTGATGCTATTTATTGGTCCATTGTGAGGGTGTTGCCAATTGTGAGGAGGTTTGTGTTCTTCTCATGGCATTGTATTCCATGTCTTCTCACATACTTCGGGCACGTTGTCAGGAGAGACCAGTCCCTGGAGAAGGACATCATACTTGGTAAAGTAGAGGGGCGGTAATGAGAGGAAGGCCTTCAAGGAGATGGATGGGCACCGGGGCTGCAACAATGGGCTTAAGCATAAGAATAATCGTGAGGCTGGTGCAGGACTGGGCAGTGTTTCCTTCTGTTGTGCACAAGGTCGTGGTAAGTGGGAACTGACTTCACCACACCTAATAACAATAGCAGCACGTGCAAACATAAATAGAAACAAAATGCTATAGAGGCTATGTTCTCAATAACCGACTCTGGATAGTAGAAGTAAGGGTTTTTTTTCCTCTTCCATCTCTTAACAGTTTTTCCATTTTTATTTCATGACAGTGTTTTAATACTTATCATGATAAAGAAGTAGAATGTTGTGATTGAAAAATGGCAGCAGCTGGCTGTGGGCTATAATGCCTTCTCTCTTGCCTTCCTCCTGAAATAACCCTTGGAAACACAGCAGAAGTGGAAAACTCAGGAGTATCATCCCCATGTAAAGCCAAGTGATGATTTAGGACAGAAAACAAGCCAATTGTGAGGACAGTGTTCTTTACATTCATACTGAAGGCTGCAAACCTCAGTCTGCATCGGCAAGGGCTTCAATTCCTCCTCACTTTCAGCAAGCAAGATTGTGTCAGCTGCATCCTGCAGGTTGTTAATCAGCCTTCCTCCAACCCTGATGCCACATCTTTCTGCCTGTAATCCAGCTTCTCTGATGATTTGCATATCAAGTGAATACATATGGTGAGAGTATGCAACCCTGGTGCACACCTTTCTTGATTTTAAAGCATGCAGTGTTCCTGTGTTCTGATTCACACAACTGCCTCTTGATCCATGTGCAAATTTTCTTGAGCACAATCAAATGCTCTGGAATTCCTGTTGTTATCAAGGATTTCCATAGTTTGTTATGATCCACACAGTCGAATGCCTTGGCATAGTCAATAACAAAGCACATAAACATCTTCCTGGTATTCTCCATGCTGAGCAAGCTCCATCGGGCTTCAGCGAGGCTATTCTTTATTCCACAGCCGCATCTGAATCCTCGTTAGTGGTGCTTTGCTTATCCCGGGTCTCGTACAGTTGGTGAGTGGCTTTCCTTTCCTTGAAAGAATGATGGTGGTACCTGGGCTGGAATAGCATTATGTTTATAGATCGCTTTGGGTAGTATTGATATTTCCACCATGAGTCTTCCTATCCATGAACAGAAAACATTCCTCCATTTCTGGGGTCTCTTTTAGTTCCTTGTAGTAATATATTGTAGTTTTCATTGGGCAAATATTCTGTTTCTCTGCATAGGTTTATTCCCAAGTATTTCATCTTTGGGTAGCTATTCCAAATGATACTGTAAATCACATTGTTTCTCAGTGGTATTGGTATACGCCGTTGTTGTAGACATGTTGGTATCCCTGTTCATTACAGCACATTTCACAATAATATGCAGATGGAAAATACTGTCCATCAGTAGAAAACTCCCAAAATCAAACTCACTGATATGAGTCAATGCTGGCTCACATCAACCCCCTGTGGATTTCTGAGACGGTAATTGTTTATGGGAGTAGAAAGCCCAGTCTTTCTCCCTCAGATGTGCTGGTGGTTTTGAACTGCCAACCATTCAGATTACAGCCTAACGTGTGACCACTACATCACCAAGGTTCCTCATCAGTAGAAGAATGGCTAAATAAAGTTTGGTACATACACACATTAGAATACTACACAACGATAAAGAACAATGGTGAAACTGTGAAGCCCCTTATGCCATGGTGGTTTGAGACATGACAATGAATTAGACCATCACAGAAGGACAAGTATTGCATGAGACCACTGTTAAAATGAAAAGGCCAAGATAAAAGTTTCATACCAAAGGTGAGAGAGAAGACTGATGGTAACCAGAGATGAGAGGGAAGAGGATGTAACATAGATGGGGCTTAACTTGGATGAAGGAGAAGAGACTGTTCTACAAGGGGAAAAAGGGGGAACAGGACATGTGGGATCCGGGGGACAGTACTGTTTTTAGAAGGTTTGATAAGTTGTTTAATTTGCTGATGGCAAGGATGATCATCTGAATTATAAACTCTAACCTAATGCCCAATAAAAAAAGGTTTTTCAAAGAAGAAAGGCTACAGCCTAGATGCTCTACTGACAGTTCTTTGACCCCTGAGGTCAACATGAATCAGTATCAACGTGGCAGCACCTAACAGGAACTAGACACTGGACCTGGCAAAGAAGCACCTTCTACCAAATCATCATGGGTCATCAAACTGCGTCTCGAGAGCCATATTCAGCTCCTGCGGTACATACATGCGGCTCTAAAGTTACATTGAAACACCTGCTTAAGGCTATTCCTGGGATCATGGTGATTCCACTTGTTTATAAAAATATGTGCATGGGTCCCAAATAACTTTTAAATTGTTGTGAGGGACAGGATTGGCCCTTCTGTCTCAAAAGTGTGCCGACCCCTTGAGTAGAATGCAAGCTCCCTACCTCTTGAACATGAGAGAGTACGTTTCAGGCCGGGAGGTCTGACAACTCTCCTCCTGAGGGGTCTCCAGCCACGGAATGAGCCATCCCCCACTCTCTGTGACCTTGAGAGCCAGGCAGGTGCTTGGACAGGATCTAAAGGCAACGTGGAGCTGCTGATGGATTGGGGGCAGAGGGAATGACTGCATTTGCATTTGTGGAAGTTTGCTCTGGTGACTCTTGGAAGGACAAGACCATGCCATGGAAAGAACTCTTATTTGGAGTCAGACAGACCTGGGTCCTCCGTATTGGCAATGTCCTTCACCTTGGGAGGGCCCTTTGATGTGGTGTTGCCCAGTCTCTATGTGCCCAAGAATCACCTGGGAGACTTTGTCCAAATAATTCAGTGGGGCTAGGCAGGGCCTGAGAGTCTGCATTTCTCGTGAACTCCCAGGTGATGCTTCTGCTGCTGGTCCATGGACCACACGTGGACTTCTAGTTGTTGTTAGCTGACATTGAGGCCACGCTTGACCCTGGAGATCCCATGTAACACTGCCTGGTCCTGCACCCATCTCCACAAGCAGTCGCAAGCCAACCATGATGATCCAGAAGCGTCTTCACTGGCTAATTTGGGGGTGTAGGTTTCCAGGTCTTTCCAGTCCACCTTAGACTGAACCCTGTTCAGTATCATAGCGTACACACACACACACACACACATACACACACACACACACACACACACACACACACACACACGCCTCCACTAAATACAGGGCAGCTGTGCATGAGATGCACTGGCCGAGAATGGAGCCCAGATCTCACGCCATGGGAGGCGAGAATTCCACCACTGACCCACACATAGCATCCCAGAGCTATTGTGTCCTCATCTGGCAAATGACATCAGTAAAGTCCAATGCACCCTGCTTCACAAGCTGAAAATGACAGCGGGTTACCCTTTGGCCCATCTGGTGCAGAATCCCTCCTCAAACCCAGCCCCGTCACCTGCCATCAACCTTTACTCAGGACGATATGTGTCTATTCTAGGCTCTACCCATCTCCCTCATTCTCATCCCTCCCTTTTCACTGCCTTTCATAGCCAGAGCACCCAGTGAGCTTGCTTGGCAGTGGGCTCGCCTTTCAAATGCCCTAGAATTCTTCTTTTGGCTCCTCTCTCTTTTCTATTTAAATTCACAACTCACACTGCTTGCCTGGGGCTCCTACCGTCCCAGTGCCATTAGGAGATTGGAATCTTGCAGCACCTGCCTCTCCTCTGTTCCCCAGGTCCTCATCCACACGGCTGGCCGGGAAAGCACGGGACCATATCACCTGCCACAAATGGACCACGTCCGCTTTCTGGTCCAGGGCGGGCGTGTCCTGAGAGGATGGGCTTTCTAATAATAAGATCTTTGTGTGCCTGGTCTACATCCCAGGCCCTGCAGGTCAGCCTGGAAGACATCTTCTCTGCTCCCCGCACCCCCCCACCTCACTACCATCAATGAGGTCACTTAAACAGTTGCTCAACTGGCCTGAAAGTTCCAGAACCTGGGATCTTGCTCTTCCTCCCACTCCTTCCACGGCCCTGGGCAAGTCAGGACCCCTGGGGGGTCTCACTTGGGGGTCTCAGTTTCCCCATCTGTAAGAAGAGAAAATGGGGTTACATGTTCTATTGAAGCCCTCATAGCCCCACATCCTCTCTCGAGGCCATTTTATCGACGAGGATGCTCAGGGATCCTGCCTTCTGGCCCAGGGCTCTTCTGGCCCGAAAGACCAAGAAGTGAAGTGGCTTCCTCCCCTCAGGAAGAGAGAAAGGTGTCCTGGCCGTCCAGTGGTTTCAGCATCCCGCTACTGATCAAACAGTCAGCAGTTACACCCCGTCCCCCGCTGCTCCACAGGAGGAAGGCGAAGAAGTCTGTTTAAGGAAGGCTAGCAGCCTGGGAAGCCCCACGGGGCAGTTCTACTCTCCTATCATGTTGCTTGGAGCCGGAATCAATTTGATAGCAATGAGGTTGGGATTTGGGGGGGTTGCACAAAATAGACTCTCCCTCTCACACCCTAACTGCAGCTGTGGCCTCCTCCCTTGAAGCCCCTTGATGACAAAGCTTCTGATCGAGTCGTGATGGTGGTTTTAAAATGTCCCCAAATTCTTTGGCATTCCTCCATGGAGGGGTGGAGTCTACATTCCCCATTTGACATGTCGTGGACACTTGTGAGTATTCTTACTAACAGAGTTGGGGGGGAAAGACTGAAAAGAAAGAAAAGGCAAGTTTACTAGAATTCTCTCTCCGGGCGCCTTCAGAGGCCGTGGAAGCAGCACAGCTGCCCAGAGGCTGCCGTGTTGTGAGGAAGCCCAAATAACCTACAGAGAAAGGCCATGTGGAGAACCCCCAAGCTTCCTAACAAGGAAGAAGTGTGGGGTAGCACCCAGTTGCACCAACACCAGCCACCATTGTGGACGGGGGCTGTCTGACAGACCCCAAGTCAGGACTGCTCACCTTGGCCCTTGAATCACAAAAACAATGAAAGATAACTTTCTAAACTGTTCTTATTTGGTAACACGTAAGTTTTTGATGACTTGTGTGGTAGGTTTGATGGCAAAGTGGCTGGAACAAGATTCTCCGTGGTTTGGCAGTGAAGGCCTAAGAATTCCCCATGTCCTGACCCAGAACAATATCATCAACTCCACAATGGGCTCTACAGTGAGCACCCAATCACCTGCGAGTATATGAGGGGGGAATGCAACTCCTTTACTCAGGTCACGGTCCCGATGCACTTGAAAGGAAGTTCCCTTGGGGGTGTGCCTATTTCCTATATAAGTGGATGCTGTGGAAAAGCTTGTTTTGTTTTTGCTGAGATCCTGCATCTGCTCATCAACCTCTGATTCTTTGGATTTAAGCCAACTACCTTTCATGTCTCCTGTTGATCCTGGGAACCATCAGCAGCCTTCCATCGAACCTGCTGACCTTAGATCCACTTGCCTCTCCAATCACAAGCCTGGCCTGCTGACCTTGGACTCATCCTCCCCTAGCCTCTGGTCTTGCTGATGACTCTTGGCTTCATCAGCCTCCAGAGCTAGATGACAACCAGGAGATGGTTATAGCTTAACATCTGTAGTAGTTACGTCATCTGTTGTCAATTTGAGTAATAAGAGTGAAGGGGTGGAGTTTAGCCTGTCAAGCAGGTCCCAGCTTGATGACCTCATTTGGAGACACTCAGGAGATAAATAACTCACTGGAGGCAGGACACACACTCACTCCCTGCATGACATCCTAGTTGACAAGACACA
>NW_022103915.1:8992439-9013755 GCF_000313985.2 Echinops telfairi
GGCAACAAATGTATAGATGTGCTTTACACAATTGATCTATGTATTGTGATGAATTGTATGAGCCCCAATAAATTGATTAATTAAAAAAAAAAAGAACAGTAATAACAATAATCAGGGATGGCTACATAGACCGCCAGGCTGGGTGCATGTGGAAAGGCAAATGAGACCACACCCATGGAGACTCAGAGGCTTGACAGCAGATATCTCCAACTCAAAAAATCACTGCCATCAAGTGGATTCCAACTCATATGGACCCTACAGGACAGAGTAGTCCTGCCCCATGTGGGTTTTCAAGACTGTAAATCTTTAAGAGGGTAGAAAGCCTTCTCCCACCAAGAAGCATATTGTTGATCTTGCAATGAGAAACCTTATATGTGTGTGTGTGTGTGTGTGTGTGTATCCAAGAATACAGTAGCAAAAAGGAGGAAGGCTGTCAACAAAACGGCTTGACACAGTGGCTGCAGCAATGGGCTAAAGCATAGAAAGAGTTATGAGATGGCTTTCGGACTGAGCAGTGTTTAATTCTGCTGTGCACAGGGTTTCTATAGGTGGGGACTAACTTGAAGCATCTAACAACAACAACAAGAGTAGAGGATAATTCCTTTGACCATGGAGAAAGGCTGCTTTAAGAGTGAATTAGATCTGCAACAGCAACAACAACAAAATAGAGAATATAAGGAACAAAGTAATTAAAACATCTTCGCCATCACTTAACACATTGAGGGCCTGGAGGCTCAGGACCATAGTCTTGGGAACATCAAGGTCAATGGGCATAACATAGCCCACAAAGACAATGTTCTACATCCTATTTTGGTGAGCAGTCACTTGGGTCTTCAAAGCTAGTGAATGGCCATCTGAGGGGCTACTGTTGATCTCCCCCAAGCCATAGCAAAGACGAATGAAGACAATCAAGGCACATGAAGTCCAGTCAGAGACCAGAAGAACTAGATGGTGTCAGGCTTCCTCTATTGACTGCTCTGAAAGGGATCACAAGAGAAGGTCCAGGCGAAAGTGGGAGAAAGATGTGGAACAAAATTCAAAATGATTTAAAATACACACCAGACTTACTGGTCTGATAAACATAGAGAAAACCCCCAAACAATGGCCCTTACCTGGGACTGATCTCACCTTGGACTCAACTGTCAGCTAAACAACAGTAAACAGTGCCTGCAAAGAGGAACCCACTCCTTAGAATAATCCACCGTGAAAGGTCAGAAGGGACGCCACTTCCCAGGAGTCTATTTCAGGAAGCATCAAGAGAAGATGGAAAGAACGCACAGTCACTGTCCCAAAAAGAATTAGTTGACAACCCACCATTTCAGGAGGTAGCAAATAAGCAAGAATCGATGGTGCTGATGGAAGAAGTTTAAACTGCACTGAAAGCATTAGTCACAAACAAGGCTTGGGAGTTGACGGAATAGCCACTGAAATGTTTCAGAAAGCTGAAGGAACACTGGGAGCACTCACTTGTTCATCCAGGCCAGGAAATTTGGAAGACAGCTATTGGGCCAATTGACTGGAAGAGATCCATATTTGTGCCCCTTTTGAAGAAAGGTGGCCCAACAGAATGCTCAAATTATAGAATGATATCATTGATATTGCACATAAGTAAATTTTTGCTGAAGATCAACAGTGGATGCAGCAGGACATTGACAGGGAACTGCCAGAAATTCAGGCCAGAGTCAGAAGAGGACATAGAACAAGGAATATTGTGTTAGTCTGGGTTAGAAACAAATCTAGGGAGACTCATATGTGTGTAAGAGAGAGTTTTATCTCAAAGAGTAATTGTATATTAAGAAAATATCCCAGCCCAGTCAAGATTGAGTTCGTAAGTCCAATATTACCCCATATATCTGATACCAGTCTATAAATTCCTCTTCAGACTCATACAACACATGAAATAACACCGAGTGCAGGAAGATCACAGGCCAGTGGGTGGAAAGTTTTGTGGATCCAGTGGTGGTGGAAGCATCTCAGCATTGGTGTGGATCTTTTTACAAAACAATGTACTGTGACCAGAGAGAATCTTCCCAGGTGATGCCACTGGGTGCACTAAGTAGGGTGCATGGCTCAATGCTCGCCTAGGGGGGAAATGCAAACTAAGAAAGCTCTGCTCTGCCCAGCACAATTCTGGGTTTGGGGGGAGTACGTGTGTGTGTGTGTGTGTGTGTGTGTGTGTGTGTGTGTGTGTGTGTGTGTACATTCACTTCACCGGCAATGCTTCTCTAGAGAACCCAGCCTAAGACAGCATATTTCACAACAGTCAATACTGGAACAGACATCATTCTTGCTGTTCCAGTCTCCATCCTCCCTTCCTTACTCGAGCCACTCAAACCAGGCTTTCATCTTCACCCTCCTCCCATTCTGCTTTCATGGGTACCTTTAGGGACTTCATCCGACCTGACCTATCATCAGGACTGGACCCAGTGGGACATCCTTGGAACACACTCAGCATCAGGACCCCACATGCCTCTGACTTTCTCGCTGCTCCTTCTCAGCTTCCTGTGCTAGTTCCATCCTCATCGTCCCGATCTCTACAGATGGTTAACGAGATTGACTGCTTGTCAAGCAGTCAGAGGTTTTGAGGCAATTCAGAAGCACTTTAGAAGAAAGATCTAGGGGTCTACTTCTAAAAACTCAAACCTGGAACACAATCTACTCTGGCTCACCTGGGGTCATCATGAGTTGAAATACACTTGATGGTACCTGGTTCTTGGAGTCACGGGGTGGTGCAAAAGGTTAACATGCTTAGCTGCTAACTGCAAGATCCCAGAGGTACGGAAGAAGAAAGTCCTTGTGATCTAGTTCCAGAAAACCAGTCGTTCATCTACAGAGCACAAGAGTTAAAGGCAAGAAAGGTACATACTATTATCTACACAGGCAAATACTATTACCTGCACAGTCCCGCAAGAACAGTAATAACTGGGGGGGGGGAAGGAAAATGAGCGGATTCCGGGAACCCAAGAGGCAAGAGAATTTTGGGAATGATGAGGGCAACAAATGTATAGATGTGCTTTACACAATTGATCTATGTATTGTGATGAATTGTATGAGCCCCAATAAATTGATTAATTAAAAAAAAAAAGAACAGTAATAACAATAATCAGGGATGGCTACATAGACCGCCAGGCTGGGTGCATGTGGAAAGGCAAATGAGACCACACCCATGGAGACTCAGAGGCTTGACAGCAGATATCTCCAACTCAAAAAATCACTGCCATCAAGTGGATTCCAACTCATATGGACCCTACAGGACAGAGTAGTCCTGCCCCATGTGGGTTTTCAAGACTGTAAATCTTTAAGAGGGTAGAAAGCCTTCTCCCACCAAGAAGCATATTGTTGATCTTGCAATGAGAAACCTTATATGTGTGTGTGTGTGTGTGTGTGTGTATCCAAGAATACAGTAGCAAAAAGGAGGAAGGCTGTCAACAAAACGGCTTGACACAGTGGCTGCAGCAATGGGCTAAAGCATAGAAAGAGTTATGAGATGGCTTTCGGACTGAGCAGTGTTTAATTCTGCTGTGCACAGGGTTTCTATAGGTGGGGACTAACTTGAAGCATCTAACAACAACAACAAGAGTAGAGGATAATTCCTTTGACCATGGAGAAAGGCTGCTTTAAGAGTGAATTAGATCTGCAACAGCAACAACAACAAAATAGAGAATATAAGGAACAAAGTAATTAAAACATCTTCGCCATCACTTAACACATTGAGGGCCTGGAGGCTCAGGACCATAGTCTTGGGAACATCAAGGTCAATGGGCATAACATAGCCCACAAAGACAATGTTCTACATCCTATTTTGGTGAGCAGTCACTTGGGTCTTCAAAGCTAGTGAATGGCCATCTGAGGGGCTACTGTTGATCTCCCCCAAGCCATAGCAAAGACGAATGAAGACAATCAAGGCACATGAAGTCCAGTCAGAGACCAGAAGAACTAGATGGTGTCAGGCTTCCTCTATTGACTGCTCTGAAAGGGATCACAAGAGAAGGTCCAGGCGAAAGTGGGAGAAAGATGTGGAACAAAATTCAAAATGATTTAAAATACACACCAGACTTACTGGTCTGATAAACATAGAGAAAACCCCCAAACAATGGCCCTTACCTGGGACTGATCTCACCTTGGACTCAACTGTCAGCTAAACAACAGTAAACAGTGCCTGCAAAGAGGAACCCACTCCTTAGAATAATCCACCGTGAAAGGTCAGAAGGGACGCCACTTCCCAGGAGTCTATTTCAGGAAGCATCAAGAGAAGATGGAAAGAACGCACAGTCACTGTCCCAAAAAGAATTAGTTGACAACCCACCATTTCAGGAGGTAGCAAATAAGCAAGAATCGATGGTGCTGATGGAAGAAGTTTAAACTGCACTGAAAGCATTAGTCACAAACAAGGCTTGGGAGTTGACGGAATAGCCACTGAAATGTTTCAGAAAGCTGAAGGAACACTGGGAGCACTCACTTGTTCATCCAGGCCAGGAAATTTGGAAGACAGCTATTGGGCCAATTGACTGGAAGAGATCCATATTTGTGCCCCTTTTGAAGAAAGGTGGCCCAACAGAATGCTCAAATTATAGAATGATATCATTGATATTGCACATAAGTAAATTTTTGCTGAAGATCAACAGTGGATGCAGCAGGACATTGACAGGGAACTGCCAGAAATTCAGGCCAGAGTCAGAAGAGGACATAGAACAAGGAATATTGTGTTAGTCTGGGTTAGAAACAAATCTAGGGAGACTCATATGTGTGTAAGAGAGAGTTTTATCTCAAAGAGTAATTGTATATTAAGAAAATATCCCAGCCCAGTCAAGATTGAGTTCGTAAGTCCAATATTACCCCATATATCTGATACCAGTCTATAAATTCCTCTTCAGACTCATACAACACATGCAATGACACCGAGTGCAGGAAGATCACAGGCCAGTGGGTGGAAAGTTTTGTGGATCCAGTGGTGGTGGAAGCATCTCAGCATTGGTGTGGATCTCCACGTGGCTCCTCCAGCTCTTAGGCTCTGGCTGCATCAGTGTAGCTCTATCTGGCTTGGCAACAAGAATGTGTTGCAGGGAGATGAAGCGAGAGCCTGTGTGTGTCTGGCCTCCAGTGAGCTATTTATCTCCTTAGCCCCTCCAAATGAGGTCATCAGACTGTGACCTGATTGACAGCCTAGGCTCCACCCCTTCACAGGTTGACAGGAAATTATGTAACTGCCACAAATATCATTGTTGATGTCAAATGGATCTTGGCTGAAAGCAGAGAATATGAGAAAGGTGTTCACTTGTGTTTCATTGACTACACCATGGCAGTCGATGGTGTGGACCATATAAACTTAGAATAACTCTGGGAAGAATGGGAATTCCAGAACACTTCACTGTGCTCATTTGAAACTTATACGTGGATCAAGAGGCACTTGTGTGAACAGAACAAGGGAAACCTGCATGGTTTAAAATCAGGAAAGGTGTGCATCAGACTTATATCCTCTCACCATCCTTGTTCAATCTGTATGTTGACCAAAGCATCAGAGAAGCTGGATTCTAGAAAGAGTGCGGCATCAGGATTGGAGGAAGACTTATTAACACCCTGGGGTATGCAGATGACGCAACCTTGCTTGCTAAAGGTGAGGAGAACTTGAAGCACTTGCTGAAGAAGATCAAGATTTCAGCCTTCAGGATGGATTACAACTCAATGTAAGGAAGACCACAATCCTCACCACTGGACCAGTAGGTAACATCGTGATAAACAGAGGAAAGGTTGACGTTGTCAAGGATTTTGTCTTACTTGAATCCATAATCAATGTTCATGAAATCAACAGTCAAGAGATCATAAGATAAATTGCGTTAGGTAAATCTGCTACACAAGCCCTCTTTAGAGTATTGGGAGAGCAAGGGTGTTACTCTGAGGACTAAGATGTGCCTGACCCAAGCCATGGCGTTCTCCATTGCCTCATGTGCTTGTGAACATTGGACATTGAATAAAGGAGGCACAGGAAGAATCGATGCATTTGAACTGTGGTGCTGGAGACAGTATTGAAAGCACCATGGACTGCTCAAAGGACAGACCGATGTGTGTTCCAAGTACAGCCAGCGTGCTCCTTAGAGGCAAGCATTGCAAGACTTCATCTTACATCCCTTGGACATATTGTCAGGAGAGACCAGTCCCTGGAGAAGGACATCATGCTTTACCAAAGTAAAGGGGTGAGGAAAAAGAAGGCCTTTGAGCAGACGGATGGACACTGTGGCTGCATCAGCGGCTCAGGCATAAGAGCAATTGTGAGGATGGTGTAGGACCATGCAGTGCTCTGTTTGTTGTGCTTAGGATCGCTCTGGCTCAGTGCTCCGTGGATGGCACCTCACAGCCACCACCACCACCACCACCACCACATATGTCAGAAGGCAGGAAGGGTCAAGAAAGAAGGACAAATGGAAGTGAGAAGCACAGGGAGGAAGTGGAGAAACTGCTGTCCCACCTTGAGAATTGCGGTCAATGTCACAAAACAAAATGAGGAGAAATTACTGAATGAGTCTTTTGCTCTGTGGATTGCCACCCAAATCACAATCAAAAGCTCTGTTCAGAAAGATCAGCCATTGAAAACCCTATGGAGGACGGCTCTGCGCTGACACACATGGGGCCACCATGAGTCAGAATTGGCTCTCTGGCAACTGATTGCCTCCTCCTCTCGATCTCTAAGTCTCTGCACAGATGGCAGCCAAGAACACCTGGCCCGTGCAAAGCAGACGATAACTGTACGGATGCATGAATCATGTGCTGATGCCCCCAAATTCCAACCGTCAAAGCCATCTGCACAACACAAATCATCACCCTTGACAAGCTCTTCAACATCTTGAGGATGAAGCCCACAACCTCCTTAGCCTCACTTCTAAGACCCTTTATGATAAGACCCCGTGTCTCTTCTTCTCTACTCCCTGCTTTGCACTTCGCTCACCTGCAACCCAAACGGCTTGAGGTTGTCTCCATGTTGCCAGGACATCTCCTGGGCCCTCTGCCTTGATTGCCCTCCCTGCTCTTTCTAATATCAGAGTTGTTGTGAGCTGATCTTGAGTGACTCAAGTTCATGGTAACGCCAAGGGTGTAGAACTGTGCACCATATGGTAATCAAGACTGTAATCTGGTATGTGTTGGGCTGTGATCCACGTGGTCAGCAGTTCAAAACCACCAGCAAGTCCAAGGGAGAAAGACTGGGCTTACTACTGTCTTAAACAGTTAGTCTTGGAAACCCACCAGGTGTTGATATGAGTCAGCATTGACTTCTTCAATTTTCCTGATTCACTACCCTCCTCTCACATGTGTGTCAGGTGACTGAAAATTGCATGGTTTGGGTCAGGTGTCCCTGAGACTTCAGGTATACCACCTTTACTTTCCTTACACGTGAAAGAAGTCTTTTTAGCAGATTTGTCTGATGCAATAAGTCCTTTGGTTTCTTGACTGCTGTTCCGATGAAGTGGATTTGATTGTGGATCCAAGTAAAGTGAAATCCTTGACAAATTTATTATTTTATTATTTAATAGATGCATAAAACTCATATATATATATATATATATGAAGGGGTACCCCCTAGACACTGATGCTCATTTTTTTTGTTTTATTTGAGGGAGAATCTTGCATTTGTTCCATCAGGTCAGACTGTTAATCAAGCTTTCTGTTCAGAGGTTCTGAAAAGATAGCCTAACAGTGTGTTACCAAAAAGGCCTCATTTGTGGCAGACAGAGGACTGGTTTTGCCACCATGACAATGTAGCTGCTCACGCAGCCATCTCATTGTGCCAATTTTGGGTAAAAAACGGCATGCCTCTCTTGCCCCACGCACCTGACTCACCTGACCTCACTCCGTGCAACTTCTTTTTGTTTCCATGAATGAAGAGGGACATGAAAGGACAGCAAATTGACAACATAGAAGAGGTGAAGAAAAAAACAAAAATGATGGAGGTGCTGTCAGCCATCCAAACAGATGAGTTTGAAAAATGCTTCCAAGAATGGAATCATAGATTTGACAAATGTATGAAGTGCAATCGAGAGTACTTTGAAAGTGATAAGGTTGTTTTCTAAAAAAATGTAAATACCTAGCTTTGAAAAAAAAAAGGGGTTTGGGGGGAGGTACCTCCTCGTATTCATATATATGTATTCATGTATTCAATATATATTCATATATATCCTCATATTGATATGTAATCATATATATGACTGTTCCTCATCCTTTAAGATACTCTTCCTCCAGGACCTTCCCCCCAACCTCCCTATGTCTGTGCTGAGCCCAGTTCCTTCCTCTGAGCTCCTTGAGCATGCCAGGCCGGCCTCCATCACTTCATGCCCCCCCCTAGTCTCTGACTGACTTGCTTCCTGTCTCCCCCACTACTGTGCAGGAGGTGACATGAACAGTAAAATTGGAAGTATGTTGAGTTCATAAATGGCAAACTCCAGGGACCAGCTGGAAGTGGTGTGCTGTCACCACAAATAAAAACAACAAAACCCACTGCCATCCTGTCCACTCTGGCTCCCAGCAGCCCTAGAGGACTGAACCGAACCGAGCCCTGGGGTTCCTGAGACTGTCACTCTTTGTGAGAGTTGAAAGTCTCCTCGATCTCCCTTGGACCGGCTGGATTTCGAACTGCTGGATTAGCAGCCCACCGAGAAAGGATTGCTCTAAACAAAGTAGAGAGAATAGAAGCTAGATATTGAGGGGTATTATGGAATTGGAACTCCTTCTGTAAGATGGGCGGGGAGGTGTCATCTATAAGGGGGTCTGCTTGCCTCTGAGCAGGGCTGTGGCTTCAAAGCCAGCAGCGATGGGATCAGGCTTCTGTGGAAGTGAGAGGGAGCTAGGTGCTCAGTTGGGGAGGGGCGCCCCAGCATGCAGTAGGTGCTCACAAAATGCCTTTAAACTGGATGCAGAAATGACTATGTGGGCACGTGGGTGTTCCATGCACGTGGGTCCTCCTGAGGAGCCAAGGGCTGCTGGGAACCCTGCAGGGATGGAGTTTGGGGCTGACAGGTCCTCAGCCCCTCTCCCTTCTGCTTCTGTCTGGCAAGTACCAGGGCGCCCCTCTCATTTGTATGACAATGGCACCTCTTCCAAGAGCCGTCTGCTCAGGGAGCCACCTCCCTGGTGGTTCTGGAAAGACCCAGCTGAGGCTGACCTCGGGAAGGAAAGATCTTGCTCTGCCCTGCAGGAGATCAGATTTGCCAATGGCAACTGGCTAGGAAGGGACCAGCAGAGGGGGAAGACAATGTTCACTGAGGTGTCCCCATGAGCAACAGTGAGGGTGACCATGAGGGTGCTACAGGGACCCGTGAGGGGGTCACCAAGGCTACAGCGACCCCTAAAGGAATGAGGAAGTCGACAATATGAAAAGTAACTTCTCACAGAAGAGATGAGGCTTTCCAAGCCCAGTGTCTTTATTGGGAATTGTATTTGAACTTCAAGGGAGGGTCATAAATTAGGACTCTCTTCTCCACTTGGCAGAAGGAGAGACCGAGCGTGAGCGTGGAGCGGACCATCTCCTAGACTCACATGGAGTCAGGATGCGAACAAGCTCTGTCTCCAGCTATGCAACTGGCAAGGTCAGGGGTCGCTGACAATGGGTCCATAGGATGAGGAAGGATAACACACCCCCACACTCCTGCCCACCCACCCCTGTAACAAACCAGTTTGATAATCAATTTAGAAGTTGGGAACTACACCCTCGAATCCTATGTTATACCACTACCACCACCACCACCATACACACACACACACACACACACACACTGAGCACCACCAGCTGTGGAGAAGCCTTGGCAACTGCTCCCAGGAGCCGGAAATCCAAGGACCCCACCCCACCCCACCCCCACCCTGGATGAGGAGATCTGGGACACAAGCCAGGGTCTCAGGAAGAAGCCTCATCCTTGGACTGACAGCGGAGTGACTGATGCTGGCGGAGAACAGAGATCACCAGGCGGGCGAGAGGAGGGGTCCCTGCCCCAGAGTCCGCCTCTGTAGACTTGGTTTGTTTCAACTCAACCTTGTGCCCGCTGATTGGTGCGAGGAGAGGAGAAAAGCTCTGAAAGGGGCGTGCCTTCTCCATCCTCCATGTCCACGCGTTCAGTCAGCACGCTGCTAACCAGCGCTTACTGGATGTTGGTGACGCAGCAGTAAGCAGAGCAGGCATGGGGCTGACAGGGTGCCGTGGGGGACAATGTGTGCGGCACAGGGGCACTGTGCAGTGTAGGATGGTGACAAGTGCTGGGGAGATGAGTCAAGGGCGGGAGTGGCTACCTCTAAGCACCAGGGCTCAGGTAAGTCCAAGTACAGACCAAGAAGGTTTCATCTACGCAAAGGCCACAAGGACGGGAAAGCGCTGGCCAGACAGGTTCTGAGAGAGAAACATTCCAGGCAGTGGGTCCTGCACGTGCTAAGGTTGTGAGGCAGGAGCTGCTTGGCGTGTTCGAGGAACAGCAAGAAGATGGGCGTTGTTGTCGCTGTTGTTAGGATCACAAGTCGGTCCTGACCCATAGCGACCCCCTGCACAGCAGAAGGAACCCCTGCGTGGTCCTGCACCATCTTCACAATGGTTCACATGCCTGAGCCCATGGTTGCAGCCACGATGTCCATCCATCTCCTTGGGGGTCTTCCTCCGATGCCTTGGTGTTGTTTCCACCTCATGGGACCCTGTAGGGCAGAGTAAAGCTGCCCTTGTGTGATGCCAAGGCTGCCATCTTATTTTTTTCTTTCTATTTTTTGTTGTGAAATGGGTGAGGGTTTACAGAGCAGATCAGAATTCCATTCAGCAGTTCGTACGCATGCCACGTCATTGACTACGCTCCTCACAAGGTAGCATCACTGATCCCACTTCCTCCCTGCGTCTCCTTCTCTCCTCGCCCTGCGGAATGTTGCCCTGGGGTCAGTGCTGCCCTTTGCGTCTCAAGGGGCTGATTAATCCGAGGAGTGCACCCCTCTCCTGTGTTATTGCTCTCCCTAGAGACTTGCCTCCTGTTTGGCCGAAAATTGAGTCATCAGGGTGAGTTCATTTCCAGGCTGGAGAGGAAACCCAGGGTCCTTGTCTCAGAAATCCCACTATTCTCTATCTGACCAGTAAGCCTGGTCTTTTTTATGATTTTTGAGCTTTGTTCTACATTTTTCTCCACTCAGTCCAAGACCTTCTAATGTGATTCTTTCAGAATAGTCCCTACCAGCAGCCAGGCACCATCTAGTTCTTCTGGTCTCCGGGCCATGGAGACTGACGTTTCATGTGGTCCATTAGCCTGTGGGGCTAATTGTCTCCCTGAGAGACCGCTAGTTGCACCTTAGAGGACCACCCACGAGCTTTGAAGATCCAAGTTGCTACTTGACCACAATAGGACACAGAACATGGTCTTTGAGGACCAGGTGATGCCAAGTGACCTTGATGTCCCCTGAGACTATAATCCTGAGCTCCCAGTCCCGGTGATGACTCATTCCCTCGAAATATTTGGTTATTATCTAGGAAGTTTTCATAACTTTGCCCACTGCGAACACCACCACATTCATGGAGAGGTTGGCAGCAAAAGAGGAAATACTCATGTACAAATATCAACTCTCAAGCTTATATACATATACACATACAGATATATACACATACATACACACATACATATTCATTTACACATACATATACATATGAGCAAGTACATTCGATTCTCACTCCCACAACTGTTCAGCGTACACAGCTCTCATGCATCTACCTCTAGATCACCATCCCCGCACGGTCGTGTTATAAATAACAGTATTTACCTCTGTGGATTTTAACTCTTGCAAACCTCCCAGTGTCTTCCCCTGCCTCCATCATTTTTTGCTGACTCTCTCTGATTATATATTGCCTTCCCCTTTGCCCAATTGTATGAGTCCTGAGGGCATAGTGGTTTAAGTGTTGGGCTGATAATCTCAAGGTTGGCTGTTCAAATCTACTAGCCACTCTGTGAGGGAAAGATGAGGCTGAGGCTGTCTGCCCCCTGAAGATTCACCATCTCAGAAACCCAGTGGAGCCCTTCCACCCTGTCCAATCGGGTTGCTAGGACTCAGGATAGGCTAGATGGCAGTGGGTTTCTTACTTTCATCCAAATTAACGGGGGTCTACCCTCTGACTGGTCATTACTTTCCCTTCCCTCTCCACCTCAGGGGACCAGGAAATGATGTTTCTTTTGGTGTGACTTTTTATAGTTGTGGTCTCATACAATACTTGACCTTGGTGAGTCGTTTCACACTGCATAATGTCCCCCAGGTTCAACCATGTTTGGAGGGTTCTCATAGATTCATCATTATTCGTTGACATTTAGTAATGAATAATTAGTAATCCATTGTGCGTGCACTATAGTTAGTGTGTTCATTCTGCCATTGATAAGCACTTAAATGGTTTCCATCTTTTTCCTATTTTAAAGAGTGCCGCAGCAAACATGGGCATTCATTGATCTATTCATGTTGTGGTTCTTATTTCTCTAGGATATATACCACGTAGAGGGAACGCTAGCTCATAGGGTGTTTCTATTTCCAGCAATGTAAGGAAACATAAGGCAGACATCTCTACAGAAGCAGGATGTCACATCTTTCTCTCGCAGAGTTCATGGTGGGCTTGAACCCCTGACCTATTGGGTTAGCAGCCACGCTCTTTAACCACTGTGCCATCAGAACTGCTCTAGGAAGAAAGGGGTGTGTAAGGCCATGGAAGTCACAGGAGGCTCTTTGGCTTTTACTCTGCGCATGAGAGGAAGCCACTGGGCGTTTTTGAGCAGAGCCGAGATCTGGCTTGAATGTTAAGAGCTCACGGGCCACTGGGGGGGGGGGGGGGGGGGGGGGGGGGGGGGGGGGGCGACAGATGGCAGCAGGTGGAAGTGTGGACTCCAATGGGGGCTCCTGCCATAATCCCACCAAGCCAAAGCCAGCCAGGCCCAAGGTAGAAGGACCACGGTCGCCAATACTGTGTTTCTGCGCAGCCCAGAGGAGGACAAGGAGCAGGCCTGCACTTGAACCCTGTCCCCCATCAAGTGGAGCCTCTTTGAGGATCTGGCTTAACTTTTTAACGCTTCTTTATCTCCTCGCTGGAGAGATAAGTGTAACACTGCTTGTGCCCTGGGTCGTCCTGGGGAACACTGAAAGCCACCATGCTGTCAGCCTCGCTGACATAGGCAGTGAGGATTAGATACTGTGACTGGTCCTCATTTGCCCTGGTATCAGCTTCTGTGGGGACAGAGGCCATAGGCTCCTTTCTCTGCTGGACCAAAATGCCCCCTCTTGAGCCCACAGTCTGTGCCCAATGGGGGCACTCTGCTCTGGATCTCAGGCCCCACCAGCCCAGGCACTTGGACTCAGTGATCATTCTGGCCTCTGGATGGTGTTTAGAATTGCCTCAACCCCAGTCTGAGGGGCCGGCCCCAATCCCAACTATCTGACAGCTCCCCCTCCCCGCAGAAGAATTCACTTCAGAGGACAGCACTGAAGCTACAGCTCAGGGAGAGGGACGTGTCTGATCAGAGCTCACAGGAGCAAATGAAGGGGGAGGAAGAGAGAGTGGAGCACATCCTGGCCCACCAAGCCCTGAAGGTATTCCCCCTCAGAGCAGCCAATGCACAGAGAGGACCATATGGCCGGCCCCACTATAAGGCACAACCTCCCTCACTAACCCATAGCTCTACAGGGGACAACACTGGAGACACAATGTGGGAATAGTGCCCGATCAGACCCGACCACACCAAGGAAAACACTAAGGGTGTCTAACAAAACAGCAAGGGGAGCAGAGCAAGGAAGTCCCCAGGGAATACCAAAAATAGACTTTGGGGCATGGTACCCCGTCAGACTTGACCAGAAAATATTCCTAACGGTCAACAAACAGACCTAGAACTATTTACAGCCTTTCCTTTTTCAGTCATTGTTTTTTGTTGTTGTTTTCTTTTCTTTTGTTGGTTTGTTTTGCTCTGTCTTGTTTTTTGTGCATATCATTATCTCTGCAGGACTATCTAGGTAAGATAGGTGGGATAAGCAATCTGGAGGAGAAGATAACGGGCCGACAGTTCCAGAGGGACATGGGAGAGGGGATGGCAGGGGGAAAGGAAGTGGGTGTTAAAAACCCCAGGGACAAGGGAACAACAAGTGATCTAAAATCAATGACAAGGAGGGTGTAAGAGTCCTGGTAGTGCTTGACTAAGGGCAATGTAACTGAGAGGAATTTCTGAAACCCAAATGAAGGCTGAGCATGATCATGGGACAAGAGGAAATTAAAAGGAAATAGAGGAAGGAACTAGGAGGCAAAGGGCATTTATAGAGGCCTAAATACAAGCATGTACATATGTAAATATATTTACATATGATGATAGGGAAATAGATCTATGTGCATATATTTATAGGTTTAGTATTAAGGTAGCAGATAGACATTGGCCCTCAACTCAAGTACTCCCTCAATGCAAGAACACTTTGTTCTGTTAAACTGGCATTCCATGATGCTCATCTTCCTGACAGGATCGCTGAAGACAGTGGGTGCATAAGTGGGAGGTGAAGAAAGCTGATGGTGCCTAGCTATCAAAAGATATAGCGTCTGGGGTCTTAAAGGCTTGAAGATAAACAAGTGGCCATCTAGCTGAGAAGCAACAAAGCCCACATGGAAGAAGCACACCAACCTGTGTGATTACAAGGTGTCAATGGGATAAGGTATCAGGCATCAAAGAACAAAAAAACATATCTTTTTGAATGAGGGGGAGTGTGGAGTGGAGACCCAAATCCCAACTGTAGGCAACTGGACATCCCCTTACAGCAGGGTCTTGGGGAGGAGACAGTCAGGGTGCGGTATAGCACCGATGAAACATATAACTTTCTTCTAGTTCTTTAATGCTTCCTCCCTGCACCTCCCCCAACCCCACTATCATGACCCCAATTCTACCTTACAAATCTGGCTATACCAGAGGATGTACACTGGTATAGATCAGAGCTGGAAACACAGGGAATCCAGGACAGATAAACCCCTCGGTACCACTAATGAGAGTAGCGATACCAGGAGTAGAAGGGGAAGGTGGAGGAGAACAGAGAACCAATCACAGTGATCTACATATAACCTCCTCCCAGGGGGACGGACAACAGAACAGTGGGTGAAGGGAGACATCGGACAGTATAAGACATGGAAAAATAATAATAATTTATAAATTATCAAGGGATCGTGAGGGAGGGATGGTGGGGGAGGGAGGGGTAAAAAGGAGCTGATACCAAGGGCTCAAGTAAAAACAAAATGTTTTGAGAATGATGATGGCAACAAAGGTGCACATGTGCTTGACAAAATGGATGTATGCATGGATCATGATAAGAGTTGTACAAGGCCCCAATAAAATGATTTATATATAAAAAAAGAATAGCCTCTCTCCCACAAAAAATATTAGCATTAAATCATACATATGAATAAAGTTTAAAAGGTAAGTAATTTGTTACATATATATTTACTACAGTTCAAAAATGCAGTATGCGTGTGTGTGTGTGTGTGTGTGTGTGTGTACTATGTTAGGCTGAGTCCTCTAGAGAAGCAAAACCAGTGATTGATAGATAGATAGATAGCTGATAGATAGATAGATAGTAGATAGATAGATAGATAGATAGATAGATAGTAGATAGATAGATAGACAGATAGATAGATGATAGATGGATGGATGGATGGATGGCTAGATAGATAGATGATAGATGATAGATGGATGGATGGATGGATAGATAGATAGATAGATAGATAGATAGATAGATAGATAGATAGATAGATAGACAGATAGATAGTCTGGGTTGATGAGAGAAACAAATTTAGGGAGACTCATATGTGTGTAAGGGTTTTATATTAAAGAGCAATTGTATATTAAGAACACATTCCTGCCCAGTCCAGATCAAGTCCATAAGTTCAATATTAGCCCATAAGTCCAATACCAGTCTATAAATTCCTCTTCAGACTCACGCAATCCATGCAATGATGCTGAATCCAGGAGGATCACAGACAGTGGGTGGAAAGTCTTGGGGATCCAGTGGTGGTGGAAGCATCTCAGCGCTGGTGCGGGTCTCCATGTGACCCCTCCAGCTCCAAGGTTCTGGTTCCGTTAGCATAGCTCCATCTGGCTTGTCCACAGGAGGAAGAAGCAGAAAGAGAGTGTGTGTCCTGCCTCCAGAGCGGAAGACAGGAGTTCCCAGAGTCCTCGGGAGAAAGCCATGCCCACACAGAGGCCTCATTGGCTGTGACCTGATTGGCAGGCTAGACTCCACCCTTTTACTGAAGTTGACAGTAGATTATGTAACTGCCTCAAGGGGGTACCCAGGAAAAAAAGGAAAATAGCTCCGCTAGGTGGCGCTTTCATAGTACACATGTTTCCCACGAGGCGAGCACCAAGCCTTGCACTCTGAGTTAGTGCAACCAGTGGCATCTCCTGGGAAGGTTCTCCCTGGTCACAGTGAATTGCTTTGTAAAAGCAGTGTTGCTGGAGCCTCGTTTTATGTGATGGCCAATTGAAGAGAACAGCATGCGGTTGTGAAATTTTGTTTCCTGCTCAGGAAAAATGCCACCGAAAACTGTTGTGATGTTGAATACAGTTTTCTAGGACAACGCTATTGGAAAACTCAAGTGTATGAGTGGTTTTTTCATTTCAAAAAAGGTGAAATGTCGATTGATGACAAACTTCATTCTGGACACCCATCAGCTTCCCAAATGGACAAAAATGTCGACTCATAGTGTATTCAGAGTTTGTCCTATCAGTCAGACTGTTAATCTAGCTTTCTATTTAGAGGTTCTGAAAAGATTGTGTAACAGTGTGCGACCCAAAAAGGTCTGATTTTTGGCAGATGGGGAGCAGGTTTTGCTACACAACAATGCACCTGCTCATGCAGCCATCTCGGTGAACCGGTTTTGGGCACACAAAAAAGCCAGCATGGCTCTCTTGACCCCATGCACCTGACTCACCTGACCTCGCTTCCTGCAGCTTCCTTTTATTTGCTTGAATGAAGAGGGACATGAAAGGACAGCGATTTGGTGATGTAGAAGAGGTGAAGAAAAAAACCAGGAAGGTGCTGTCAGCCATCCAAACAGGTGAGATTGAAAAATGTTTTCAAGAATGGAATCACAGATTTGACTAATATATGAAATGTAATGGAGAGTACTTTGAAGATGATAAGGGTTTTTTGTAAACAAAAATTTAAATACATAGCTTTGAAAAAATTTTCCAATTTGGGGTGGTGTGTGTGTGTAGAGAGAGAGAGAGATTTATATTGTGAATACAGTTCACACAGTTTTCTACAATGGCAAGCTCCAGGTCTGAGCAAGCTCCAAGTCATGAGTCAGATGTTAGGCTAGAGCAGTGGTTCTCAACCTGTGGGTTGCGACCCCTTTGGGAGTTGAATGACCCTTTCACAGGGGTCCCCCGATTCATAACAGTAGTAAAATGACAGTGATGAAGTAGCAATGAAAATAATTTTATGGTTGGGGGGTCACCACAACATGAGGAAATGTATTAAAGGGTCACGGCATTAGGAAGGTTGAGAACCACTGGGCCAGAGGCTTTCTCTGATTTGTGTACCTGTGGGGCTAATGAACCCAATTGGCAGGAAGATGACTGATGTGTGGCTGCTGAGTTGAATGGATCTGAAGTCAGCAGATAAGACAATGGGCTACTGACAACTCTCAGGATAGGCAGGCAATATGGCAGGCCACTGGCTCAAGTCGAAGGAATTAGCCTTTAAGGACAAGCTCAATGCAAGTTCCAGACCTGGCAAAGAGCAAGCAAGCTTCTCCACAGCACCCACTAATATTGGAAGCAGACCACACCTACAAAGGCTTTCTTTCAATTGTGGTATGATCTGAGTAGGAGCGCTGCATAGCATCCTAATCTTTTACAACTGGTCGTAACAGATCCCATTATAGAGGCCATTACAGGGGATTAGATCATATAATGGGAGATTTCCAGGTCTTCACTGTCAAACCACTGAGAATCCTGACCTAGCCAAGTTGACACAAAACCTGTGCTAACACACACACACACACACACACAAAGCCACACGAAGGACTTCAGAACGTTCATGGAAAATGGAATACAAAGATAAACTTTTTGAAGCCCTCTTGTGGGGAAATGGGTCTGATATATGAGGAGGCTTCAAAAAGATTCATGGAAGAATCTCACTGTCTTTTAATTCCATTTTTCTTTTCCCCCAGTTTTGTTTGAGAAGAAACTAGCTGGGAGAGAGGAGAGGGGCCTAAGCAATGCTTACTCTTGTCTCGCTGAAGCTAGGGGGCATTTCAAAGTTTTGTCCTCTACTGTGTACAATAGGAAGAGTACACAGAATCATTAAAATTTGGGGAAAGGTGGGGTCCTCTTGGAAGGGGTTGAGTTATGCTAAGAGGGTGTACAAGCAGGTGTTCTCCAATATGGATCCTGCGTGCATGGGATCCTGGTAGCACAAAGTATTGACTCCTTAGAGCTTGTGTGCAGGCTTGCTGTCGTCCTGTGGGCAGACCCCTCCTCTTTGCACAGTGACACACAACAAGGCCTGCATCTCCTGAAAAACAACTTCAGAGGAGTATGATATAAATACATGCACCCAGACACACAAACCATTGTTCAGTGTGGGGCTGCGAACCGCAAAGTGGGCGGTTCAAACTTACCAGCTACTCTTCCAAAGGAAGATGGAGCTTTCTGCGCCCATAAAGATATGTAGTCTCCGAAACCTGGGGTGCCTTCACTCTGTCCCATTGGGTCATTATGTGTTGCATTTGACTCAACAGCGGTGAGTTTGGTTTGGCGTGTGTGTGTGTGTGTGTGTGTGTGTGTGTGTGTGTCCCTGTGCAGTTTCAAAAAGTTCAGGAAGCCCCCTTATTATGTATTGAAGCCCTAACCCCTGCACCTGTGGGTATGATCCTGTTTGAAACTAGAGTTTCTTTACAATATTCACGAGGTCATACCAGGGTAGGGTGGGTCCTAAGGCTAATCTCTTCTGAGTGGTGTCTGATAAAAGTAGACACCGAAACGCACACACACAGTGCAGATGGACATGGACACATACAAACACAGGAGCACCACGAATGCTGGAAGCTACAGGGAGTCTCCACCTTATGACTGGGCTCCATTCCCACGGCTCCAGGGTGCATGAGCCCTGACACGAGTTGGAGATCTCTTTCCTGTGGTCTCCATGATGGTTGCCTTTTAGTCCAGTGAGCGGCCACACGCATTAGCCCCTGCACCACCAGGATGCCTCACCTTATATAGCCGTACCTTTATAAAGCTGATCTCTATCTCTAGAGGCTGTAAACATCGCCCATAAGTTTACAGGTATGTTTTAACACACACATAACATGCATTAAAAAAAACACACACACACACAAGGGACGAATCACAAAAATTTACTCCAATGATAATGATGTGTTGGGTGACTCTGTCATTTTGTCATCTGCAATAATTGCTCCCCTTGTGGAAGATTCTGGATCGCCTGGATTATACCTGAGAATGGGGGTGGTGTGTCTACTCAGAGAATTCCTGAGTGGTGTCTTGTCCTTGTTTTTCCTTCATACATTTCGAGGCAACATCTCGCTCCTTCCCGAATCTGCCGAATAACTACAGCCAAGCCATCCACATTTAGATCCATCTTTTCCATCCATCAGAGCCCCTGATTTAGTTCAGAAGAACGGGTCAGTAAATTGCACTCTGCGACATTAGTCAACTATGCGCTGCAACATTGTATGTAGCTCATATGACTAATGACAAACCCGCACACACCTAACTCCCAGCCAGGGAATGTGTCTGATCCGTAATGGAGACACACACACACACACACAATTGTCCTAACTCACAAACAAGGACCGCTTGTACTGGAAACTGACAGAGACAGAAGGACCTTCCTCACGAGCTGGAGCCCCGCCTTCAGACTTCAGGCTTGGAATTAAGAGGAAATAAAGCATGCCCTTCAAGACGACGCGTTGGTGGGGTTTTCGCTAGGGTTGTTGTCGTTGTGCTCCGGTGTCATCGAGTCGAGTCCACGTCCTCGTGACCCCGTGCACAGCAGAATAAAACCTGCCCGGTCCTGCACCAGCCTCACAAATGATCTTCTGCGGGTGCCCGTTGTTGCAGCTACTGGGTGAGTCCAGCCCGTGGAGGGCTCCTCATGGTCACTTCCCCTCCAGTTCACCAAGCACGCTGTCCTTCTCCAGGGACTGGTCTCTGCTGACGACACATCCGATGTATGCATGGGATGGCAGTACAGGTGAACTGAGGTGCACGGCTGATTGCGTATTCATGTGTGTTGGTGCCGGTGTTGGCTTGACTCCTAGCGACCCCTTGTGACAGAGGAGAGCTACCCCATAAGGTTCTCTTGGCTGTATTCTTTATAGAAACGGATGCCACAGGCCGTTCCACTGCAGCTCCCCTGACGGTGTTCAAACCACTAACCTCTGGTTAGCAGCAGATCACACAACTGTTTGCCCTCCCAGGGCTCTTCGGCATTCATGTATCAATCCCCAAACTCACAGCCACCACGTCATTTGCGACTCACAGCGCATCTTCACAGGGTTTCCGAGGCTGGACATCTTTAGGGGAGCAGACAGCCTCACCTTTCTCCTGAAGAGCAGCTGGCGGGTTTGAACCACCAACCTTGAGGCGAGTGGTCCAATCCTCAGCACCACCGGGGCTCCTTTCCTTTATAGGGGAATTAAAATCAGATTTCTGTGACTCCATGCCATCCGAATGAACTTTCGTCCACAATTATCTGTCACATGAGCGGAAGATGGCTGAGCTGGTTCATGGGCTAAACCTTGGCGCATCTCCCCCGTTCAGGGACCCTTCAGTCTTGTATTTATTCTCGTGTCTTGCCCCCACACCCATCCTCACCACTCTTCCCGTGCCGGCTTCATTTCCTGGGCTCTGCCTCTGTCCCCTGTCCTGGGCCCTCCCCTGTGGGCCCCCGCGGGCCCCACTCCTTGGCTGCAGAGTGTGTTTTCCACAAGCGGGTCACTTCCTCTGAGCAAGGCTGCGTTTCATAACAGGACTGAAGGCGGCCCGTTCATCTCCCCCAGCAGACAAGCCCTCGCCCACGCCCAGCTCCCCTCCTGACAGGTCTCCCCCAAATTTACAATCACCTCTTGGAGAAGAAGGAATCTTTTCTCTATTTTCCCCCCATGGTGGCATTTGCTATTCTAAATATTTCCACTCCTGGTAATGTATGCATGTCTTAAGCTGTCAGGTCACAAAAGAAACAAAAAAATCATTTTAATCGCCTTTGAGGGGCTGTGTCTGGGGAGTTAGTGATGACAACACGACACAGTAAAGTTTCACATCAGCTGGGTTTTCTCCTGCCCTGCTGTACT
>NW_022103915.1:9013855-9021184 GCF_000313985.2 Echinops telfairi
AGAGCTGGGTGTGTAGCATGGCTGGTCCCAGTACTTGGAAGGCACAGCATCCAAATGAGCTCCTTTCAACCTGAGTGCCCTGGAGCTGGCAACACCCCAACAAGTGCCTTGTGGACCCGAATTACTGGGTGGATGGTTGGAAGCCAGGTTTGAGCACCTGCCTTAACCCTTAATGTACCTGACAGATACCCTGTGGGAGACTGTGAAGGTGAACTGCACCCCACCTTCCTGCCACTGCTGGGACCAACGTGTGGTGGGGCAGACCTTGTGGAAAGGAAGAAAGGAAGAAAGGAAGAAGGGGGTGGGGGGGCTAGCATTAACAGAGCATCTGCAGAACACCCATTGTGTCCCAAACGCTGCTTAAGAACAAAGGTTCTGGATTCAGGGGGTGGGGGTGGGGGAGAATAAGGAGGTATGCTGAGAAATAAAAGTACTCGGGAATTGAGCAGCCACCTTACAGAGAACACCACGTTATCCCAGATCATAGAGAGAGGAGTGCTTGCGTCATGGGGAATGGGAGGGGGAGATGGCTGCAAGGCGGGTACAGAGAGAGACTCATTCTTTCCTGAATCCTTACCACCTGTGATTCCGTTTTCCATGGCTTTCTTCCTAGGGAGGGGCCTGGGGTTATAGGTTAGGTTGCTAACCACAAGGTCAGCAGTTCAAAGCCACCAGGTGCTCTGCTGGATGAAACTAGGGCTTTCTATTACCATTTAAAAAAAAAAAAAGAAATCCTCATGTGGATTGTCTCCGATGAATCCCCTCTGGCCATGTCCATGGGTGTACAAAGCCTTGCTATCAGACAGAGTGAGCCCTGAAAGTGGATTACTAGTCAGGTAGAATTTGGTTACAATGTAACACCTGACCGATCTCCCTTTTGGCCCATTGTCAAATTGTTTCCGATTTCAAGATTCCTGCTCTCCTTTTGACGCAGGTTGTTCCCTGGTTTGTCTGGTCATTGTTGGGGGTTGTTGCGGTTCGCTTCCTGTTTGTGTTTTGTATGGTGCTCTGTGTATGAAATCCAGGACAGGTCAATCGATCGGGGCAGCCAGTGGATCAGTAATGACCTAGCTGTGTGGCAGTGGGGGTGGGGAAATTAGAAGGTATCAGTGAGCACAGGAAGAAGACATTCTGCAGTTGATGGTGGTGATGACCGCACAGCCCTAATTAACAGGACTGAATGATTAAATTGTACAATAGGGGAAGTCTATGCCAATGAAACCATTTGTTTCAAAGTTACTGTCTCAGACTCCCACAGCGACTGTACCGTTCTGCCCTCTGGGGTCGCTAGGAGTCCGAAAGGACTCGCTGACAGTGGGTTTGGGTGGGAGTTCTAGTCCCAGGACATCTTGGGTAAACCCTCTCTCTGCAGCCACGTTGCTGAACTCCTCCCCCCTCCACCCACCCCCTCCACCTTTATTTGTTCAAAATGACTTAGAGCAAAAGCCAGGTCAGTTAAAGAGCAAGATTGAGACTGGTCAGGGTCTCTAGTTCCATCCATCCAGGGGCCCAGGTCCATATGCAGAGGAATGGGAAGAGGTCAAGTTATATGTCCAGAGACACAAGAGCAGTCACTTTAACAAAAACAAGGTTTTGATTCAGACTCTGTGTTAGCTGGGTCTTGATGCCATGGGCATCCATTTCGGAGGTCTGTTTGTGCAGTGCTTACTTATGCATTCCTTGCATGCGCCCCGCAAGGCCGAGGCGATCCCAGCTGGCTAGTGAGAGGAGCTGGAAAAGGCTCCACTGGTGTCTTAACAAACTACTCCAAAGTGCCGTGGTTTAAAGCCCCAGACACTTGGCATCTCACGGTTTCTTTGTTTCAGGAACTAGGGAGCCTTTCTGGGTGGTTCTAGCTCAGAGCCCCTCATGAGCTTTTAAGTCAAGATCTTAACAGCAGCTGGTCCTCTGCAGACTTGACTTTGGACCCACGTTGTGGTGGAAAGCATAGGAGTCCCCAAAGATGCCCAAGCCCCTAGTTGGATGACCTTCTAGATGGCCAGTCTTTTCAATCACCTCCTACGCATGGGAAAGTTAGACATTGAATAAGGAAGACGTGAAGAAGAACTCACGTGTTGGCCTTGTGGCGCTGGCCAAGTGCCACGGACTGCTGGAAGGACAAAGCAGTCAGCCTTCGGAAAAGCAGAGCCAGGATGCTCCTTAGAGCATGACATACTTTGGACATGTTGTCAAGAGAAACCAGTCCCTGGAGAAGGGCATCATGTTTGGTAAAGGAGAGGGGCAGTGAAAACGAGGACGGCCTTCAAAGGTTGGATGGACACCGCGGCTGCAACCATGGGCCCAAGCTCAGAAACAATTGTGAGGATGGTGCAGGCCCAGACAGTGTTTTGTGCTGTTGTGCATAGCACTGCTGTGGCGTCAGAATCCACCCGATGACTCCGAATAGCGGCAGCAAAGATGCCGGTGCCCTAATCCCCAGAACCTGTGCACAGGGTCCATGGCAAGACAAACCGGGGGATTCAGGTTTCAGATGCCGTGAAGGTTGCCTCTGACCAGCAGAGAGAGATTATCCAGATTCTCTGGGTGGGCCTCATGTAATCACAACAGTCTTAAAAATAGAAGAAGAGGTCAGAGGAAGTGACCTTAGAAAACGCAGCACTGCTGTCTTTGGAGATGGAGGAGGGGGACCACAAGCCACAGCCTGCGGGCAGCCTCTAGACACTGGGGAAGGCGAGAGACCAGCGTCTCCTCTCAAGTCCTGCTGACACTTTGGTTTGAGCCCGCAGGAGCCCTGGGTGGGCTTCTAACAAACAGAACTCTAAAATCATAACCGTGTGTGGCTATGGTGGTCATTTCCTGCAGCCGCCAGAGGACTCTCACACACCTTCCAACGTGGTTCACCTCCACGGTTGTTGGCAGGTGTCAGTTCCTCAGTGGGAGGGCTTCCTCCCTGGCAGTGTTCTCACACCATGGCAGCCCGACCCCCCACGCGAGCCCCCACCCCCCCCCACCCCCGGCACCCAAGCCAGAGGTCAGTGGTGCTGGAGAAAAAGCCACTGGGACGCTGCAGTGTCTTTCAGCATCTGGTCTCAGAACTCTGACATCACCATTTCCACTAGTTCTATTTTTCTAATCATTTTATTGGGGCTCATACAACTCTTATCACAATCCATACATCCTTCCATTGTGTCAAGCACATTTGTACATTTGTTGCCATCATGATTCTGCTTGAGCCTTTAGTATCAGCTCCTCATTTTCCCCTCCCTGCTCCCCCTCCCTCATGAACCCTTGATAATTTATAAATTATTATTATTTTGTCATGTCTCACACTGTCCAACGTCTCCCTTCACCCACTTTCTGTTGTCCATCCCTCAGGGAGGAGGTTATATGTAGATCCCTGTAATCAGTTCCCCCTTTCCACTCCACCCTCCCTCCACCCTCCTGGTATCACCAATCTCAGCACTGGTCCTGAAGGAATCATCTGTCCTGGATTCCCTGTGTTTCCAGTTCCTATCTGTACCAGTGTACATCCTCTGGTCTAGCCAGATTTGTAAGGTAGAATTGGGATCATGATAGTGTGTGTGGGTGGGGGAGGAAGCATTTAGGAACTAGAGGAAAGTTGTATGTTTCATCATTGCTACACTGCACACTGACTGGCTCGTCTCCTCCCCGAGATCCTTCTGTAAAGGGATGTCCAGTTGCCTACAGATGGGTCTTGGGTCTCCACTCTGCACTCCCCCTCATTCACAATGATTTGATTTTTTGTTCTTTGATGCCTGATACCTGTTCCCTTCGACACCTTGTGATCATACAGGCTGGTGTGCTTCTTCCATGTGGGCTTTGTTGCTTCTGAGCTAGATGACTGCTTGTTTACCTTCAAGCCTTTAAGACCCCAGACGCTATATCTTTTGATAGCGGGCACCATCATCTTTCTTCACTACTTTTGCTTATGCACCCATTTGTCTTCAGTGATCATATTGGAAAGGTAAGCACACAATGGTATGATTTTTTGTTCTTTGATATCTGATAATTTCCACTAGTTCTACTGTTAGTCCTGAAAGGTAGCCCACCTTTCAAGGGGGAGGAACTGAGCTTCCTCTTTTGAAGGGAGGACTGTCGGAGAAGGGTGGGGCTCTTTCGTGCTGTCCCAGGTCACATGAAGTGAAGAAATAGACTTGGAGTTTAAAATGCAGGTCTCCCTGACTCCAAAGAAATCCACAGGATCACACAAGGGGGTCAAAGTGGCAGCCAGGTACCCTGGTCTACGCATTCTACCGGTGGTCCTGAACTTGGCTTCCCCTGGGGTGATTATGGGGATCCGAGGAAGATTTCCAGCACTTTTAAATTCCAAGTGGAGCTTCTCACTCCCCACGGAGATGCGGCCGAATCAGCTCCTACGAAAAATGACACGGACTTCATTTGGTTATAATGTGATGGGGAGCTCGGGCTGGAAGTTATGGATGTCTTTAATAAAACATGGAAAACATCATGTTATTAAATTGAGCCCTGCCTGACAGATACCATCTTTCAGCAAAGGTGATCGCTAAGGGCAGAAAACAAGGAGCGTCTTGGAGCCAGGAGATTGGCAGCCGCTGATCTACCACAGCATGTGTTTGACCCACAGGGGACCAAGGCTCTGAGAGTGTCGCCCTGAGAGTGAAGCAAAGCCAGAATCAGAACAGGGAGTCTTCGTTCCTGAGACGCTGCTCACGGCCCCTGAAGAAAAGGTTTTTCTTAAGGAGAGGTTTTCCTTAAGGAGAATAGCAGGAACTGTTCCTTCGGGCAGGCTTTGGCAGTTTCTAAGGGACAACACGGACGAGGCGAGGCCATCAATGTGTTTCCATGGTAACTCGTGGGAGGGAGAAGCTGCTTCATCCGAGACAGAAGGTGGAGTCAATATCCAGATGACTGCCCTCCTCCTGGAAGAATCCCAGCAGAGTAGTCCCATGGGCAAGGCAAGACTCTGGGCAAGGCATGTGCACTAAGAAGGATTCAAATGAAAGATCACCTTGAGTCACTAGAATTCTTTCCTGGACCTGTCCCTGCACCTACACCCAGCCAGCCACAGACCTACTAAGACACCAGCGAAGAATCCCATCTCCGTAAAGAAACTCTTGACTTGTGTCCCTTCTCCCACCCTTGGCCTTTCTCATCTCACTCAGCTGCCGACACCCAGAGCCTAGGTGTGGTGCAATGAATTACTTAAAATGACTCTTGTGTTAGTACGGGTAGAGACTAGAGAAACAAATCCAGAGACACTCATATGTGTGTAAGAAAGAGGTTTATTTACAAGAGCAACTGAATATTGAGAAAGCATCCCAGCCCAGTCCAGATCAAGTCCATAAGTCTGATATTAGCCCATATGTCCGATACCAGTCTATAAATTCCTCTTCAGACTCACAAAACACATGCAATGTTGCCAAATGCAGGAAAATCACAGTCCAGTGGGTGGAAAGTCTTGTGGATCCAGTGGCGGTGGAAGGATCTCAGCACTGGCATGCGTCTCCCCATGGCTCCTCCAGCTCCAGGGCTCTCGCTACTATCAGCCTCTCTCCATGTGTCTTGCCAGCAGAGCATCTCTCAGAGTGTCACTCAGAGAGAGTGCGTGTCTCCTGCCTCCAAGCAGGAAGACAGGAATTCCCAGAATCCTCAGGAGAAGGCCATGCCCACACAGAGGACTCATTGGCTGTGATCTGATTGACAGGCTAGACTCCACCCCTACACTGGTAATCCTCTCAAATTGACAAACGATGATGTAACTACCACAACTCTGCTAGCCGTCATCATTGTAATTGGCTGTGTCCTCTTGTCCTGGTGTCTGGCGAAAAGAAGCGAAGGGGAAATGCTGGTCGGATTATGTGGTTTGGTTGTGAGTGCTTGTCTACAGGGTTCATTGTGATTGTAAACAACTTAGAGATCAAATGAGGGGACTGGTCAGTTTTGCCATCCTGCTGTGCAGGAAAGGAGGCACCATAGGGGCAGGTTGGGGTGGGTTTTCTCTACCATCCAAAGAGAAGGGGCATCATAGGGGCAGGTTGGGATGGGATTCTCTACCATCCAAAGAGAAGGGCCAGGAATGGAGGTGGGCGCACACTGAATCTCCTTGGTCCAGGGACAGAAAATTGTGACGCGAGAGGAGAGGCGGCAGCAGCAGAGAACAAGACAGCACAGTGGCTGCCAGTCCCCAGGGCGAGTGAAGCTGAGTGCCTTTGGGACAAGGGATGTGCTGAAAGAGGAAGGGGGCCCCAGGTTTGGGGGAGCAAGGTTGGCTGACCCATGGAATTTGAGCTGAGCACCTTTGCAGAGGCTGATGGTGGAGCAGCGTGCCCTTGGGCCATGTTCAGACACCCCGAGAGCTCTGTCACATTGCCTGAGCTGAGAAGAAACCAAGGGGCCCTGTGACTTTGAGGCCCAGAATCGAAGCAGAGGCTGCCAGCAGGCATGAGTGGAAAGAGGCCGTCTTGAGGGAAGAACTGTGTCTTGGCCATTTTTTATCCTGAATTGTCATTTGTTAGCTTCCCTAATAAAGCCCACAATCATGAGTGGGGTCACTGTCGCAGGCAGCTGAGAATGATAGAGTGCTATGGGAGGGACGGTGGGCATCAGAATTGATAAGATGGTTGGAGGCGGGGAGAAATGTCCGACCCTGGCTTCAAAGGAATCGGCCTTTGCTGATGTGACATGTGAGTCCACCCCTCATGAAGACCACCCCCAGACCTTTATGATACATACTGGGAGCCCTCCTCATGTCCCCTCACCCCGTCTCCCCAAGAACCAAGCAAATCCACCGCCGTCCGGTCCATTCTCAATCATGTGCTTGTTGGGTTTCTGAGATTGCAAATCATCTTGCTCCGGAGGAACAGCTAGTTGGTTTGAACCACTGACTTCCCGGTTAGAAGCCCCACTCACAACTCACTGTTACCAGGGCTCCTTGTCTCCCCACACAACCAACCAAGTCCTGTGGATGAACACCTCTATCCGGCAGGGTTCTCAGTGGGCAGCACGCAGCAGAAACCTGAGCTGTTTTGCATTGTAAAGACTGGGAGCTAAGTGCAAGGTGTTCTCCGGGGGACTAGGGCGTAGAGCAGAAAGGGAACAGAAGACGAACATGAACTGGTGAATCCAAGTAAAGTCGAGAGTTTAGCTACCACACCAAAGTATAAACCCGTGACCTGCTGTCAGTTCCAACCCTGAGGATCATGCGTGTGTAGAGTCAAACTGGGTTCCATCATGTTTTCACGTCTGATCTTGGGTTTTTTTAAATCATTTTATTAGGGGCTCATACAACTCTTATCACAAATCCATACATACATCTATTGTGTAGAGCACATTTGTACATTCATTGCCCTCATCATTCTCAAAACATTT
>NW_022103915.1:9021856-9025220 GCF_000313985.2 Echinops telfairi
TTGATGGCCGCTTGATTACCTTCAAGCCTTTAAGACCCCAGACGCTATACTTTTTGATAGCCGGGCACCATCAGCTTTCTTGGCCACATTTGCTTCACGTCTGATCTTTTGGAAGCGGATCACCATGGTGATTCCATGGTACCTCTAGCTGGATTCGAACCTCCAGTCTTCCAGTTAGTGGAAACCGTTTGCACCACTGAGCAAGTGAAGCTGAGTTCACAGCTTGGAGTGATGTCATTTTCTTAGCTTTGATACCTGTTCCCTAGTAAGGAGCCCTGGTGGTTGCTGGGTAAGCTTTGGCGTGCTTACCACAGGATTGACAGTTCAAACCCCCAAGCTGTTTATTGGGAGAAAAGATGAGGCTGTCTGCTCCCAGAAAGATTTAGTCTCAGAGCCGTCGACAGAGTTGAGATGAGCTTGGAATTGACTTGACGGTGGTGGGCTTGGCTCAGAGTTTGGGAATGTAAGATGTTATAGCAGAGGGACCTGGCTGATGAGCCTATTGGCACTCTCTGGGCTATCTCTGAAACTTTCCGGGGACTCTGAAGTTGTTCCAAAATAAAACGTTTGTTTGACTTTTTTAAGGAGGCACTGGGGAGGTCACCGACACTTGGGGAAGGTTCAAGAACTGGGCTTGGAATCTAGGCAGCCAAAGTGGCAGCCAAAACCACCCTGCAGACCTGACTGGGTGGAGACGTAGCTGCCGACTCTGTTGGGCCCAGAAACTCACACGACGCTGGACACTGGGCCTGCCCTGCTGACCTGGCAATCCAACAATGTCATGGGCTGTGCCTCCCTTGCTAGGATGGAGTTTATGACGCCCTTGCTTCTTCACCCGCTTCTGACTCAAAGGGGAGGAGCTTGATCCGTGTGCCCATGACCTGTGTACAAAGCACCCTGGGACACTGAGTATGCACCAGAGGTATCAAAACGCCCTGGGCAGGAGGTGGGTTTAGTGCATACGGCCCCTTCCCTTCAGCCTCCCCCCAGTCCTTCTAGTTCAGGCCAACCGTGTACATTGACCCAGCAGCCATATGCCCTCCAGGCTGGTCCCTCCTCTCCTAAGCTGCCTCATTCCTGCTCTCCACTAGGGCCGGGAGACCTCCTGCCGCCCATTGGTGCCCCACACTGTCTCCCTCTTCCTGACACTGCATCTGCTGTATAGCTAAGGCCAGCCAGTTCTGTCCACGCTTTCATCTTCCTGCCCAAGAAGGTCAAGGGTTCGTGAAGATGAGAGATGACGGCTTCCAGGGTGGACTGCACCCCAACATAAAACAAGATGCCCCACAACGGACCAATCCGCAACGCGGATCGAGCAAAGAGGAACGGAGATGCGGATTTCGTGTTGCCTGACTCCACACTCAACAGCCCTGGAAGCAGCCGAGAAGAAATCGAATGGCTGTTTCACTGGGCAAAGCTGCTCCCAATGACCTCTTGACCGCGTTGGAAAACAAAGACACCATCTTTGTGCCTGACCCAAGGGTTCGCTTCCCCTCTCCCTGTCCCCTGATAAAGGGCCTCACTGTCATTGAGGTGATTCCCACTCACGGTGACCCTCTAGGGCAGTGGGTCTCACCCGCCCTCAGGTCGAGACCCTGTCATGCAGTTCCTCAGGTGGTGGTGACCCCCAACCATAAAGTTATTTTTGTTGCTACTTCATCACTGTAATTTTGCTACTGTGATGAATCATCATGTAAATATCTCATATGCAGGATGTATTGTCATTGTTACAAATTGAACATAATTGAAGTATGGTGATTAATCACAAAAACAATATGTAATTGTATATTGTGATATTTATTTCTAATTACAAATACACGAAATTTTGTTTTTATTTCTAATTACAAATAAATGAAATTTTGTCTGGAAGCATGGTGGAGCATAGGTAACAGTCTTAATATAACAACAGTAAACTACATTGCTACATTGTGGGACAGTATACGTAAAAAGCCAACGTCTTGTGTGAAGATTAAGATAGCTTCTTTCTCACCAGATCAGTATATCTGCATGTGGGCGGACCCACCTGGAGACGGAAAGGGGAGCGGTGTCTCAGTTCTAAGACCATGAGAAACATGTGTTTTCCAATGGTCTTAGACCACCCTGGTGAAATGGTCATTCAACCCTCTGAAAGGGGCCGCCACCCACAGGTTGAGAACCGCTGCGATATACCAAAATAGAACCACCCCTGTGGGTTTCTAAAGCTGTGCCTCATGGTTTCCAAGGCTCCGTCTTTCCCTCTCAGGGCAGCTGGTGGTCTCAAACTGCTGACGTTGAGGTTAGCAGTCCAATGTGTAACCCACTCCGCCACCAGGGCTCCTGCCTGATGCAAAGCCATGGTATGAACTCCTCATCTGTTTGTCGAAGCTGGACAGTGAAGAAGGGAGGCGGGAGGAGATTGGATGCCTTTGAAGTGCGGAGTGTTGGCAAAGACTATTGAAAGGGCCGTGGATTCCAGAAGAGTAGATCGGTCTGTCTTGGAAGAAGCCCAGCCCTCGTGTTCCTTAGAAGCGAGGGTGGGGAGACTTCATCTTCCACGTTACTCTGAACAAGGCAGTATGGGGGACCCGTCCCTGGAAAAGAGCATCTTCATTGGCAAAGTGGAGGGTCGGCCAATATACTCAAACTGCAGAGTTGTAGGACACGTGGATTACAGGTCAATAAAAATAGAGATGGGCCTTTCGGTCCCGGCGGCTGCGGCGGAGCCAGCGGCGCCCACCCTCCCGGCCCTCTCGTGTCCATTCCGGCTGCCCGCCCGCCCCGGCACCATGACGGACCAAGCTATCTCCTTCGCCAAGGACTTCCTGGCGGGCGGCATCGCCGCCGCCATCTCCAAGACGGCCGTGGCCCCGATCGAGCGGGTCAAGCTGCTGCTGCAGGTGCAGCACGCCAGCAAGCAGATCGCGGTGGACCAGCAGTACAAGGGCATCGTGGACTGCATCGTGCGCATCCCCCGGGAGCAGGGCGTGCTGTCCTTCTGGCGCGGGAACCTGGCCAACGTCATCCGCTACTTCCCCACGCAGGCCCTCAACTTCGCCTTCAAGGACAAGTACAAGCAGGTCTTCCTGGGCGGCGTGGACAAGCACACGCAGTTCTGGCGCTACTTCGCCGGGAACCTGGCCTCGGGCGGGGCGGCCGGCGCCACCTCCCTGTGCTTCGTCTACCCGCTGGACTTTGCCCGCACGCGCCTGGCCGCCGACGTGGGCAAGTCGGGCACGGAGCGCGAGTTCAAGGGCCTGGGCGACTGCCTGGTCAAGATCAGCAGGTCCGACGGCATCCGCGGCCTCTACCAGGGCTTCAACGTGTCCGTGCAGGGCATCATCATCTACCGCGCCGCCTACTTCGGCGTCTACGACACGGCTAAAGG
>NW_022103915.1:9025835-9029651 GCF_000313985.2 Echinops telfairi
AAAAAAAAAAAAAAATAGAGATGGGCCCAGAGGCTACAAGAAAAGGTTCAGACATGACAGTGATGGTGAGTGTGGCGCAGGGCCGGGCAGTGTGTTATCCATTGAACACAGTCACTAGGAGTGGCGACCAACTCAGACACTTCACAACAACGGGACACTCCTCCTGTTAGAGCTCGCGGGGGTCCTGGTGGTGCAACAGTTATACGCTAAGCTGAGAACCAAAAGGTGGGTGGTTCAGACCCACCCAGCAATGCTGAGCACGAAAGATCACACCCAGAAAACCCTATGAGGCGGCCCTGTGTCTCCTGGAGTCGCTATGAATGAAGGTGACTCCCCAGCCCTCAACCACCACCACTTAGAACTTCAGCTCCGGGTCCCCTCCCTCCTCTCTGGTCCCCAGCTGAGAGATCTTCCTCCCACCATCATCCTCCCACCGAGATGCTTCATGAGTGGAAACCCAGCCAAGCTGCTTTCCTGAACCACATCGATTGTCACTTGCCTCTTGGTGACGCTAAGAAAAATGCCAAGTCTTGGCCTGGAATCCATGCCACCTTCACCTGGGGCTTCTCTGATGTCACAACTAGAGCCCTCTCTGCTGTAACCAGCACAGACCCCCTCGAGGCTCCAAAGGCACCGTGCTACTCCTTCCCAGTGGAACCGCCTCCCCACCAACTGGTAACCAAGTGGACAACTCAGCTCCGATGGGACTTCTTCCCTGGAGCCTTCCTGGGCCTCCAAGACTAGGTTAGGGCTTTCCCGGTGCACACACACACACACACACCCTGACCTTTCATGCCCTTGCCCAGCTCCAGCAGAGCCTGATTGCTCTAAATGGGAGCAGGCTGTCTGCTCACCTGTCACACTCCTCAATGCCTTCCTTGCTGGCCTGGGAGCTCCTTCAGATCTAGGTCAATGTCTTGTCCACCACGACATCGCCATCATCTAGCACAGGAAGCCCTCCATAAATAAGTGAGGCCAATAGACTCTTGGGCCCTAAAGAACCCCTTTCAATAGACTATCTGGCCCTAAAGAACGCACCCCTTTCTGGAGAACCAGCTCCCATACAATAGTCCTGGCCCTTTAAGACGGAGCCAGCTTTGCCCTGGAGGGATGCTGATTAGCTCTCCTGTGGCCTCCTGAACACAGGGGCTCTTTCCTCAAAGCCATCAGGAGAAGACTAACCTCTGGCTTCTCTCCGGAACTTCCTGTCTGACTGAGCTCAACCCGGGACAGCTCAGAGGCCAGCCTCCGATCTCCTGGGCTACCCCACCTGCTCTGCCCCCTTGGGCAGCCACATCCTCCAACCTGCAGGCTCTGCTGAGCTGGGATCCTGCAGAGCCAGGCTGGACCAGGAGGAGCCCTGAAGGCCAGGCCTTGCCCAGTGAAGGTCCAACTTAGAGTCTGCCTGAGGGCCCAATGGCCTGTCCTCATCTGCGCTGTCTGCTCCCAGCTGTCCTCGCCTTCTCTCTCTTCCTTGTCCCTTTCCCTCCTCCCTGTCCCCTTTCCCTCCTCCCTTCATCACAAGCACTGGCAAGCGGTTCTTCCGGTAGGCATATGGGAAGAAAACAGATGAACCCATGGATGTTGGTACGCTCACTGGTCTTGCTCACGTTGGAGATAGGACACTTGGTGTTATGGATTGAATGGATTCTCCCCAAATATGTGCTGGACTCCTAAATCCTATACCTATAACTAGGATGTAATGTGCCATATATACTCATGTGTAAGCCGAGTTTTTCCAGCACATTTTTAATGCAGTTTTTGTGGTAAAATTAGGTGCCTCGGCTGATATCGGGGCCGGCTTATACTCGAGTATATGCGGTAATTACTTCCCATATAATCATCCGTCAGGTAGGTTGGGCCCTAAACCTAATCACCTCTGAGTTCTGTAAAGAGTAACAGAGACACGGAAGCACCACACCCAGAGACACGAGGGAGCAGAGAGGCCAGAGGGATTGTCTGCGTGTCCAGGAGCCCAGGGCTGCCTTGCTGCTGGCAGTATCCGTCAGTCCATTTCACAGGGACCCCATGCGACAGAAGGGCGGTTCTCAACCTTCCCAAGCCGCCACCCTTGAATGCGTTTCCTCGTGTGGTGGTGGCCCTGTGTGTGGGCGGACCCGCCTAGAGACAGATAGAAGAGCAGTGCCTCAGTTCTTAAGACCATCGGAAATAGGGTCTTAGGCGACCCCTGTGAAAGGGTCATTCGACCTCCAAAGGGGTCGCGACCCCCAGGTTGAGACTGTGATAAACTGCCCCTAAGCAAATCATTACAGAAGCAAATTTCCAGATCGATCTCCGGAGGAAGCACTGGATAGATTTGAACCAACAACCTACCAGTTAGCAGCTGAGCATCTAACCGTATTCTCCACCAATGCTCTACCTACAAGGATGAAATCAAGGTGACCAAAACCCTGGTTTGGAAGTCTGGCCTCCAGAGCTTGGAGACAACTAATTTCTGTTCATTGATGTTGTCCACTTAGAGCTGCGGTTCTCAACCTGTGGGTTGCGACCCCTTTGGGGGTTGAACGACCCTTTCACGGGGGTCGCCCGATTCAGAACAGTAGCAAAATGACAGTTATGAAGTAGCAACGAAAATAATTTTATGGTTGGGGGTGACCACCACATGAGGAACTGTATTAAAGGGTCTCGACGTTAGGGAGGTTGAGAACCACTGGCTTAGGGTCTCTCTACTATAGCTCTCAAGTCAAAAGCTCATTGCTACCCAGTTCGATCAGACTTATAGTGACTCAGAGGACAGGGTTTCTGAGACTAATCTTTATAGGAGCAGAAAGCCTCATCTTTCTGCCTCAAAGTAGCTATTGTGTTTGAACTACTGCCCTTGTCCTTAGCAGCCCAGTGGGTGACCCACTATACCATGAGGGTTCCTTTGAGTTAAAGCAGAACTAGGGAGTTAGCAGATCCCTGGTGGTATAGTGGTTTCATATTGGACTGCTAACAGCAAGGTCAGCAGTTCAAAACCACCAGCTGCCCTGCACGAGAAAGATGAGGCTGCACATGTCTGTAAAGAGTCTTGGAAACCCAGAGGCAGTTCTACCCAGTCTAAAGGGTCGCCATGAGTCAGCATCGACTCAAGGACAGTGAGTTTTGTTTGTTTAGGGGGCTAAGACACACAGCCTGTGGAAGGGGACCCTCTGCTCACACAGATCCAATCCAGTGTCCAGCCTTCTTTCTGACCCACTGCCAGCTTCAAGCCTTAGTCCCAAAGGGCCACCCCGCCCTCTTCCCCCCCACCACCCCCCTCTGCTCTTCCAGCTCTGATGTCTTTGTCTGGCAGAGGAAGAGGCTTCTCCAGGAGTGTCCAGAGCCCCGGTCAGGAGAGTGACCTCAGACTCACCATGGGGGAACCCTGGAAGGGGCATGCACTTCCTGCTAGGCCGGGAGATGCTTCTCCAAGAGGGTGGAGTTCCTTCCTCAGAGCAGGTGGGGCTTGGGAAGGGAAGTGGAAACCAAGACCTCAAAATTAAGGAAAGGAAAGGAAAAAATGAAAGGTCACTTTGGGTGCCGAGATCTTTTCTCAGCCCCAGAACCCAGCAATGACGAAGCCCCGTCCTAACCAAGAGCACCCAGAGCCTGACCTCACCTGGCGGATGCGGAAAGGGTCCTTCAAGAAGCCAGGGGTCATTGTTTGCATGTCTCTATAGCGGACAAGGATAACCAACCCGGAGGACCCCAGCAGCCGCTCTCTGTGCACCGTCCTCTTTAATAGGATGAAATGCACCTGGTGGAAGCCCCAGGACCCTGCCAGCCCAGCCTTTCCTGGAGGGACCAGGAACCACGGAGAGGGGGCGGGGGTGG
>NW_022103915.1:9029751-9033312 GCF_000313985.2 Echinops telfairi
GGTGGGTGGGAGGGGAGGGCTGTGGAGTCTAGAGCTGGAGGTCTCCTTTGGTTTCTGAATCTCTCTTCCCCAAGTTCATGCTTTGTGGGGATGCTAAGAGGAAAGAGAGATGGGGACCTCGATTAGCATGCTAATTGCTTGTTGGTCATTAAATTAACTTTAATTGACTCCATAGGCTTTCGCTTGTCAGAAAGCAAAAATTATCTCTGCGCATCGCCTCTCCCTGCCGACAGTAGCTGCCAGCATCTAAAACCCAATCGGTGTCCGTCAGTGAGCGCATGTGTCAGAGTGGGGCCGGGGGTTGGGAGTGTCTGGAGGCAGCTCCTGGGCCCTCCTCCTTTAGACAAGTATCCTGGTGACAAACGTAAAAGCAGCAGCACTGTGAAGGGTTTTGCTCTGTGCACGACCTAACTCATCTTCAGTCCTCCCACTCAACCCTCCGATGACTCCCTCAGAGCAGCGACCCTCCTGAGCCCCCATGTTATCGGGAAGGAAAGAGACCCCGAAGGCAGGAGTCCTTCAAATCAGACAGGGCACTGGGGGATGAACTGGGTCTCCAGGCCACCCTCTCTGACCTCAGGACCCAGGCCGTAACCATCATACTACCTGTCGCTTTAGGGGAATACACCCTCGCTGCCATCTAGTCAATTCCAACTCATGTAAGTTGTGCTGTTAACTACAAAGTCAACAGTTCAAAACCACTAACTGCTCCACAGGAGAACGATGAGGTTTGCTACTTCCATAAAGGTGTATAGCCTCGGACACAGGACCGTTCTGCCCTGTCCTATACACTGTCCTACTGAGTCATCTCCATCCCTTGTCTGCTTGTTCCACTGTGCTAGCTTGTGTGTTATTGTGCTGCTGGAAGCGATGGCCGTGGTATGTCAAATGCCAGCAGGATCACCCAGGGTCAACAGGTTTCAGCAGAGCTTCCAGGCTAAGAGCCAGCTACGAGGAACTAGCCAATGAAAAGCTAGCGCATGGGTACCACCAAATCATTTCCAGATACTGAAAGCCTCCTGAACAGAAGCTGGGCATTGGCAGAGGTAGTGCCAGAAGATGAGCCCCTCAGGTCAGAAGGCTCCAAATGTGACTGAGGAGGAGCTGCTTCTGCAGAGTGGGGCCGACCATGGGGACAGGAGTCAGGTAGAGCCTGTGGGAGTTGAGCTTGAAGGATCTTCATTTGCTTCACTTGCTGATGAGGCGCCACTCAAGGCAAAGAGAAACAGCTGTCCCGAGCTGCTCATGGTCAGAACCTGGAATGCACAAGTATGAATCTCGGAAAACTGGAAACCATCCAAAATGAAATGCATAAAGATCGATAGGCATCGGTCGGGTGAAACGGAATGGTCTTGGCCATTTTGAATCAGACATCCGTATGGTTTCCTATGCTAGGAATGGCACGACCAAGAGGAATGGTGCTGCATCCAGTGTCACAAAGGACATTTCCAGACTGATCCAGATTGGACAATGATATCTGTGATAGGATCGTATCTGTCAGCATACAAAGAAAGGCAGTCAGTACAACTAGTATTCAAACGTATGCACCAACCACTAAAGCTAGTAATGCAGAAATTAAAGAATGATGTCAATATTTCAGTCTGAAATGGATCAAATAGTCAAACCTTGAGTTGAAAGATACCACCACCAAAATATTGAAGAGTGCAGGAAGCCTCCAAATGCCATAGTTGCTGGACCATGCGTGTTCTGTCTCGATGAGACCCAGATTAGGTAAGCTTGCAGGGACAGAGACCAAGGAACAGGAGAGGGGGTTGGCAGCAGGCTCTGGGGAGCTGCCCACAATGAGTACAAGGAAGAGGACATGTCCTGGAGTTGACGTGTGGTGACGTCGCACAACTCTTATGAATGTGACTGAACTAGCGACTGAAGAGGAAGGAGGACAATAACATCGTGTCACCACACGGAGCACTGCCACATAACACTGGCATCCCCTCGAGTCACCCCGACCCATAGAGACCCCCTAGACCAGTGGTTCTCAACCGTCCTAACACCGCGACCCTTTAAGACAGTCCTTCATGTTGTGGTGACCCCCCCAGCCATAAAGTTATTTTCGCTGCTACTTCATAACTGTAATTTTACTACTGCAATGAATCCTAATGTAAATATCTGATATGCAGCATGTATTTTCATTGCTACAAATTGAACATAATTAAAGCATAGTGATTAATCACTAAAACAACATCACTCTACATTGTGAAATATTTATTTCTAATTACAAATAAATGAAATTTTGTCTTGGAGCATGGTGTAGCATGGGTAACAGTCTTCATGCCGGGTACCCGTATGTGGGCGTATCTGCATGTGGATGGGCCTGCCTGGAGACGGATAGAAGAGGGGTGTCTCAGTTCCTAAGATGATCGGAAATATGTGTTTTCTGATGGTTTTAGGCAACCCCTGTGAAAGGGTCGTTTGACCCCCAAAGGGGTCGCGACCCACAGGTTGAGAACTACTGCTCCAGAGGGTCTCTATGGGTCGGCAGGGACTCAACATGATTCCCAGTATTGTGTGGTGGTCATCCATTTTTCCTGATACGATGTTATCATCCTCCGGTTTGTGTAGTTAGTCCAACCTCTACATGTTAATGAGGTAGGATTGGTGTAGGTGGGTCTTGATCAGACCCTTACAAGTCGCACTCTATCTGATGTAAGCGGAATTTCCTTGGGGATGTGACCTACACCCAGTGCATATACAGATGTTCTGATAAGACTCTTGGTCTGGATCCTGCTTCTGACTCACCTTCATCATGTGATCTCTGGTTTGGAAAACTTGAGCTGGCAGCCTGTTGTTTGACTTGCCAATTCTGGGATTTTCCAAGTTCTACAGCCCTGTGAGCCGGCAGCCTGCTAATTTGGGGATTCACCAATTTCCATGGTCCTATGAACTAACAGCCTGTCGTCTGACCTGCTGAGTGTGAGTTTAGTCCCTGCAGCCATGGAGTTAGGAGAAGCTTCCTCAGTGTCCACAGCTGTATGAACCATTTCTTTGAGATAAATATATATCTATCATCCATCTACCTACCTACCTATCTACACACATCACTGTCTACACTCGTCCCTGGTTTTGTTTCTCTAGAGAACTCAGCCTGAGGCATTAAGCAGTGTTATTCAGTTGTTCGTGTAGAAGCTAACTGATGAGTATATGCTTTCTGGGTTTCTGTTCACCGGTATAAAAGACAATCCTGGGAAACGCAGTTCCACCGTAGCACACGTGAGAGCCCCGTGAGTTGGAATAACTCAACAGCAACTGAGTGAACGGGTTCCAGCGTTCGGAATCCATGAGGCCACCCAGCAAAAGCCACCTGGGACTTGACCCCTGTGTTAGACAGGGTTCTCTAGAGAGATAAAACCAAATTGCTGATAATTTAATATATTTATTTATAAAGATAATTAGACATATAACGAGAAATGAACTGTTAAAACATATACAGATAAATATATAATACAAGAAATAAACAGTTAAATTAGAAAGCACTACAAATGGCTTAGTGCAACTCACGTCCGTGAGAGAAAGTTGAGAGACTAGCAGGCCTTCAAGTCTCTG
>NW_022103915.1:9034047-9074592 GCF_000313985.2 Echinops telfairi
TCAAGCAGAGAGCAAATGTTTTGAGAATGATGATGGCAACAAATGTACAAATGTGCTTGACACAATGGATGTGTGTATGGATTGTGATAAGAATTATATGAGCCCCCAATGAAATTATTTAAAATAATAATAATAAAGTAAATAAAAATAAAAATGATCAAGCAGCCCTCAAAAAAGAAAAGAGAGAAAGAAGAGAGCAGGACAGGGGGGCTCAGGAGGCCTGTGGGGGAGGACAGGTGGGCAGGGCTTCTCCTGGGAAGGTGAGATTTAAGCACAAACATTGAGAGTACATTCCTTTGTGGCCATAAAGTACTCCTGAACTATCTTCCTGAGGGAACATGGCTTTAGGACAAGAATTTGAGGTGCTGAAAGATTCCGACCAAACCCAGAGAAGGGGGACCCCTCGCCTCCTTGGTGCTAGACGCCCCAGTGTCTCTCACAAAGCACACCGCACAGTCTGCAAAGGCTTGCATCAGCAGGGGAAGTTTTAATTGACTTCCTTTTGTCAATGACGTTTACAAATTGCATCTGACAAGAGAAGTCTGTTTGGGCAGTGAGTAATTCCCCCAGCTAATTCTAAAATGACTCTGTCGCTCTGGCTTATATACGCTCTGGGAACAGCATCCGGGAGGACTCTGGAAGAGGCTCTGGGCCGAGAGACCGGCTGGCCTTTGGAGTTCCCTCGTCTGAAGGTGGTAGGTCAGCTCTGACTCCTGGTGCCGCTGTGTACAGAGCAGAACGTTGCTCAGTCCTGCACCGTGCTCATAATTGTTGTCCTATGGAAGCCCATTGTTGCAGCCACTGGGTCAATCCATCTTGTTAACGCGCTTCCTCTTTTTCACTGCCCCTCCATTTAACCAAGCCTGATGTCCCTTCTAGACTGGCTATATCCTGATCATATGTCCAAAGTACGTGAGACAAAATCTCACCATTCTCGATTCGATTTGTGTGTGTGTGTGTGTGTGTGTTTGAAATAAACTTAAGACTCCAAATCTCTTCAGTTTTACTTTTCCTTTTTTTTAAGCCACTCAGACTATTATTCAGGTCAGAGGGGTAAGGAATCAGGAGAAGGTTTTTTGTTTTTTTAAGGCTTTGAGACCTTAAAAAGATGCAATATCATTTGCTTGGTTGACTTTTTGGTTTTTAATGAAGCATATTGTATATAGTTACACAGCCCATCTCAACAGATGACATCAGCAATAATATCTTGTTCAACATCCCATCAAGGTGGATCTCTCTCTCTCTCTCTCTCTCTCATTCTCAATTCTAACAGCATTCTGGCTGTACTTGTTCCAAGATAGCTTTGTTCTTCTGGCAGTCCGTGGGATTCCTAAGATTTTCTGAGACCATTGCAATTCAAATGCTTCGATTCTTCTCCGGTCCTTCTTATTCAGTGTCCAACTTTTCCGTGCATATCAGTGATTGGAAAGACCCTGGCGAGGGTCAGGTGCACCTGAGTCCTCAATGTTACACCTTTGCCCTTTAGCACTTTAAAGGGATCCTGGGTAGCAGATTCACCCAGGGCAATCCATCATTTGATCTCTTAATGGGCTACCTCCATGAGCACTGAGAAAAGAGCGATCCTTGACAGCCTTAATCTTTCCTCCCTGTATCACGATGTTACTTGTTGGCCCATTGGGGAGGGTTTCCGCCTTCTTTCCTTCATTGAGTTTTCATCCACACTGAAGGCTACAATCCCCAGTCTTCATCAGCAAGTGCTTCACGTCCTCCTCATGTTCAGCAAGCAAGGTTGTGTCGTCTGCACATCGTGGGTTGTTAAAAAGCCTTCCTCCAATCCTGATGTCGCATTCCCCTTTGCATAGTCCAGCAATGGGCTCCAGATGGCCCACAAAATGACTTTACATGTGTGTGATGCCTGCATCCCTGTGGCCTGGCTACCTACCACCTGAGTCTCTGTGGATCCATGGACACAAGAGGCAAGGCTTGCAGGTAGATCTCATGTGCCCAGGAGAGGGCAGGGCTCATGCCATCGCCCCCACTCCATAGATAGAACCACTGAGGTTCAGAGAGAGAAAGGAGTTCACTGAAGCCACACAGCCACTGCCCTACAGAGCCGCAGCTCAAAGTCCGATCATCCAGCACCTCCCCAGGGCCCTTCTGGTTCTCATCTGTCCACCCTGGGGCACTACAACCAAGGAGAAGACCAGGAGGGGAGGGAGGCCTTCTGGTGTAGCACCCTCCCTAGGGTGGGCTTCCTCCTGAGCAGGGCATGGGGGTGCTCAGACTGTCACTGTCTATGACTCCTTGGTGCCCCTTCGGAGAGCTGTGTGAACTATGTCCATTGGGGTTGTCTCAGGACAGCCCATCTCAGGTGCCAAATGCCCTGAAGATGAGAGTGTGAAAGTGAAAGGGCAGGGAGTGCCCAGAGAGGTCAAGCTTGCTGTGAAGCCTCCCAGCGGCAGAGGGACCACTTCCTAGCCACCCTCTGCAGGCACAGGTGAAGAGTCGGGATTGACCCGCATCCTCATCCTCCAGTGTCAGGTGCACTTTGAGACCCAAAGAGATCTCACTCCCTTCTTTTGTTGGTTTGGGTTTTTGGTAGCAGATTAAACCAGCGAACTTGTATTATCTCCTCACTTCTGAAGGTTGGGCATCTGAGTTCAGCCTGGCTGGGTGTTCCTGCCTCTGGGTCTCTCTTGTAGCAAGCTGTCAGCTGAGCCCGCCCTCACCTGAAGGCTGGACTGGGCCTGATGGCGCCCTCCAACGTTAGCTGGAGGCTCAGTCCCTGGGCACCTGGCTTCTCCACAGGGTGCCTGAGTTTCCTCCTGACATGGCAGCTGGCGGAGGGAGTGCTCCCAGACAGAGAAGCAAGGAGGAAGCCGCAGTGCCTTCTTCAGTCTGGTCACTGGAGTTCCACACAGCCACGTGGATGCCTTTGTATTTTAATATGCATTTGAAGAGGCACTCGGTCCAGCCCATAGTGGACGAGAGGAGCGTCAACGGATGTGTGCATGGTCTTTAAAATCATGGCGACTCCCCTGAGGACCCTCACAGATCCCCTGATCCATCAGGATGGTCACTCCTTTGCCAACAGCCTGAGCCAATCACTGTGTGTTTGTCCCAGGTGGCCACTGAGCAATCTACTTCCTTCAGATGGCCCTAAGGGGTCAATCCTCTGTGTCATGTGGGGCCACAACACGACTGAAAGACCCCAATGGCCTCCGACTACAACAAGCAATAACTTGGACCTCTTCATCCCCCTTTGCCCCTGCGGGATCCCCTCAGGGAGCGACACACACACACACACACACACACACACACACAGTTGCCATCAAGTCAGTTTGGATTCATGGTGACCCACATGTGTATCAGCCTATCTATTAGGCTTTTCAATGGCTGAGATCTTTCAGAAGCAGCAGGTGTTGGGTGTGAAATCTCACCACTGGTTCTAACCACCCACCCACCAAGTCCTCCCTCCCACCCAAGCACCAGGCCATGGCTGGTGAAAAGAGCTGGCCTCACTGTAAGCCCACAGTCCACCCAACCCAACCCAACCAGACCAGACTTGCTGCCAGTGCGTCGGCTCTGATCCTTGCGTGGCTTGAGCTCAGTACAGCATCACATTGTTGCCCCATCCTTCCTGCAGGCTCTGCCTCATGGCTGCCATGGGCAGGACATGGTCATGACCTCCAGTTCTTAAAGACAGAAAAATCAACCCAAGCTCACAGCCACTGAATCCATTCTGACTCATGGCAGCCCTATAAGACAGAGTGAACTGCCCCTGTGGGTTTCCAAGACTGTAACGCTTTGTGAGACCAGAAAGGATCATCTTTCTCCCTCAGAGTAGTTCGTGGTTTCGAACCACTGACCTTGCGGTCAGCAGCCCAATGGGAAACCACTACACCACCAGGGCTCCGAGAGCTCCCTAGCTCTGCTTTCACTTGAAGGAGCCCCTTGGCCTTCAGGCAGCTTTTTCCTTTTCTGAGGTTCTATTCCTCCAGCTGCACAGCCATGGGCCGGGCCGCAAGGTGGCCCTCTGACCCCGCACATCACCACCCTCAGTGCTGCAGCGGCTGCCCCCCACCCTGCCCATTCCTGATCGATAAGTAGGGAGTCCCTTCTGTCGGCGGATAGAACAGGGTGGCCGATGCTGAGACTTAATGGAGCAGAGCAGCACCAGGCTATAAAAATGTCATTAGGCAGCCCTCCAGCCATGGGCTAACCAGGGAGGTACTGAAGGAGCCCATTAGGGGGATAATCGGCTGATAATTGTTGCCAGAATGCAGGGGCATTTCTGAAAACTGACAAAACCCAGGATTCCTCATTCCCCACTCCCACCCCTCTAAACAGAGACACGAGAGACATAATTCCTATTACTTTGATCCAAAAAGCTCCCTGATCTAAGATAAGGTGGTAGTTATACAATCTCCTGTCAACTTGTGAAGGGGTGGAGTCTAGCCTATCAATCGGGTCGTAGCTTGATGACCTCATTTGGAAGCTCCACCAAGATAAATAGCTCACTGGAAGTCAGACTGACTCTTTCTATGTTTCATCTTCCTGCTGACAAGACACATGGAGCTACACTGATGGAGCCACATGGAGACCCCTGCCAGTGCTGAGCTGCTTCCACCGCCACTGGACCCACAAGATTTTCCACCCACTGGCCTGTGATTTTCCTGCATCCAGCATCATTGCATGTGTTTCGTGAGTCTGAAGAGGAATTTATAGATTTGTATGGGACATATGGGCTAATATCGACTTATGGACTTGATTTGGACTGGGCTGGGATGTTTTCTTAATATACAATTACTATTTGATACTAATCCTTTTCTTATACACATGAGTATCTATGAATTTGTTTCTCTAGTCAACCCAGGCGAACACACCTGTCTACTGAACCCACCCATGGAGACTCCCCCTTCAGTGAACAGTGGACACCAGTGGTCCTATGGCTGAGCCAGAAACCTTGCCCTCAGGCTTGCCTCTCCCACCCACCCCCGATTTCCTCCCAGCCATCCTTGCCTCGCCCCCTTCCCCAGCCCTCATCACTCAATGGAAACCCTACAGGTCACCAGGGCCTGATCTGCCACCATCATGAGGATGATGGGGGACTGGTGGCCATGCACTCCTTGCTTCCTGGGGTCCCCAGGACTCTACACAGCTCCCAGAAATGCTAGTTTGAAGCAGAGAGAGTTGAGCCTGGGAGAGGCCGAGTTATTTTACAAAGCAGCACAGTTGCTAAGGACCAGAGTTGAGTTTCAGATTCTGAGCCAGGTGCTCATCCTGGAGTGTCAAATTGCAAGCTGGGCCTTTCTAATAACCAAGCTGAGTGGGAAGCCAGGGTATTTACCTGACCGGTCACAGGGAGAGGGATGGAGCGAGTCGGGGGAGTCAGTGAGCAGAGTGGAGGGAGAGGTTGAAGACAAATGAAGCCGTTGCAGGTTCGCACCACCTGAGTTCAAAGGACTCACGGCCCAGCTTGGCGGCCTTGACCCTGCTTCCATTCAGCCTCCATCAGTGTTGGTTGCGTTACTTGGACAAATGGACTGGCTGTCAGATGCTGTTAGGCTCTTGGGGGGGGTTGGACTTGTGGCTCTGACCTGGGGACGCTGTTACAGACCTGTAATTGGTTTCTCAGAGGTGATTTATTCCTCTTGTTAATGGACTCAAGTTGGGGACGGTTTCATTCAGATTGTCCTGGGGGGCCCAGCCAGCTGTTACCCAGAATGACAGACTCAAATGCCTGCAGCCAGGATCCCTGCCACAGACTCCGGGCAGAAGGCAGGGGACTGGCGTCCAGACTGAACCACGGGCCTGTGAAGTTTCTCGAGCGGGTCACACCTCGGTTCTTGGCTTAGGACGAGAAAGAATTCACGCGGAAGCCCGTTTGTCATCCAAGTGGGTTTTTAGGAAGGAAGGGAGACGTTTCAGGTTTTAGAGTCTCAAAAGAGTACACACTATTTCAGGGAAGCGTGCCCAGCCTTGCAGAAGCCGCGCCGGGGCTCACAACTCGTGCACCCACTTGTGCGGAACTGAGGCCAGAGAGGCTGTGGCACGGCTGGAGCGCAGGAGCAGGGATGGGGTGGTGTGGAGGTGGGGGATTGATGGAAAAGAGACCTGCCTTCCTGCCGCCAGGGTATTTCAAACCTCTGGTGGGGGAGGCGTGGTTGATGGTATGGATTGACCCCATTGGCTGTGTTAAGCCCACCTGGGTAGGGTCATGAGCCAGAACCTGTTTGGACCACCAGGCTCTGGGGCTTGAGTAGGCGCATGCTCAGTTTGAGGTCTTCTTAGGTATCTAAGGATTGCCTGATTTGTTCCCGACCTCCTGTATGGGGGCCTTTGCAGGCATGCTAGGGACAACCCCCGTGTCCCTAAGTCTAGCTGCCTAACAGGACCAGGGGCGGTGGACAACGTTGACTTCTGAACCCCCCTAGAGTAAGCCAAATGCCAGCTAGAGAGTTGGGGGTGGGGGTGGGGATGTATAATTGGTTCACTTGTCTTAAAACTACCATCTGGTGAGTGGTCTTGGCAGGGAGCAGGATGCAGGGTCCGGCAGGATGCAGGAAACAGATTCTCCATTGGTCTCCCTGCTGGTGAACTTCCTGTCGGGGACACTGGAGATGCAGGCTCCAGTCTCCTCCGCCAGGAGGGCTCCTCAACCATTGGATGAGTCTCTGTCGTGCACTGGGCTTCTATGTCTTTAGGTAGACAAACCATCTTGTAGTCCATCACAGCATCTTGGAAGTCCACTACTGTGTTAGTCTGCGTAGACTATAGAGCAAATCCAGACACTCATGTGTGTATAAGAAAGAGCTTTATATAAAGAGCAATTGTATATTAAGAAAACATCCCAGCCCAATCCAGATCGAGTCCATGAGTCCGATATTAGGCCATGGGTCCAATACCAATCTATAAAGTCCTCTTCAGACTCACAAAACACATGCAATGACACCAAATGCAGGAAGATCACAGGCCAATGGGTGACTCCAGTGGTGGTAGAAGCATCTCAGCGCATCTCAGCGCTGGCGTGGGTCTCCACGTGGCTCCTCCAGCTCCCAGGGCTCTGGCTCTATCAGCTTAGCTCCATGTGTCTTGTCAGTCTCTCAGGGAGTGAGCCAGTGTCCCTCCTCCATCAGTCTATTTATCTCCTTAGCACCTCCAAATGAGGTCATCAAGCTGCAACCTGATTGACAGGTAAACTCCACCCCTTCACTCATAAGTCTCAAATTAACAACAGATTATGTAACTACCACAACTGCCCCCCTCACAGCCCATCGTACTACCTTGGGGACTTCCATCCCACCTCACAGTGCCTAAACAAAGACCGTGTTTAGATCAGTGGTTCTCAACCTTTCTAATGCCGCCACCCTTTAATACAGTTCCTCATGTGCTGGTGACCCCCAACCATAAAATTATTTCCGTCGCTACTTCATAACTGTAATTTGACTACTGTTATGAATTGTCATGTAAATATCTCATGAGGGATGTACTTTCATTATTACAAATTGAACATAATTAAAGCATAGTGATTAATCACAAAACAATATGTAATTATACATTGTGAAATGTTTATGTGTTTTCTGATGCTCTTAGGTGACCCCTGTGAAAGGGTCATTTGATCCCCAAAGGTTGAGAACCGCTGGTTTAGATCCTGTGAGAGTCTTCCCGCATCTGACACTTCAGACAGTATACGGACCTTCAGGGAAGGCTGCTCCTTAGGTGGTCTCTTCTAGCCCCCACTCTCTGCCTTCCGTGATGTCTGGAGAAAGAGAGAAATGACCCCCCAAGGTGTTAGGAGGTAGATCCCCTGACCTGTCCTCAGCCCAAGCTCGCCCCTGTTGCTGAAGCCCAGGGTGGCCACTCTCCAGCCGGCCCGCTGGTCGACCTGTCCACCCAGCAGCACCCAGGGCAGGCTCTGAGGTCCAATCCATTCAGCCTCCATGAAAGTTGAACGGGAAGTGTCCACCTGCTGACCGTGCTGTTAGATTTCTCAGGCGAGAGCTACCTCGGTCCTGGGCTTCGCGTGAGAAAGAATTCACGCTGAAGCCTGGTTTGTGATCCAAGTGGGTTTTTATAAAGGACAGAAGCAGTTTCAGGCATTACAGTAAACTGAACACAAGCCAGCGAGAGGGACCGTGGCCCAGGCCGCAAGAGGCCACAGCCTGGCCACGCGGAACCAGAGGAGCAACTGGAAAAGAGGAGACCACGACACAGCTGTGTGGGACCGCAGCCAGGCCTCGCTGAGCTGCGGAGGAGCTGCTGGGAGAGAGAGCAGTCATCTCAGTTTCTGGCTTTTCAGGCCTCCCCTGCCCCTGTTGGGAGGTGCGGTCAAGGGTACTGGTTGACCCCATTGGCTGACTTAAACCCACCTGGCCTAGATGGGCCCAATCCAGGTGTACCGCCACTTCCTGGCTCAGAGCCTGGATTTGGAGCATACTCAGTAGACAACTTGGTCTCTATTCTGGCTACCTGCGCACCTTGCTGAAGGAGAGCGCTGGGGCCACAGCCTCCTCTTTGCCTCTGTGATACACTCTCCCTTGTCTAATACCCTCCCCCCAGCTTTGAGCCTTGACCCAGGTTAGAACAATTGGAAAGTGGGGTTATGACTCCTTCGCGCTCTGCCCTCTCGGTGAGGGCAATTCTCTGGACTCCCAGGGCCCAGCTGTGGGTGCTGCCTTTGTCTCCCTAGAAGGAGCCCTGCTGGCTTAATGACTACGCATTGAGCTGCCAACCGCCAGGTCAGCAGTTGGAAACCACTGCAGAAAGACAGGGTTCTCTACTCCCGTAGACAGTGAAACTCCCGGGAACTCACAGGGGCAGTTCCATGAGTCGGTATTGACTCTGGCTGTGAGTTTGGTATGGAGTTTGTATCTTCTAGTTCCTCTTTCTTCCCAATTCCCTCCTTCAAGGGGGTGGCCTCCTTTACAGACCACAGGGGATCGCTCTCTCTCACCGCCCAGGGCTCTGCCCTTGAAGTGCTAACAGAGGGAGATGAGGAGCTCTGGCAACGTCCCTCCTTCCTCCAAGCCAGGCTTTCAAAGCCAAGTCTAGCACAGCCTCTCCTGCCTTGGGCAAGAAGCCTTCTGGCCCTGCTGGAGGGAGAGGCTACCAGGAAAAGGGATTCCAAGAGGGAGATAAAAAATGCATTGGTTTTCTTCCACTGAAAGAGTCTCCTTGGGACTTTCTTGGGATCGTCGTGACCCTGGAAGTTGGAGGTGAAGTCTCTGGGGCTTGAGGATAAACTTCATAGAGCATTTTGCAAATTCTTGGTGCTAGGGCACTTGGAGAGCGAGCTGTGTAGGAATGAGGCCAGGTCCTCATCCTGACCCGTGGAGCCCACCCAGCCCCTCTGGTTACAAAAGTCAGCATCTGGAAAGGCCCATAGTTGATGGCTCCAAGCGGGCAAGGTCTTCAGCCAAAGGCTCTCATGAAAGCCCCCTGTCCTGAGTCAGGGGCACCTTGGTCCTCAAGGTGACGTCATTCTTAAAGCCTTCAAGGACCTTTGCAGGGGACTTCTCCAGGACAATACGCCGTTGCTTTCTTGACTGCTGCTTCCGACGAGTCGCTAGATTAGGGATGAAGGGGGTTGTCCTCCCGAATGCCTGCACTAAACAACAATTAGCTGTCTGTGCCACAATAAAGGGGTTAGAAAGAACTCAGGCACACTAATTAGACACCTATGGAAAGATCCAGAACTGAGCATGGTCAGACCCAAATCACCTAGGCCAGGGTGGGAGGTACACCTGGGCACACCCACCTCAGGCACCAGCAAGATTACATCACAGGTGCACCTCAACTCAGCCAATAAGTTCCGTTCTCTTGTTCCTGAGTGCCCTGCAAGCGGAGGGTGAGATTCCACCCACCTGCAGGTACACACGTGCCCGCTGACTCTCTTGGGATTTCCTGCTCTTGGCTCTGCGCTCTGGCTTCATGTTGCTGCTCCCTGTGTTGAGAAGCAAGAACCAAGGTATATTACCCCCAGAAACCTAACGCGTCCACGGACATCGATGGTTGATCCAAAGAGCGTGGAACCCGGGCCAGCTTCCAGTTCCTCACCGTGTCCTGATGTTGTGTATGGTCAACGTGTGGGGATTTTCAGTTACTCCACACTCAGGGGTCATCGTCCTGAAGGCTGGAGCTTATTCATCTTCATCGTCCAGTCTTCTTGCCTTCTAGCGGGCAAGGTGGTGTCTTCTGCATGTCTTGGGAGGTTGATGAGCTGCCTCCACTCTGGAAGCCGTGTTCTTCACGTAGCGCAGCTTCAAGGGCTGTTTGTTCAGCGTACAGATGGAACGAGGACAGCGAGAGGATATGTTAGGTAGGTTAGCTAGAGCTGAAAATGTCCGTTAACGTGTGCCCAGAGGGCCAAGCTAGGGGAACAAAGGAGTGGCGCACTGCACATGCCCAGAGGCTTGGATTCCCGCCGGTAGGCAGGGGTGGGCATGAACTTGAATTGGCCCATCTAGGCCAGGTGAATTCAATTCAGCCAATGGGGTCAATCAGGGGTCTTCCACCACGCCTTCCCGTGGAATCCTTGAAAAGGCAGAAGCCCGGAGTCAGGGGGAGAGAGAACTCTGGCACAGAGAGCTTTGGCAGGACTTTGGGACACTTTTGTGTGACGCCGAGCAGCTTCCAACCAGGCCGCATGTTCGGGAGGAGCCCCACGGGTGCCGTGTAAACCTGAAACTTCTTCTGACTTTCATGAAACTCACTTTGATCACGAGCCAGGCTTCAGCGTAAATTCTTTCTCGCGCGGAGCCAAGTGCCCCGACCCGCGGGACTCAGTTATTCGTGGGGGTGAGGAGGACCCAGCCTGAAAGAGAAACGGGCGAGAAAGAGCCAGACCAAGCAAATTCGTGTCAAGGTCTGAGTTTATTGTTACAAGGCTTGCCTTTTAAGCTAGGCAAAGGGGTAGGGGAATGAAGAAGTGATAAGCGAGGGGGTAGGGGAGTGAAGAAGTGAGTGCAAGGAGGGGATGTTTCTCAGGCTCGTAAAGACAGTTTGTGATTAGGCCACCTGGTACAAGGGCGGGGGCAAGTCGTTTTCTGATACACACCAAGGACAAAGCAATCAGCCAGTTCCTGGAACAGGCCCCCAAAGTCTGGCCAGCTCGCGTCCTGCACCTGGGTTGTTTCAAGGCCTCCTGGTCTCCAACACCAAGGACCGAGGTATATCTACCTACAAAAAGATCTAACAGATACAGCCCTGCCACACAACCTACTCCTGAATAACTGTTCAGTAGACACAGAATTTGCTCGATCATAAGCAAGCACGGCAGGTGGCTATACTCAGCCACCTGGTGGGAGTTTCGGGTGCAACTGAGGGCCCAGGTGTCCACTGAAAAGCTTCATCTCTGTCCTTTGATGAGGGGTCCCCTCACCTGTTGATGTTGACGTGAGAACTGCCTCTGGCTAGGCCCTGCAGGTAAAGGCATGCTCCTCAGAGCACTTGAAGTGCACCAGGTAGACACTGGAACAAGGAGTTTCCCAGGGGGGTTGTGTCAACCAGCCAAGGGCCATCCCAACATCAGCCCGTTCTGGACCATCATCACCACCTGCAGAGATGCTGTGGTCTTCTGCTCCCCCCCCCCCCCCCCCCCCCCCCCACACACACACACAGGACAAAGGACATGTTGCATTCCTCCAGTGAGTGGCGCCGGTCGGATCTTCAAGAGTCAGATTCTCCAACAATCCTGAACCTCTCCAGACCAGAGGGAACTTAATAAATAAGGAGGGCCCTGTCAGAGACTGAGAGGAGCTCTGGTGGCATAGTGGTTACACCCTGGGCTGCGAACCGCAAGGTCCGCAGTTCAAAACCACCAGCCGCTCCTCGGGAGAAAGATGGAGCTTCCTACTACCTTGAAGAGTTCCCGTCTCAGAAACTCAGAGGGCAGTTCTACCCTGTCTTATCGCAATGGTCGTGAATGAGCTCCGTTTGTCAGAGACTGGAGACAGGCAGAACTTCAGGGTCGCGACTTGCTCCTGGGCCCCCATGTGGATTAAACCTCTGATGAATCCCCCTGACCGTTGACGAGGGATGTGAATGGCCTTGCTAGCAGACAGAGAGTGTTTGAGAAGTAGATTCGTGCAGATGCTGTCAGGTTAATTGCACCACCTGATCACTTGTTTTCCCTCTTGATCCATTTTATTTATTTTTTTCCCTCTTGATCCATTTTAAACCCGTTCTAGCTTTTATTATGCTCTGCTTCCTTTTCCACGGAGGTTTCTCTCCATTTTATTTTGTGGTTAGTGTTGGGTTTTTCGTTTGTATAGAACTTTCTTTATCTGAAATCCAGGATAGGTAGATCTATAGAAACAGTAACTGGATTAATAATTCCCTAAGGCCAAGACAGGAAAGCTTGGGGGGAAATGGGGAGCGAAGATAATGGAAACGTGAGAGAAGAAAACGTTCCCCGATTGATGGTGGTGATGATGGCACGACTCTTCTTAATATGTTTCAACTACTGAATTGGAGGACGTGTGAATTATATGTCCACAAAACTGTTAAAATGAAAAATAGACTAGACAGACTCCCGGGTCCCTGCTTGGGAAGCCAACATGGTCGGCTAAGAAAATAACCTTGAGCATCCAATGGGATGATGTTTTTGCAAGGCATCTAGTTGGTTGAGTGTTGCCCGGCTTCTCTGGTCCACAGCAGGGAAGGCCGTTGCCATGGGCTGGAGGGAACCCTCAAATCTGGAGCCAGCAGGCTGTCGTGAGGACTCCACGCTGGCAGGTGGCGTCTGAGGTATTGTCCAGAATCGACCATCTGGACGTCTGTCTCTGCCTTTGGTTGTGAGCACCGGGCGGGCAGGGTCAGAGCAGGCAGTGTTGGTGAGGCAGTCGGTGTCAGAGCAGAGGGGGACCAGAAGGGCCCTGATTTGGCTGATCCTTCCACTTGGCTGTTGGAAATGGGACTTTGATTTTCTCAAACACGGATGGTGGGCAAAACATGAGTCACTGTTGTCACGGTCTAAACAGGACACACCCCATCTCTGCAGCCCATCCCCAGCCCACTGCTCACTCTGGCGGGACAGTGGTTTCCAGGTTGGGCTGCCGCCCCCAGCGGTTGGTGGTTAGAACCCACCGGCCACTCCAAGAGAGACAGAGGAGGCTGTCTGCTGTGGTACAGATGGACAGTCTTGGAAACCCCCTGGGACAGTGCCACTCTGCCCTCTGAGATTGCTCGGAGGCAGACGTCAACTCGACAGCAGTAGGTTCGAGTTGGGTTCAGGGTTTTTTTAGGAAAAGCTTGCCAACCCCTACTCAAACCCCACCCCCGACTCCCCCAGGAGTGTCTTCCCATAGAACGGACCAGGTGGATGCTTATTGTGAACGGTTCACAAAGGCAAGTCCAGCAAGTCGGTGCCTTGAGCCATCAGCAGCAAGGTCTGGGTGGGAGGGGACGCTGGTGGCTGCTTGTCTGTCTGCACAGCTCAGACAGAGGCGCTGAGCCCTGGTGAGGAGCAAACCCTCCCTGACTCCGCACCTGCTGCCGGAACTTCACCGCGTCAGCAGCTTGCATTGCCAGCTCATTAAGGCCACTTCCAGGAGCTCCTGGGATGGGGAAGGGCTGAGCTCCAGCCCAGGGTGCCGTGCCTGCCCCCACCCTTTCCCATCCCAGTGAAAGGCTCACCTCATCCCCGTGTGCATGGGAAGTACCACCCTGACTGCCAAGAGACTTCTCACCTGGCCTCATGCCTGCCTCCTGCATCCATCTCCCCCAGGCTCAGTGACTGGCCCAGGCCTTGGCACTGACCTACAGAGAAGGGGCTGCCTGTGGTCAGGTCCCTGGGGAGGCCACGTGGGCCTGTTATCCATCAGTGGGAGGAGGAGAGGAGAATCAGACAATGTCCACTTGTCACTTCTGTTTGTCTGTCCCCTGAGCATCTCAAAGAAATTGCTCCTTATGTGTCCCTCACTCCCTGGGGGCCCAGGGTTTCCAGGCAGCACACAGTGGTGCTCAGAAAAGCAATTGAGAAAGGGTGGTCCCCTAACTCTAGACTCCTGCCCTTGCCCCCTCATGCAACCTTCCAACAGCCCAGAGGGCAGGGTGAATACCATTGCTGCTTTGCAATCAAGGGCAAAGAGCTCAAGTGACTGGCCCAGATTGATTACGCAGCTGGTAAGTGCAAAACCTGGAGTGAACTTAGCCTTGCTCTTTGCTGCAATAAACTGGTATTTGCCATTTTTTAATGAGGCCATCCCAGTTTGTCTTATGGGACACCAGACAAATAAAGGTGCGATGACATGGGAAGCCATGGGCTGGAGCATGGACTTGGGAATGAATGAAGGCAAGGTCAAATCCTGGCTATGCAGTGCACTGCGGCAGAGGCGATCACTGGCCTGCTAGATAACTCCCAACCGCCCTTTCCTCTGCGTGCATCCGTGTACCTGCATGGTGCCCAAGGAGAGGTAGGCAGTGCGCTGTTGTGTGTGACCTCATCAAGCCTCCGGAAAGAGAGCAGGTGTCCTGCTTCCTCCATCCTCCCGTCGGAAAGTTGGAAAATACGGCCTGGGTGATAGAAGCAAAGCTGTATACCAGATGACAGAATTTTGCAAGACCAACAACGTCTTCCATTGCAACCCCTGCTTCTGACAACACAAACTGCACATATGGCTCTCGCCAGAAGGAATACACAGGGATTCGCTTGACTACATTTGTGGGAAGACAAGGGGGATGCTCACCATCATCAGCAAAACCAGACCAGGGGCCGACTGTGGAGCAGACCATCAATCGCTCATATGGAAGTTCAAGTTGGCGTTGAAGAAAATTAAAACAAGTCTACGAGGCCCAAAACACTCTGTGGGACACAACCCACCTGAATTTAGAAACAATCCCGATAATAGAGTTGATGCACTGAACACGCATGATTGAACAGAGCTGATGCACCGAACACGCATGATTGAACAGAGATGATGCACTGAACACACATGATTGAATGGAGTTGATGCACCGAACATGCATGACTGAACAGAGTTGATGCACCGAACACACATGACTGAACAGAGCTGATGCACTGAACATGCATGATTGAACAGAGCTGATGCACCAAGCATGCATGATTGAATACAGCTGATGCACCGAACATGCATGACTAAACAGAGCTGATGCACTGAACACGCATAACTGAATAGAGCTGATGCACTGAACATGCATGATTCAATAGAGTTGAGGCACTGAACATGCATGATTGAACAGAGCTGATGCACCGAACACACATGACTGAATAGAGTTGATGCACTGAACACACAAGATTGAACAGAGCTGATGCACCGAATACGCCTGATTGAATAGAGTTGATGCCCCGAACACGCATGATTGAGTGGAGTTGATGCATTGAACATGCATGATTGAATAGAGTTGATGCACTGAGCATGCATGATTGCTTAGAGTTGATGCACTGAGCACGCATGATTGAATAGAGTTGATGCACTGAACACGATGACTGAACAAAGTTGATGCACTGAACATGCATGATTGAATAGAGTTGATGCACTGAACATGCATGATTAAGTAGAGTTGATGCACTGAGCATGCATGATTGAGCAGAGTTGATGCACTGAACACGCATGATTGAGTAGAGTTGATGCACTGAGCACGCATGATTGAGCAGAGTTGATGCACTGAACATGCATGATTGAGTAGAGTTGATGCACTGAGCATGCATGATTGAGTAGAGTTGATGCACTGAGCATGCATGATTGAGCAGAGTTGATGCACTGAACACGCATGATTGAGTAGAGTTGATGCACTGAACACGCATGATTGAATAGAGTTGATGCACTGAGCATGCATGATTGAGTAGAGTTGATGCACTGAGCATGCATGATTGAGCAGAGTTGATGCACTGAGTATGCATGATTGAGTAGAGTTGATGCACTGAGCACGCATGATTGAGTAGAGTTGATGCACTGAACACACATGATTGAGTAGAGTTGATGCACTGAGCACGCATGATTGAGCAGAGTTGATGCACTGAACATGCATGACCGACGACCAGATGAGCTGCGGGGTGAAGTCCAGCGCATCATACACAATGAAGGCAGAAGGTCGTTAAACAGGCAGGGAAAAAAGGAAAGACCAAAGTAGATGTCAGAAGAAATTCTGGGGAAAAAATTCAGGTGTTAGTTTTTTTCCTTTTCCTTTCCCCCAACAGTTTAATTGCCACATAATCCACATAGTATACAAATCAATAGTCCATCACACCAAGAGGAGTTGTACAGTCATCACGACAATCAGTATAAAAAATGGTCATCTTGTACTCGTTGTTATTATTAGCTCCCTGTTCCCCTCAACCTCCCCTGTCACACCCCCAGCAAACCATTCATCTAGTTACTGTCTCTATAGATTTACCTCTTGGTGCCTGGCTACCAAAAGATATAGTGTCTGGGGTCTTAAAGGCTTGAAGGTAAACAAGCAGCCATCTAGCTGAGAAGCAACAAAGCCCACATGGAAGAAGCACACCAGCCTGTGTGATCACAAGGTGTCGAAGGGATCAGGTATCAAGCATCAAAGAACAAAAATCATATAATTGTGAATGAGGGGGAGTGCAGATTGGGGACCCAAAGTCCATCTGAAGGCAACTGGACATTCCCTTGCAGAAGGGGAGGGGCAAGTCAGTCAGGGTACAGTATAGCACTGATGGAACATACAACTTTCCTCTAGTTCTTTAATGCTTCCCCTCCCCCACTATCATGACCCCAATTCTACCTTATGAATCTGGCTAGACCAGAACATGTACACGGGTACAGATAAGAGCTGAAAACACAGGGAATCCAAGATAGATAAACCCCTCAGGACCAGTTTGAGAATAGCCATACCAGGAGGGGAAGGGGACGTGGGGGGGAAATGGGGAACCAATCACAATGATCTACCTATAACCTACCCCCAGGGGGATGGACAACAGAAAAGTGGGTGAAGGGAAACATTGGTCAGTGTAAGACATGACAAAATAATAATAATTTATAAATTATCAAGAGTTCACGGGGGAGGGAGAGGGAAAAATGAGGAGCTGATACCAAGGGCTCAAGTAGAAAGAAAATGTTTGGAAAATGACGATGGCAACAGATGTACAAATGTGCTTGACACAATAGATGGATATATGGATTGTGATAAGAGCTGTATGAGCGCCCAATAAAATGATTTTTTTTTAATTTACCTATCCTGAATTGCATAGACAGAAAAAAATATTTTTAAAAAGTAATAACAATAACAAAGTGAAATGTAAAACCTTCCATTTAAAAGAAAGCATAAAATATTGAAAACTAGAACAAATTTAAGGGAGAGCAAATGATAGGGTGCTAAATTTCAACTTAACTGCATCTGCAGGAATCCACTTTCCCATGCCGGCTGCATGGGAGCAAGGCTAGCCACATCCCTGGTCCGTGGTCAGGGGGGTTCGCTAGGGGCTTAACCCACGTGCATTTCCTCTTCACTTTTTTTTTTTTTACTGAGATAGCTTTCAAATGGGTCAAAAGGGTGAGACTTGCTATTGAATGTAGAGTAGCTAAAGCAAATGGAAGAAATAATGATGTAAAAGAGAAATTTCCGGGGGGAGCGGGGAGGGAGGGGAAAAATGAGGACCTAATGTTGGGGGTTTAAATGGAGAGAAAATGTTTTGAGAAACGATGTACAAATGTGCTTTACACAATTGATGTGTGTATGGATTGGGATAACAGTTGTATGAGCCCCTAATAAAATGTTAAAAAAAAAAAAAAAAAAGCCAGGAAAGAAAGCGAAGACAAAAAAAAAAAGAGAGAGAAATTTTCAAAAGGCTGCTCAAGAAGACAGGGAAGTATCCCAATGCAATGTACAAACTTCGGCAGGGAGTTGCCAGAACGCCAAGCCAGATTCAGAAGAGGAGATGGACTGAGGGATGTCATTGCTGGCGTCAGACGAATCTCTCCAAAAACAGAGAAGGCCAAAAAGATGTCTGTTTGTGTCTCACTGGCTACACACAGGCATTCACCAGCATGGATCCTATCAAGCTGTGAATGGCATTGTGAAACATGGGGATTCCAGCACAGGTCATGATGCTCTTGTGCAACCTAGGCCTAGACTGAGAGGCGACGAGCACACAAGACGAGGGAATACTGTGTGGTTTAAAATCAGAAACGGCGTGCATTAGGGATGCATCCCTTTACCATACTTATTATTCAATCTGTATGCTGAGCAAATAATCAGAGAAATTGGACTGTATGAGGAAGACCGTGGCATCAGGATTGGAGGAAGGCAGATTAATAACCTGCAAAATGCACATGGCAAGGCCTTACTTGCTGAAAGTCAAGAGGAGTTAAGCATTTGCTGCTGAAGGTCAAGGACTACAATCTCCAGAGTGGACACACCTCACTGTAAAGGAAACAAAACTCCCCGCAATCCGACGGAGAGCCAGCATCGCGATCGAGGAGACGAGTGGACGTTGTCCAGGGGGTCCTTTTACTTGGCTCCAAAATCAACACACATGGAAGCAGACATTAAATCCTATGTGCGTGTGAAAGCCGCAATCAGGAAGACCGCGGACGAATCATGGTGTTGGAGAAATAGATCTGTCTGGGACGGAGTACAGCCAGAATGCTCCTTAGACGTGCGGATGGGGAGCTCTCGTCTCTAGTATTTCGGAGATTATATTCTCGAGAGAGGAAGGACATCGTGCTTGGTAAAGTAGAAGGGCAGGGAACAAAGAAGACTCAGAAAAATGGGCTGGCAGAGTGGCTGCCACAAAAGGCTCAAACATAACTGGGGGGTGGGGGGAGCAGGGGGCAGGGGGGCGGGGAGAGAGGGGATGCTATGTCGCCGGGCAGTGTTTGGTCCTGTGGTGCCTTGGGTCACTGAGAGTCCAAGCTGGCTGGCTGGCTCCTAACCACGACATCTTGTTTAAGTCACTACAATGACACACACACTCTCCTTGACCCCAGCTTGATCATCCAGAGTGCTGGAGAGTAAGAGCTTGCATCAGAGTTCGTATGTGCGTGTGGCGGGTATATCATCTTCTGTCAACTTGAGCGAAGGGGTGGAGTCTAGCCTGTCAGGGCACAGCTTGATGACCTCATTTGGAGGTGCAATGGAAATAAATAGCTCACTGGAGGGCAGACATCCTCTCTCTGCTTGTCAACCTTTCTATGGACAAGCCACATGGAGCTATGTGGGTGGAGCCAGAGCCCTGGAGCTGGCGGAGCCATGTGGAGACATGGCTGAAACACCAGCACTGAGATGCTTCCATCGCCACTGGATCCACAAGACTCTCCCCCCACTGGCCTGTGGTCTTCCTGCATTTGGCATCATTGCATGTGTTGCATGAGTCTGAAGAGCAATTTATAGACTGGTATCGGACATATGGGCTACTATCGGACTTATGGACTTGATCTGGACTGGGCTGGGATGTTTTCTCAATATTCAATTGCTCTTTGATATAAAGCTCTTTCTTATGCACATAGGAGTGTCCCTGGATTTGTTTCTCTCGTCCACCCAGACGGACACAGTGTGTTAGACGACAGCTAAGGTGGAATGAACACCTACTACTTTCCAGGCATTGTTCTAAGCGTGTCACCCGTCCTGGCATAGCAATTCCTCTCATCAGCCCCTGAGGGAATTACGTCAGTGCAAACATCACCATCAGTATTTCTCTAGACTTCCTCCCAGAGGGGGAAGCCCTGCAGGTGGGGTGGTAACATGTTGAGCTGCTGCCCTCAAGGTCAGCAGTTAGAAACCACCAGCCGCTCTGAGGAAGAAGAGGAGGTTTTCCGCTCCTGTAAAGAGTTACAGTCTTGGAAACTCACAAGGCAGGTCTACCCTGTCCCACGGCGCGTCTATGAGTCAGCAAGTCAATGGCAGTGAGTTTGGTTTGGGGTTGGCCTTCCAAAGAGATGCAGGAATCCCAGTGCTTACACAGAGAGAGGAAAGAGTCTGTCAGATCCTTCGGAGGTTCTCCCTCCTGGGTCAGGGGCCAGCAGAGAGGAGAGATCAGTGGCCACTGGCAGGGCTGGGGGCAGATTGAAATTGCCGCTGTTTGTGTGTGCCTCCCATCTGTGTCGGGGAGCAAAAGTCAAAATGAGGCTATAGTGACAAGTGACTCGAAGGTTCATCAGGAAGAGGGAGCTGGGAAGAACAACCAGAAAAGGAAACAATTGAAAGACAGAGATGCTCTGCCGGGGACGTTAGAGTAGACGACGGTGAGGGGTCCTCACCAGAGCTCTCTGAGGCAGAAGTGGTACTCGCCCATTTTAAAGATGGAGAAGTCGTTTCTGCGTGGAGATGGAAGCCGATCTGTCTCTCTGGAATTTTCTCTCTCCATCTCGTTTCCAGTGGCCACTGAATGGATTTCAACTCGTGGCAATGCTGCTATGTGTATCCATGGCTGATTTTTCGGAAGTTGATCACGGGGACTTTCCTGGGAGGCCCCACCCACCGCTCAGTTAGTAGTTACATAGATTAGCCATCTGCACCCCCAGGGGCGCCATTGCACCCATCTAGTCTTTCTTCTCCTCATTGCCATCACAGCGCTGTCTAGCGACCCCGTAGGACAGGGTAGAACGGCCCCAGTGAGTTTCTGAGACTGTAACTCTTGACGGGAGTAGAAAGCCTCGTCTTTCTCCCGGGAAGCAGCTGGTGGTTTTGAACTGCTGACCCTGTGGCTCACAGTGCAGCAGGTAGCCGCTGCACCACCAGGGCACATCTTATACCCGGACAAACACAAACCAAACCAGTGCCATCGAGTTGGTTGTGATCCCTGGTGGCCCCGGGCTGTGCTCCAGAAGGGTCCATGTGTCAGCTGTTTCAGCAGCAGGCGGCCAGGTCTTGATGCTGACTCACCACCAAGCAGCAGAGTCCGTGGAGGTGGTGTGTTTCGTTATACTGTTGCAGCTAAGTGCTGAACCATTTGCACACCCAGGGACTTCTGGAACCTCAACCTAGAGAAAGGGCTTGAGAAAGGATGTAAACCCAGTGTAATCAGATCCTAGGCTCTCTGTATTTCCCAAGCGTCCTCCAAAGCTGTACTTGAAAGCCCAGTTGCCCAGGGGAGACGCTTGTGAGCAGCTAGAAGCTGTCGGGTCCGGCTGCAGGAAGAGGCAGGTGATCTCGCTGTGCCCGCTCTATCCACAATGGCTGATGAGAAGACATCTGTAATATTTGGAAAATGCTGTTTAATAGGTACACTCCTAATTGAAGATTATCATGCACGCACATGCGCACACAGGCACGCGGGCTATTGAGTTAATACCCAGGACCAAGAGGGCCTGCAGGAAGCTTTATTGATGCAAATCTGAGGCTGAGCCAGGGACTGTAAATCCTGAGCCTCATCTTGTCCCTGCTGTTTGTTACAGGGACTCAAAGCATCTCAACACGTTGGGACGGTCATCTGATTCAAAGAGCAGAGTAACAGAGCATCTCGATGGCCTCCATGCCCATCAAAGACTCCCCCAGGGGCCATTAGGAAACTCGGACTCGGGTGGTGTGGACTCCCAAGCCCTGTCACATAACTAGAGCTGATGGATAACCCTGATGGCCTTGGATCTTGGCTCTGACCATCTGCACATTTGAGATTCGTGGAAGATGTTAAAGGACGCCCAGGGTTCACCTCGCCTTCCTTTCCCAGCATCCTCTCAGCCCCCCCCCCCCCAGGGATGGCACATGTTATCCTGGCATGGGCTCTGCTGTCAGATGAAGGCCTGACAATGCTTGTGTCTGGTTCAGAGGATGCCAGGCTGGGCACAAACACGAGCTTTGCACTCTGCGTCTGCCAGCTGCCAGCAAGCAGCCGGCTCTACCTTCTCAATCCCTCTCAAGTCCTCCCTCCCTCGCCATCATCACTGCCACCATGAAAAGTAATGGACCAAACAGAGAAACAAACGTGCTGCCCTCGAGGCCATGCCCACTCCTGGAGACCCTATCGGACAGGGTGGAACGCGCCCTGTGAGTTTTCGAGACTGTTAACTCTTTGGGGAGTAGAAAGCCTCGTTTTTCTCCCACAGAGCAGCTGGTGGGCTTGAGCTGCTGATATTGCAGTTAGCAGCCCAACCTGGAACCCGTGGATGCCACTCAACTAATCTGGGTGCATTACAGAGGGGGGTCAATGACTCCTATGCACTGAATTCCCACTGAACTCTGTGGGAAACAGAGGATTTCTCCCGAGTTCTCTCCCCCAAATATATGCCAAACTTAGCTGCTTGCAAATGACTATACACTGGAGGTCATCAGAAGTAGGTCAGGGTCATTCTCCCTAAGGGTTATCAGCCATCTAGACCAAGCAGGCACCACTGTTTATCCCACAACAAATAGGGCCCACTCCCTTCTGATAAGGATAGTAGTTGTCTGTTTCCTTGTAGGAGATGCCAGAGAGGTCAAACCCGCCCTAGGATGACCAAGGTTAGGCTACCATCATGAATCTAGGGTCCGCCCATCTTGTCACATGTATACCCCTAGACCTTCCGGTTCCTATGGGCACACCCCTAGCTCATCCCCTTCTTGTTACGCTTATGCCTATCATAGATCCCCTTCCTACAATGTGTGTACCTATTGTACTGCCCCTTCCTGTGATGCGTGGTTACCTGTAATCATGCCCCCTGAGGGAGATATAACCCTTGGTTAGCAATAAAGTGGGGGCTCTCTCCTGCTCTCAAGGCCGGGCTCCCCCCACGAGGAGCACCAAGCGGGGCTGAGGTGAGCATGCTACCATGAAACGTGTCTGACTCCATTATTTGACTCTTCTATCTCTCATGCTCTCCAAGACTTTACTATAATCTTTATTTAGTATCGCTGTACAATCGCGCCTACCGGACCTGTGATGATTTGTTGGGGACTCTCCTTGCCCCACAGATAACTGCCGTATGTAAAGACTGATCAGCACCTTGTACCCCCGGGTCTTATGAAATTCTTACTACAAAGCTTTGTGACAAATCCCAACCCCACTGCCCTTGAGTCAACTCTGCGCAATTGCTCCTCTGTAGGAAGTTTTTTACAGACGCCAACCGCCGCCTCTTTCTCCTGCAGAAGGCCTGGTGCATTCACAGCCGAGCGCCTTATCCACTGTTCCACTAGAGGAGGATTCGACACTGTGTACCCCATCCTACAAATGGGGAGACTGAAACGTAGAGGTCCGAAATAGCAAGATCATGGTCCTTACAGCTGAGGTTAGAAAACCTGGGTTTCTCTGCAGAGACAAGATGCATTAGACTTAATTAAATCCAAAAAGTATTTTTTTGGACATCTATTCTCTGACCAATATTCTCCAAAATTCTTCGAACACAGCAGCACATGACAATTTTTATATACAATATACAGCAACATGTATAGAATGTGCATCTATGTAATTGCTGTTATTGGAGATAGATAGGCATGTGTTCTTTTAACCTCTGGGCAGCAATTATATATGTATATATATAATTTCTAACCTCTACTTCTGTGTAACTTGTCCTAGGTCATAACAGCTGAGCCCCGATGACTGGGGGAGGGCAGGGAGTGAAAAAATTACAAAAATATGATTTTAAGGGGATTGGAATCTTTAAAATAGAATTCCAATTTTATGACCATTGGAATCCTTAAAATAAAAACCTGTGGAATCAGCCAGGGGGGAAGTAAGCTAAAAGTGCAGGGAAGGAAGAGCTCCTTCTAGCATCGAGGGAGCTTCAGATTCAGAAAAGCCATCCTTAAAAACCAAGCACCAACCAAAGGTGAACAGCATCAATGAAACTCCATCCCAGTCACAGCCCAGCTCAGTCCTAAAGAAAGAGAGAGATTCTTTGGTGGAAAAAAGCATTACATCATTTTTGTGTGAGTCATTTACACACAATACCGAGTGTACAACAAGCTCAGGAGGCACTCCACCAAAGGCAAACAAAGATCTACAAATGACATCAATTTTGAACGTTGCCAACAAAGGAAAAGTAATTAGAGTGAATATATTCAAAATAAAGGAAATTATACACAAGGGATAAACATGGAAACTGTTCATCAGTAATATGTTTTAATAGTCATATGACTGAAACACTCAATGAAGACCTCACTGGTTTTAAGAGCCAACTAGATAAAGCAGAATACAGGATTAGTGATGCAGAAGACAGGTCAATATCTGAACAAAGAAGAGCCAAACCAAAGCACACAAGTTAAATAGAACGAACATGACAGAGCCAACCACATGGAGCATGATGGACCGGCCAACATGAGTGTAACTGGAGCGCCACTAGGAAGGAACAACTTCTGGAGAAGGGATTGTAGAAAGTCAGTTTGAAAGAGGGATATTCCAGCGAGGTGGAGGATTGACATAATGGCTCCAGCAATGGGCTCAAACACAGGAACGATTTGACGGTGCAGGACCAGACATTTGTTCTTTTGTGCATGGGGGTCACTATGCATTGAAACTGGCCAACAGCACCTGGCAACAACAAGAGAGAAAAAAAGAGATTCTTGAATGTCAGAGCAAACCAGCCTCTGACAACCGAGGGGTCTGTAGGTGCAATTGTACTGTTAAAATGTATGAAGATAATAGTAAAGCCATAGAAGACAGGAGAGCTGGGAGGGAGAATAAAATAAAGGAGGCAGACACATTTATGGTGGCATGCGCCCCTCTGGGATGGCCATGACCTCAGCAGCCAGGTCTGTACGCAGAGAGGAGAGTATATTTCTAACCAAGGATTATATACATTTTAGGGGTGTGTAAGCCCCCCTGATTACAGGTAACCACCTACGTCACAGGAAGGGGCTGTGCAACAGACATGACAGGAAGGAGATGAGCTAAGGGTGTACACGCAATAGGAAGGGGCTAGACTAGGGGTACACAAGTGACAAGATGGGCAGACCCTAGATTCAAGATGGCAGCCTAACCTTGGTTCTCCTTGAGCGGGCTTGAACTTGTCTCTGGGCTCTCCTTCAGGGAAACAATGCACTATCCTATCAGCAGGGAGGGGGCCCCACCTATGGTGGGACAGACAATAGGGTCTGATTGCTCTAGATGGCTGATGCCCTCAGGGAGAATACCTCAAAGCCGCTAACCACCCACCGTGCTCCAGCAAGCAGCATCCGAGGTTGGGCATGTATTTGGGGGGGACATTCCACCTGGGGGGAAAAAACCTTTCTGTATCCCACACTTGAAAAGGCAATATTTAAAAAGGGGATTTCCAAAAATAATGAAAGATACCAACCTACAAGTACAAGAAACTCTATGAATTCCAGACCAGAGAATGCCAAGAAAACTCACCTGGGCACATTATAGTCCAACCACGAAAAGACTCAAGGCAAAGAGAAGATATTAAGAGTAGCCACAGGAGAACGTGACTGTGAGTGAGTTTTTGTGTCTACTTGGCTGGCCCAGAGATCTCCGAGGCTGGCAGTTGAGGCCCCGCTATGATGCCATCTAACACAACAGTCAACTCCATGATGGGCTCTGCTGAGCGCCAAACAGTGCCTCAGGTCACAGCCCTGGTGAGATCTCCTCAGAGACCTCCTCGATACGTTGGTAGACATTGTGGGGCATTTCTTCTTCTTGCTGCTCTGGATCCCACAGCTGTCAAGAATCTCGGATTCGATCTGGGACCGTTTGTCTAAAAGGCTGGAGGGAGTAGGCGAGGGTTTGTGATTGGCTATAGCGTCTGGGAGGCGGGGCCTTCAGGTAACCAAAACCCCTCCTCTCCTTGCTCCAGCCTGAGACTGCTCAGGGCTTGCTTCACTTTCTCAGAGGGACTCGGCGACCCAAGAGCTGATTCCTCGGGACGAAGCTGCCAGAAGAGCTCTGGAAGACAGTTGGAGGCCAAGAGTCCCTACTGTGGGTGCCTCGGGTGCTGTGCTGACAATGAGTGGATGCTTCCCAGTCGTCGGCCTCCGAGGCCTGTCTGGGGAAGGCGGGATGGCTGCGCAGGGTGCACCGAGATTCCTCTTGACCTTCGACTTCGACGAGACCATCGTGGATGAAAGCAGCGACGACTCGATCGTGCGCGCCGCGCCGGGTCAGCGGCTGCCGGAGAGCCTGCGAGCCACCTACCGCGAGGGCTTCTACAACCAGTACATGCAACGCGTCTTCCAGTACCTGGGCGAGCAGGGCATGCGGCCCCGGGACCTGCGCGCCGTCTACGAGGCCATCCCCCTGTCGCCTGGCATGGGCGACCTGCTCCAGTTCGTGGCCGAGCAGGGCGCCTGCTTCGAGGTAATTGTGATCTCCGACGCCAACACCTTCGGCATCGAGAGCTCGCTGCGCGCCGCCGGCCACCACGGCCTGTTCCGGCGCATCCTGAGTAACCCCTCGGGCCCGGACTCGCGGGGGCTGCTGGCGCTGCGCCCTTTCCACACTCACAGCTGCGCGCGCTGCCCTGCCAACCTGTGCAAGCACAAGGTGCTCAGCGACTACCTGCGCGAGCGAGCCCAGGACGGTGTGCACTTCGAGCGCCTCTTCTACGTGGGCGACGGCGCCAACGATTTCTGCCCCTTGGAGCTGCTGGCGGGGGGCGACGTGGCCTTCCCGCGCCGCGGCTACCCCATGCATCGGCTCATCCAGGAGGCGCAGAAGGCCGAGCCCAGCTCCTTCCGCGCCGGTGTGGTGCCCTGGGAGACGGCCGCCGACGTGCGCCTCCACCTGCAGCAGGTGCTGCAGGGGTGCTGAGGGCGGCCGCCGCAGGGGGCGGCAAGTGGGACAGACTGACTTATGGATGATGCCCCTTTCGCTCGCTTGGGGACCGCACTGCTGCGGGGGGTTGCGGCCTCTTCTCCTTGGGTTCGGAGCGGTCGCCATGCAGTTCTCCAGCTCTGCTGCAACCGTTACATCCCGTGCTCGGCCACCCGAGGCGGGGCGGGCTCCTTGGAAGGTTGTCGGGCTTCCGTGGCAGAGGCGAGAAGTGGCATGTCCCGCTGCTTTAACTGCCCCTTCCCTGGTCTGCTCTCAAGGAGACCTAGTGTCCGGAAGTCCTCTAGGGCCCAGCCACCTATGGTCCACGTGACTCCCATCGGAGAGAAGATGGCACCCTCCGCCGACGGCCCCAGCCCCCCTCTTCGACCTTGCTTCACCCACCGTGGTCTCACACTACAGTGAGCCCTCGCCACTTCGCGCTTCGACTTCCGCGGCTTCACTATCGCGGTTTTTGCGTAACAGCGCATGCTCTGTCATTACTGCCACTGATTGGCTCATACTGTAACGTCCAAAATGTTTTACTGTATTTTTCCTTTTTCGTTTAATAAATTGGGTAATACGAGTGTAATGGTGACTAAAGGGTGTTTTTTCATGTCCTCTATGCTCTAACTACGAAAATATTTGATTTACAAATAAGGAATCCTACTTCGCGGAATTTCATTTATCACGGTAGGGTCTAGAACGGATTAACCGCGATAAACGAGGGTTCACTGTATTGCTAAACAGGCATCCCACCCACCCACCAGCTCCCCGCCAAAGGAAAACAAGCCAGAGGAAACAGTCACCTCCTGGTGGCGGCACGAGGTAGCGCACCGTCCGGCTCCGAGGACCTGGCAGCCTGCGGCAGTGCCTCCTCTCACCCCCAGCCTCGTCTATGCAGCAAGAGACCAGGGACTTTTACCAAAGTCGCCCCGTGAGCTAGGTCCTCTGAGCCTCTCTGCCCACCCCCATGTGGAACAGGAAGTCATGTTTTTAAGCAGAGCCAGCAAAACTCCTCCCTCTTTGGTGTTCGGAGCTATAAAGAAGGTGAAGGGGGGTGGGGGTGGGGGGAGAATCCACCATATTGCCCACCAAGCCCGGGAGCCATCAGAGCCTGCCATCCTCGGATTCGTTTGACACTGCCAGGCACAGGCCCAATCTGCATCATCTCCCTGCTTCCTGGACTGCTGATCCTGGCAGCTGCATGGTTGCGGATGAGCTTCACAATTGACCCACAGACTTGAACTTGACCGGATTTACCCATTCCTACAACTGTGAGGGCCATCTTTCGTGATCTAAGCTCCCCTCTTTAAGATAAGCCTCGCTGGTTTTGCGTCTCCTGAGAACCCAACCTAATACAGTTACCTTCAGAGGAGCAAGTCTAAGACGGATAACTGACTTGTTAAGAAAAACGATGGAAGCCAAAAGATGATGAAACAACATCTTTAAAATGTATTTTTTAAATCCTTCACCTGTGACGATTGCCGCAATCTAGTAGAATAAATAATAACAACTAGATGAACAGAGAGACATTTTCAAGTGATAATGAGTGCTTACGATCAAAGTAAATTGGGATCATGGAACAGAGATTAATTGGGGCTTGGTGTTTGTCCTCGGGCTCTGCGTGTTGAGTCCATATTGAGACAGACACCCCTGAGCGCTCACCAAACAGCCAACCCTGCACGGACCATTTCCAATGTGACTGACCATCCAGGTGTCTCCTGCCAGCTTCCTCTTTAGTTTTTCAATCATTCAGCACAAGCCATTCAGTCCTATACCGACCTGGCACTGTGCTGTGTATAGGGACACAGAAATTCAGACTAGCCACTGGCCTTGGAAGATAGCTACCCTTCTGGAGTTGACAGTAGGCAGTGTGTTAGTCTGGGTACTTTAGAGAAACAAATCCACAGAAACTCATGTATAAGAGAAAGTTTTATATAAAGGTTAAGTGAGCATCAAAAAAACATCCCAATCCAGTGCTGCCAAAGCCCACAACTCCAACATTAACCCATATGTCCAACACCAATCCACAAAGTCCTCCTCCATCTCACAAAACAGACGCAATGATACTGACTGCAGGAGGAAAGCCGAGTCAGTGAACGTGTAAGCATCTCAGTGTTGGCAGGGATCTCCACCCGGGTGCTCCAGCACCCAGGGCTGCATCGGGGTAGGTCCACGCGGCTTCTCCTTGGGGATGTCTTGCAGGAAGGGAGCCTTGCCAGCTGAAGCACAGAACTGACTAAGGCAGCTGCACCCTGGTCCGACCATCACAAAGCTAGAGACCCAAGAATTAGAAAGGTGAGGCTCACCGAGCCATTTGTCCCTCCACCTTTCAATTAACCCCACATGTGTTTATCGGCCAGGTTGGCACAATAAACTAACTCAGGCAGTATAGATCCAGGACTGGACTCTCAGCTTGCTGATCTTTAATCCAACACCCTGTCCAGCACCATGTTGAGTCCATGTTAAGATGCCCTGGGCAATGCTCACTGAGGAATCCTCAGAACTGAGACGGCAAGGCGCTCTGTTAGATGCTCCTTCTTCCTGGAACTGCCAGTCTGGTGAAAGCCACGGGCCTGGGTACCACTGAGCCTGAAGGTCCCTCCAGTTTTGTTGCGGGTATCCAACACCCCCACTTCCAGGGATGATGACCCTGTTGCGGGTATCCAACACCCCCACTTCCAGGGACGATGACCCTGTTCAGCTCCTGTGACCAAGACAGATTTGGGATGTGGTCAGTGTCTTCAGGGTTGCCCAGCTCACAACTCGTCCAGTGTGCTGGAGAGTGCCCCTCCCCCACCTGCCCCAGGTCACTTTCAGTTCTTTGGGGCAGTCCTCCAGGTCTCACCTTTCCTCTTCCGCCTTCTTCCACAGCCTCTTCCTGCGGTGACTTGGTCAACATTCCGTAATTGATCTCTAGGCTGTAATCGTCTCTACTTTCTCACTTGACCTCTCTGGGTCTTACTATCCATTGTGATGGCAACATAGAACTCGCAGGCAAAGTTCCGGTTTAGGATTTATTCAGGAAGTTAACAAGTTGTCGTGCCAGTGAGAAACGCAGGGTAGTTGTTTATCAGGATGTTGTTACAAAGTCTCAGGTCTGCTAATATGTGGGGAGAAGAAGAGGGGGTCCCCCACAAATCACAGGTCCGGTAGATGCAATTGTACAGCAATAATCAGTAAAGATTATAGTAAAGTCATAGCGAGCATGGCAGATACGAGGGTCAAATAAGGGAGGCAGACACATTTCATGGTAGCATGCTCACCGCAGCCCCACTTGGTGGTCCTCATGGGGAGAGCCCAGCCACGAGAGCAGGAGAGAGCTTCGGGGGTGAGAGCAGGAGAGCCCACGGGGGAGCGAGGACAGGGGAGAGCCTCTTTTTTATTGCTAACTAAGCGTTATATCTCTTTAGGGGGACATGATTACAGAATCACGCGTCACAGGCAGGGGCAGTACAATAGGCATACACATCATAGGAAGGGGATCTATGATAGGCATAAGCGTAACAGGAAGGGGATGAGCTAGGGGTGTGCTCATAGGAATGGGAAGGTCTAGGGGTACACATGTGACAAGATGGGTGGACCCTAGATTCATGATGGTAGCCTAACCTTGGTCATCCTTGGGCGGGTTTGACCTCTCTGGTGTCTCCTACAAGGAAACAGACAACTACTATCCTTATCAGAAGGGAGTGGGCCACATTTGTTGTGGGATAAACAGTGGTGTCTGCTTGGTCTAGATGGCTGATAGCTCTTAGGGAGAATGACCCCTAATCTACTCCTGATGACCTCCAAGTGTATAGTCATTCTCAAGCAGCTAAGTCTGGCATATATTTGGGGGAGAGAACTTGGGAGAAAGCCTTCTGTTTCCCATACTAATAAATGCCCAAAGGGAATGCCACTCAGCTGTAAACCTCAGCCTGAAGGCATTGAGCTTAAACTTTGTGGCTCAACAAACCCAACTTCCCCCATTACATGCCCAGAGGCACCCACTCCAGGAAGCCTCAGCCCAAAGGCCCTGGGCTGCACTTCTGTGAGTCAGCTATCCAACTACCCCAATTAAATGCCCAGATGCACCCCACTCCACAAGCTGCCTCCTGCACAAAAGCACTCTGTTTTACTTGCTCTGTGGGTTGGGAGGTCCATCACTGGGTCTCAGGCTCTGGCTCCTGGTTCTGCTGCTGCTCTGATGGTGTAGCTGTCCTCTTGATCCAGGAGGTCCGCTGCACAGGGATCTCAGGTCCAGAGGGTGTGCTCCACTCCTGGCTCTTGCTAATAATGAGATCCCTCCTCCTGCTTTCAGAGGCCGATTTTTTTTAATTAAATAATTGTTATTTTCTAATATCATTTTATCGGGAGCTAATACTGATACTGTATCATTCCACATTCAATCACATCAAACCGTATTGTACAGTTGCGACCACAATCAGTTTCAAAACATTCTCTTTCTTCTTGAACTCCTTGATATCAACTCCACTTTGCCCCCTACACCCCCACCCCCACTGTACCCCAAGGAGCCTTTATTCTACTTGCTGTCTCTACAGGTCCATCAATGAGAGGGCTCATGGTATACACAGCAGGATGGCACTCCATGTAGTCTAGTTCGTAATTACTCACAGGTGAATCCTATTAGTGTCTTACCCAGACTTCTGACCAGATCCATTGGTGCAGGGAAGGTCCTTTGGGGGGAGTTAGAGACGATGGCGAGAAGAGCCACGTGAAGTCATTCACTGCCGCTGTCCTTCTGGTCTTCAAACAGGGCCTTCGGATCCCAGCGTCAGCACCATTTCCCCTGGAAGCCTGGCCGGACCATCCATACCCAGGGGCGTGACATGCTTCTCTCCAAAGGCAGCGTCCCTCCTCCCCTCTGAGCTACCCGATCCCGAAGCTGATGGTCTCCTGAGGCTGTCGGTGGTACCGCTGGACCCTAGCCCAGTGTCTGGCACTGCGCCGTTAGCCAAAATGTTTGCATGACTTAAGAAGGAGGTCGCCAACGCTCATCCTCCAGAGATGGGAGTGTGGAGCCCTGGATAGAACAAAACACACAAAACAAAACACCAGAACCCATTGCCCTTCAGTCAAGTCCCAGTCAAACCTACCTTATGCAGAACTCTGACCAACGCCCCAGGTTACACCAGAACGCTCTCATCTCCAACAGCACCCTGGCTCTGAGGCCCAGAGCTGTGAGATGTGAGAAAGAATGAGGGGGGGACGAGATGAAATGTGTCTTCTAAACCCAAATAACAAACAAGAGATGCCAACCCCTAGAGCAGTGGTTCTCAAGCTGTGGGTCGCGACCCCTCTGGGGTTGAACCGACCCTTTCACAGGGGTCGCCCAATTCATAACAGTAGCAAAATGACAGTGAAGAAGTAGCAACGGAAATCATTTTATGGTTGGGGGAGGGGGTCACCACCACATGAGGAACTGTATGAAAGGGTTTCGGCATGAGGAAGGTTGAGAACCACTGCTGGATGACTGATCCCATTGGATAATTATAATGTGATGTGTTGGTGTTGGTGTCGGTGTTGGTGTTGTTAGAGACTGTTAAGTCAGTGTTGGGCTGCTGACTGCAAAGTCAGCAGTTTGAACCCACCAGCCCCACCACAGGAGAAAGATGGGGCTCTCTACTCCCCTGAAGACTGACTGCCTCGGAAACAGAAAGGGGCAGTGTCGCCCTGTCCTGGGGGGCCTCAGGGAGATGGAATTGACTCGATGCATTGGTTAGTGTCCATGAGTTCCCCACATCTCTGTCCACTGCCTGGCCAGTGGGTGTGCTCACGGTTGGGGCTTAGGCATGTAAGTCCTTCCTTAATGCACCCCGGAAGATGCGAGAGTACATGGCCTTCTACTCCCGCTAGACAGGAATGCAAAGACCCTAGCTATCCACTGTTTCTGAGGGGTCTGCCTGGTCCCCCAGGAAGACAATGTGGACTCACTGACCTTCAGGCTACTAGTGACGGAGTCCACATGTGCGTTTAGTGCCAGCCCGGCGTGGAGCCGCAGGGGGACAAAGAAAAGAACCAAGCTCTGGCCCTGCCCTCCATGAGTGAGGGCTGTCAGCCGCAGACGTGACTTGGAGCCCTTTGCAGTTAGGCTTTTGTTTCTTGAGTGGTTGTCCAGGGCAGGGCGGCACAGCGCTCTAACGTTCACAATCAACCCCCAAATCCCCATGGACGAGCCAGCGCACGGCCTTCCCACGCGCCCTTCCGAATGACCCACTGCACTTTCACACGTTATACAGCCACGCTGCACGGCTGCTAGTTTACCTTTAAACCAATACTACGGTTTGTTTTTTTAATTAATGAGAAACAAAGGGGTTCGTGTGTGGTTTGCTTGATGTATTTACTCACCCCCTGGACATGTTTGGGTGTTCTTTATTTTGAATTTCTCTCTGGAATCCTGTTTCCTGAGGGACGTCTTTTATTCCCTTTTATTTTTCAGGTCAGTGGGCACTCAGAGCGGGATTGCCTGTTGGTGCTTTTACACAAAAGGAATGCAAATAACAACCCTCCCGTCCAGGAGGCCTGCCGGCAGCTGATCCCTGGAGTGCCAACCCTGGGAGGGGAAGCGGCCAGAGCCCCTCCAGCCAGCCTCGCTCCATTTGCTCTCTGGCTCTGCGTCCTCCAGGGGGCGATAACGCTCCAAAGAACGCCGGCCTCGCTCCTGGTATAGGCACCCAGGAAAACTGCTTTCTTGTAGCATTTCTTGAGTTGACTGGAAGCTGCTGAGAAACCTCTTCCTTGTCTGAAGAACATGCTTTAATGTTTTTCCCCATGTAGGGATGTTGGTAATTGTGTGTGTGTGTGTGTGTGTGTGTGTGTGTGTGTGTGTCTCCAGTTCTAACTGCCGACATCGGGTTTCTCCATCATGTCTCCCCACAGACGCACAGAAGTTGATTTCTTCACACTCCATCTGAGGATGTGCGTGTGTATGGTCCCCTTTTGTGTAGTTGGAAAAAAAAGGTACTTGCAATGAACAAGGTGTTGGTTTGGTAAAATTCTGACCTATGATCTCTAGCTTCATTTCTATCACCACGTCCCTATCTTCCAACTAGTGTTCCTTTCTCTTTGTTTCCAACTTTTGCCTTCCAATCACCAATAACTATCGGTTCATCTTGATTTTGCATGTTTGATCGATTTCCAACCGAAGTCATTGGAGAAGTCTTTGATTTCGTCATCACTAACTAGCTTTTGTGGTTGCGTGCATTTGAATAATAGCTGTCTTGATTGCATTTCCTTGAAGATGGATAGATACAATCCGATCACAGACAGCGTCATACTTCATGATGGATTTAGCAAGAGCCTTTCTCCAATAAATGCCAAGCCATTCCTCTTGATTGTGTTCTTCCCGGCACAATAAACCATAGGATCTTCTGATTCCAGATGGCCAGCACCAGTCCATTTCAGCTCACCACTGCCGAGGATCTCGATCTCCACGTGTTCGAGTCCATAGTCCAGTTTTCCTAAAATCACACAGCACGTATTTCAAGTTCCAATCCTTAGAAGATTTGGGGGGCTGTTCTTTTTACCTTGAGTCATGACTTACCATGCCCCATCAGCAAAGGAAGATCCGGAAGGCTCTACTCCCACTGGCTTTACTGGATCATGTCACCATGGTCAACTCCCCTCTTGGGGTCATCGTCTCTTTACTCACAGTTCAGGGGCCCATCTGCTGGCAGTATCTCTGGCAATGCTCTGCTTCCTTGGTTTAGACCTTCAGTATTTGAAAATGCTTCGAAGCTGTGCATTAGGTCTTCAGCGGCTTCCTCCTCTGGAGTGGGAAGTCGAATCCCTCTTCTTTGTCTGTTCTTAGTCTTGAGGAGAATGGGAGTTCTGGACCCCTCCTTGTGCTCCTTCAGAACTTGTACACGGATCAAGAAGCAGCTGCGTGAACAGAAGAAGGGCATGCTGCCTGGTCTAAAATTGAGGAAGGTGTGCCTCGGGGTGTAGCCATCCCTTTACCACGCGTGTTCAATCTGTACAGAGCAAATCAGCAGACAAGCTGGATTCTAGAAGGAGAGTGAGGCATCAGGATGCGAGGAAGGATTATTGTTAACCTGCGGTATGCAAATGACACAGCCTTGCTTGCTGAAAGTGAGGAGGACTTGAAGCACTTGCTGATGAAGATCAAGGATTGCAGCCGTCAGTGTGGATGACAGCTCAATGTCAGGAAGACCTAAATCCTCACCACGGGACCAACAGGTAACATCCTGATCAATGAGAGAAGGTTGAAGTTGTCAAGGGTTTCAGCTTGCTTGGATCCACCGTCAGTGCTCATGGAAGCAGCAGTCAAGAGATCAAATGACGTATTGCATTAGGTAAATCTGCTGCACAAGACCGCTTCAGAGTGTTGAAGAGCAAGACTGTTACTTTGAGGACTAAGGTGCGTCTGACCCAAGCCGTGGTATTCTCCATTGCCTCATATGCTTGTGACAGTTGGACACTGACTAAAGACGCCCCGAGAAGAACCGATGCATGTCAGTTGTGGTGCTGGAGAAGAATACCAAAGTACCCCGGACTGGTACAAGGACAAAACAGTCAGAAGGATGGCAAGACTTCATCTCGCAGACTTTGGACATGCTGTCAGGAGAGACCAGTCCCTGGAGGAGGACATCACGCTTGGTAAAGTGGAGGCGTGGTGAAAAAGAGGGAGGCCCTTGACGAGGTGGATTGACACAGTGGCTGCATCAATGGGCTCAGGCACAGGAACCATTGTGTGACTCCCCACAGAGAGGAAGTCCGTTTGGACACCCTAACTGTATCTGACATGGTTGTACCAAACCACGCTCCCTCACACCCCAGGGGAGGAAGTGTGGAGTTGGGGGTGGGGGTGGGGTTTGCATAAGTCTACTTCATCGGCCTTTCACTGGGGGGAATTCTTCAGGGGAAGGTCAGAGTGTGCCTCAGTAAAACGAAACCAAATGTTTCTAACTGCTGACTTAAAGGGTGCCAGGCAGGGTTCCTTGCAAGTGGGGGGAGCGCATTCCCAGGGAAACAGCCCCATCTGCTGGATCATCGGTGGTGTGACACTTTCTTTAACCCAAAAGTGGAACAAGCCTTGCCTTAAACTCCGACTCATACTTTCCCCACAGGACAGGGAAGGACTGCCCCAGAGGGTCTCCAATGCTGTGAGCCTTGACAGTTGCAGACTGTAACATCTTTCACCCAAGGACGGCCGGTGGGTTTGAACTGCCGGCCTTTTCAGTGAACAGCAGAGTCCTCGATCACTGTACCTACCACCTGGACTCCTCTCTGTGGAGGAGCGGAGCGAAACCATCAGGAAGCAGCAGTTCAGAGACACATAAAGTGCTCACTTCAAACAGCATTTCGCTCTTTGGAGTCTACATTGAAGATACACAAGGGAGTTTATTCTACTTAGCGTGTAGAGCAAAACCCCAAATGAGCAGGTGTGTCCCTGTGTGTTAACCCGGGTAGACTAGAGAGACAAATCCAGGGAGACTCAAAGAATGAGCTTTATATACGTTGAATACTGAGAAAAGATCCCAGCCCAGTCCAGATCAAGTCCCTAAGTCCGATATTAACCTATATGTCTGATAGCAATCTGTAAAGTCCTCTTCAGACTCACGAAACACATGCAATGATGCCGAATGCAGGAAGACCACAGGCCAGTGGACGGAAGATCTGTGGATCCAGTGGCGTTGTGAGCATCTCAGTGCTGGAAGGGGTCTCCACGTGGCTCCTCCAGCTCCAGAGCTTTAGCCTAACTCCATGTGTCTTGTCAACGGAAATGGAAATGTTTCAAAGTGAGTGAAGTGTGTCCCTTTCTCCAGTGAGCGATTTCTCTCCTTAGCGCCTCCAAATGAGGTCATCAAGCTGCGATCTGATTGACAGACTAAACGCCACCCCTTCACTCTTAAGTCTCAAATTGACAACAGATGATGTAACTACCACCGTTGGTATTTATTAAGCAACCACCTGACAAAACAGGCCTGACTAGATTTCTGCTCCTTTCTGCTGGCACCCATCTCTTCTCAGTATGGTTGCTCGGTGACCCTCCCAAGAGGTTGCATTTATGTGGGGGTGGGGAGTGGTTGTGTTTATAGTTAAAAACTGTTCCTAATTGTATTTTCGGTGAAGGTTTACACAGCAAATTAGGTTCTCCTTGGACGATTTCTATGCAGATTGCTCTACAACATCAGTTACATTTTTCTGTGGGTCGACATTCTCTTCATTTAAAACATAATTTCTAAAAAACATTTTAATTGGCATATACTTCACATGATATCATACAATTTTAATGGTTCAATCCTATGAGAAGAGTTGTGCCATGATCACAACAATCAATTCCAGAACATTTTCTTCTCATCCTCACAGTTGTTGAGGATCACACCAGCCGCCCCCATCTTCCCCTGCCATATCCCTAGGTCAGCGGTTCTCAACCTGTGGGTGGCGACAGGTTGGGGGGTCGAGTGACCCTTTCACAGGGGTCACCTGATTCATAACAGTAAAAAATAACAGTTATGAAGTAGCAACGAAAATAACTTTATGGTTGGGGGCCACCACATGAGAACTGCATGAAAGGGTCGAGGCATTAGGAGGGTTGAGAACCACTGCCCTAGGTAATTACTAACCAAATCACATTCTCTATCGATCTGCGGGTCCTGGCTTTCCTATAGAAGGAGCTCTAGTGACGTAGTGGTTGTGCACTGGGCTGTTAATGGTGAGGTGAGCGGGTTGAATCCACCAGCTGCTCCTCAGGAGGAAGACAGCTTTCTACTCCCGTAGAGAGTGGCAGTCGTGGAGACTCACAGGGACAGCTCTACACGGTCCCACAGGGTTTCTAGGGGACCGGGTTGACTCAAGGGTAGTGAGCTTGGTTTGGGGTTTGCTGTTTGTTTAGATTTCATACGCAGAAAATCATACAAAACAAAACCCGATAATGACTAGATGAGACCCAGAAACCCTCAATGGAAAAGAAAGCAGACATTGCTAAAACCTGACATCACTTGAAAATGGGTCCAAAGGAAGATCAAATGTCATTACATGTTAACCTAACTACATCTGCCGTGTTCCAGGGATGTGCGTGGCCTGGCCCTCAGGAGAGAGCGCAGTCAAGTTGACGGTGTGTTTTACAACCCTGCGTCCAGCCTGTTTGCCACGCTGTGCCTCTGGCAGGGTTTTGCCACTCTCACAGTGGTTTCGCCCGTTTCCATGGCACGGCCCCCTCACCCACTGTCACTGAGTCCATTCCAGCTCAGTGACCCCACAGGCCAGAGTGGAGCTGCTCTCTCGGGTTTCCGAGACTGTCCATCTTTACAGGAGCAGACAGCCTCATCTTCCTCCCAAGTTGCTGCTGGTGGGTTTGAACTGCCCAACTTGCAGTTAGCAGCCCTGTGAGAAACCCGTGCAGCCCAGCTCCTAAGAAACTACAGTATAGCAGAAACTGTGTGCTGGGGAACCCCCAAATTCATGTGCCTTGCTGAGACATGCCCGCAGATCATTCACTTTATCCTCTATGGTGTGTAAAGTAAAGGGGCCACCGTCAGTTGGTTGTACCAGGTGGCTTGGGGGTGTTGCTGTGATGCTGGAAGCTGTGCCACTAGCCTGTCATACACCAGAGAGGTCACCCAAGGCAGACAAGTTTCAGCTGGGCTTCCCAACCAAGAGAGACAAGGAGGAGAAGCCTGGTGATCAACTTCCAAAAATTAGCCCAAGAAAACCTTACCGATCACAACTATCCAGTAGTAACTGATTCAAGGAAGCATGAATTCCTGGGGGTGGAGTGGTCACTCATTGGGCTGCAATCTGAGTGGTGAGCAGTTCAAAACCACCCGCAGCTCCTGGAGCTAAAGGGTGGGCTTTCTACTCCCGTCAACAGTGACAGTCTCAGAAACCCACAGGGGGCTCTGTGAGTCGGCATCAACTCGGTGGCAGTGAGAGCAGCCCTGGGCAGTACCGGGTTCTGCTGTGTGTGGGGTGGCTCTGACTCCAGGCCAACTCCCCGGCAGCTAACAAAGTCCAGAGACAAGACATCTAACGCTGCCATTTCAAAGTTCACCAGAAGGAAGTCCAGGCCAGCACTCAGCCAGTCCACGTGGGGCCCAGCGGGTGGCCAGTCCTCCCAAGTACACCATTCTCACAGCATACATGCTGTCCCAGCCCCGAGCCAAGCCTCACTGCCCATGGCTGTGAGCCGATGGCTGAGACTCTCCAGCCGTGAACTGCTGGCACCTGCGAGACCTGACCAGGCAATCTGAGGAAGGTGCCCAGAGGCCGAGGTCGGACGATGCAGAGAACAGAACCTTAAAATGAACGGTTTTACAAAAAGGAGATTTTAGTACTTAGTCCTTTGTCCGTTAGGACATTGCTAAATATCTTTTCCCAGTCTGTGAACTCTTGCTTTACTCTCTGGATGAAATCTCTTTTCTTTGTTAAGGGTGAAATGCTTTATTTTCCATCAGTCCCTAGCTTATCTTGCCCTGCATGTGCTTCCTCTGGCATCCCGGGTAGCCCGTGGATGCCCTGCTCGGAGGCCGTTCGATTTGGCCCAGTTTCCTCTTTGGTGGTCCGGATAGCTTTGGGTTTCTCGTTAGGCGTTAGGCCTCTGAGACACTTGAGCTCGTTTCTGTGCACAGGGTGGGGTGTGGGTGCTGTCCTGCTCTTCGGCAGATGAATATCCCATTTGTCCAGCACCCCTTGTTGAAGAGGACACCTCCTTCCCAGTCAATGTTTCTTGGACCTTTGTTGACCATCAGTGGTCTGTAGGCGGATGCTTTTATTACCACTGCTTGAGACGACTGAACTATGGAATGGTGTGATGTCCGGATTCGCTCCCGTGTGAGGCCAGGTTGACTAGAGCAGCGGTTCTCAACCTGTGGGTCGTGACCCCTTTCACAGGGGTCACCTAAGACCATCAGAAAACACATATTTCCAATGGTCTTAGGAACTGAGACACCGCTCCTCTATCCGTCTCCAGGCGGTCCGCCCACATGCAGATACACCCACCTACGAGTACCTGGTGTGAAGACTGTTACCCATGCTACACCATGCTTTAAGACAAAATGTCATTTATTTGTCATTAGAAATAAATATTTCACAACATATTGTTTTGTGATTAATCACTATGCTTGCATAATGTTCAATTTGCAACTGTATTAAAGGGTCGTGGCATTAGGAAGGCTGAACACCACTGGACTAGAGAAACAAATCCAGAGACACTCGTGTGTAAGAGAGAGCTTTATATCAAACAGCAATTGTATATTGAGAAAACATCCCAGCCCAGTCCAGATCAAGTGCATACGTCCAATATTAGCCCATATCTCTGACACTAGTCCATAAATTCCTGTGTGGATTCATGCAGCACATGCAATGATGCCAAATGCAGGAAGCCCACAGGCTGCTGGGTGAGAAGTCTTGTGGGTCCCGTGGTGGTGGAAGCATCTCAGCACTGGCTCAGGCCTCCTTGTGGCTCCCCCAGCTCTCTGTGTGGTTCCTCAAGGCTGCTGCATGTGGCTTGTCCACAGGAGGGGGAAAGTAGAGCGAATGTGTGCCCACCTCCAGGGAGAAAGAGGAAGGAGGGTCTGTCCAGCCCAGACTGGTACACACTAAGAGGGAAAGAGAGTGGACCTCATCATGGCCCACCATGCCCCAGGGATGACATCCCTGCTCAGAGCAGACAGTGCACAGAGAGGCCCCATCAAGAGACATGTTCCTATAGTGCTATGGGGGACAGCACTGGAGACACTGTGTGGAAAGTGTACCTGGTCTGCCCCACACACAGCGGGGTGAAGCGTGAAGGGAGCCCAACAGGGGAGCAAAGTAACCAAGTCCCCGAGGAATCCTGAAGACAGACTCCTGACTCGGGGGACAGGGCTTGCACCTCATCAGACACGACTGGAAAGCACTCATAAGGGTCAGCAGACAGACCTATCTATTGGGTCTTTATTTTGTTCTGCTTTGTTTTTTAATTTCCCCCTGTCTATCTATATAAGATAGGCAGGACAAACAATCCTGAGGAGAAAACTATGGGACCG
>NW_022103915.1:9075281-9100234 GCF_000313985.2 Echinops telfairi
CACTGGCCTGTGATCTTCTACATTTGGCGTCATTGCATGTGTTTCGTGAGTCTGAAGAGGACTTTATAGATTGGTATCAGACATATGGGCTAATATCGGACTTATGAACTTGATCTGGACTGGCCTGCGATGCTTTTTCAATGTTCATTTCCTCTTGTATATAAAACTCTTCCTTATACACATGTGTGTCCATGGATGTTTTTCTAGTCTACCCAAACACACTCCTTAAACACAAGAACACTTTGTTCTAATAACCTGGCACCCTTTGATACTCACCTTCCTGACACAATCGCTGAAGACAAAATAGGTACATAAGCAAATGTGGTGAGGAAAGTGGATGGTGCCCGGCTATCAAAAGATATAGCATCTGGAGTCTTAAAGGCTTGAAGTTAAACAAGCAGCCATCTAGCAGGGAGGCAAATAAACCCACATAGAAGAAGCACACCAGCTTGTGTGATCATGAAGTGTCCAGGAGATCGGGTATCAAAAGATCCAAAACAAATAATTATATCGATGTGAATGAGGGAGGTTGGAGTGGAGACTCAAAGCCCATCTGTAGACAATTGGACACCCCCCCACAGAAGGGTTATGAAGAAGGGATGATTCAACCAGGGTGTAAACACATCATTCCTCTAGTTCCTGAATGCTTCCTCCCCACCACCCCCAATGACATTGACCTAGTTCTACCTTACAAATCCAGCTAGACCAGAGTACACACATTGGTAGAGGTAAGAGCTCTTGACATATGGAATTCAAGACAGATAAATCCCTCTTGAACAGTAGTAGGAGTAGCAATACCATGAGGGTAGGGGAATGGTTGGGGTGGGAGAAAGGGGAACCCCATCACAAGGTTGTATATATACCCCACCCCCCAGGGGGATGAATAACAGAAATGTAGGTGAAGGGAGACAACAAACAGTGTAAGACATGAAATAACAGCAATAATATATAATTGATCAAAGATTAATGAAGGTGGGAGGTGTGGGGCAGGGAAAAAAGAGGAGCTGATACCAGGGGCTCAAGTAGAAAGAAAATGTTTTAGAAATGCTGATGGCAAATGTACAAGTGTGCTTAATACAATTGAATGATGGACTGTCATAAGACTTGTAAGTGCCCCCACCCAATAACATAATTAATAATTTTTTAAAAGAGGAAGTTCCCAGAATCCTCATGAGAAGGCCACACCCACAAGGAGGCATCATCAGGCTGGGACCTGATTGACAGGCTAGACTCCACCCCTAGACCTATCTATCAAGTCGACATGAAATGACATAACGTGACGACCACAGATCCTAAGAAAGGGGGTTGGGAAATAAAAGTGAGACACAAAAAATAAAATAAAGTAGCTTGTCTTGTAGTAAAAGAAAGAAAGCAAAACTGTGTATCATATCCTGAATTAGATGCAGCATCAGCTGAACTCCCTGCCATTAGTCAGTGCACTCTAGCCTCCGTGGGTGTCTGAGCCTGTGGCTTTTTATGGGAGTAGAACCGCTGTCTTTCCCCACAGGGCTCCTACTTCCTACTTCCTTTCACTCACTGCCCACCCTCCTAGCAAGGGAGGACACCCTCTGTCCTGGTCGCAGCCAGATTCCCACACCTGCTTCAGGACCCGAGCTAGCAAAGGTGGCAGGAGAGAGAGGACAAGGGAAGTCAGGGGGTTCTTCCAAAAAGTGGGGCCAAAAAAGAAAAGCCAAGCTCGCTGTCACCAGTCCATGCTGACGCAGGGCGGCCCTGGGGAGCAGGGTAGGGCGGCCCCTGGGTACCCGAGGCTGGCACTGTGTAAGGGAGCAGAGAGCCCCGCCGCCTTTCTCCCACGGGGCTCCTGGGAGGAGAAAGTATGGGTCATGTAGGAGAGCCAACACCTAATGGGGATCAGAAAGAAGCAGGGATATCCGACCAGGGGTGGGCAGGTGAGGGGTGTTTTCGGGTGGTGGTGGGGTGTTTTAGGGTGGTGGTGGGGTGTTTTAGAGTGGTGGGGGAACAAGGGGAAACCCCAAAGAAGAAAGCAGCAATCTGCCCAAACTGAGACCTCTCCAGACAGAAACCCTTGGAAAGGAATATCCCTTGCTTAAAACAGGAAAAAAAGAAAGACCTTTTCTAAAGAGAGAGAAGGAGGGTGGGGTGGGAGGAGTCACAATAGAGCAGAAATCATTTCCCATGGACGCGAGGGAAGTAATGTTATCAGGATTTGGAGGGAACTGTTTTTCAACCCAGCCCAGCTCTCAAAGGCAGCCACTGGGCACAGGAAACCTTCTCTGATGTGCCCAGCTCCTGTGTACCTTCTGCAGGAAGCTTCTGCACGGGTCCCCCTGCGGGACACAAAATGAATCAAGGACAGACAACAGACAGGGGCCCTGGAGAAGAGAGGCAGGCAGTTGGGAAGGAGCTGATGTAGGAGCGCTCTGGGGCGGACCTTGGGGGAGGCAGGGTATGAGTAGAGAGTGTGTGTAAGGAGAATAGTGACTCGGAGTGACCTGATTGTTCTGTTGAAAAACTGAGCTGGTGGACATTTGGGAAATATCAGAGCAGTGTATGAAAATAACCAGTTTTTCCTTAAAAAAGATTCATTACTGAAGGAAAATGCTGTATGAGGAAGGAATTCAGCACTTGGTTTAGCAGTGGGAATATATAAATTCATGATAATAATGTAAACACTGATGGTTGATTCAGCCCAAAATTATGGTCATTGTATGGGGGATCTAAGAGACAAATGAGGTGGGGGCTGATGGCCAGAGGACATGAGCGCTGGAATCCTTAGCTACCAAAATGGTATCAATATTAGATGACTGAAATTGATTACAAAGAAGTCGGGTTCTAAACTCATTGTTAAGGAATATGGAGGCAAATACTGAGAGACACGGTTTACTCAAAAACTCACACCTCCATCAAGTCCACGCCGACTCACAGTGACCCCCCAGCACAGAGTGGAGGAGCCCTGGTGGCATGGTAGGTTATGTGCTAACCACAAGGTCTCTCTCTGGGAGCAAGGTGAGGCTGCCTGTTCCCACAAACACCGGAGGAGGAATGTCTGCCCTGCCCTGTGGGCTGGCAATGGCAGTGGGTGGAATTTGGGAACAGGCTGTAGATCTTTATGGGAACAGACATCCCACCTGGCCCCGCCCACACCTAGAAAGGAGACTGGATGCCTGAGGGACCCCGTTGAATGGTGGGAGGAAGCAGCGTATGCCTCATTGGGGAGGTGCTGCTCTGGCCTAGTTATCAAGGGACCCCAGCTTGGAGTGGCCCCAGAACAAGGCTCCACGTGGCCATGTGATCCGGCTGACCAATGTGCCTGCGGCATCAGAGGAAGAGAGTGCAGCTTAGCTTTAGGGGGGTGGGGGGGTGCTTCTCGGTGACATTTGGAGCAGAGCCCTGCCATCCTCTGGACAAAGAGCCTTCGCTGGGCCTGGGCCTTTGTGGAGCCCGCGCACCTCACCAGGAGCTGCCCATCCTGAACTGGGTGTGGTCTGACCCAGGTGCACCCACTCCCTAAATGGCCTTAGTAAAGATGATCGGGCTGCGGCAGCCCAGGAAGGTGCATGAAGGTGGGGCTCCCTACTGCCTAAGGTCTCCCCACTCTGCCAAGGTGAACACCACCTCAGGAGAGAGGCCCCGAATGCTCACAAGTGTAAAATCTGCACTCAGCTTTAAGGCCTAAAGTGCAGCTCCTCTCAGGCGACCAGGCAGGGAGCTACCACCTGGTCCAGTCCCCTCCGTCAGCAGGCGTCTCGGGCCTGGGCCGGAGGCCAGCCCTCTCCCCTCTCTCAGATGAGCAGTTGTGTAGTTTGGAGGTATCACTGAAAGGTTTTATATATAAACATTTACTAACCAATTCTTTAATCGACTTTCCTTTAAAAATAGATATGAAAACCGCTTTTTTTTATCTGACCATCCGCTGACAGGTGCGTCGTGACTCGGGGATGGGAGTGCTTTCTCAAGTTCACGGGGACAAAACCTTGTCCACACAGGTCGTCCCTCTGGGCCCTGACCATCGCATCTCTTCTGACATGAAGGGCATGAACCCAACTTTGAAGATACACTTCATCCCTAAATGCCTGAGAATCTGAACAGGAATTCTCTACCCAGCAGCCTAGTGTGGCTTTAACAATTATGAGGAAAGATGAACCCCCAGATTCCACAGGTGAACTCAGCAGGGCCAAGGAAAATAAACCCCAAGAAAAATAATTTTGTTTTCAACTTCTAAAGTAACTTCGTCTGCGTCTAAGACACCCCTGTAAAGTGGTGACAAAAACCTGGGCTATGACAGAAGCCTCGGGTCCAATTCGAGGCACCCCGCCATGGCCAGCGCTTCCTTGGGCACGGAGGATACTGCTGCGGGTACAAGAAACTCGGGTGCCCCTGACCTCACTACTGCACTGCACCTGGTGGTAGATACATAATCTGTTGTCAGCTTGAGACAATTAAGAGCGAAGGGGTGGAGTTTAGCCTGTCACTCAGGCCGCAGCTTGATGACCTCACTTGGCGGCAGGACACACTCACTCCCTGACATTCCTGCTGACAAGGCACATGGAGCTATGCTGATGCAGCCAGAGCCTTAGCTGGAGGAGCCACGTGGACACCCACGCCAGTGCTGAGGTGCTTCCACCGCCACTGGATCCACAAGACTTTCCACTGGCCTGTGACCTTCCTGCACTCATTGCAGGTGTTGAGTGAGTCTGAAGAGGAATTCACAGACTGGTATTGGACATAAGGGCTATTATCGGACTTATAGACTTGATCTGGACTGGGCTGGGATGTTTTCTTTTTGATTTTTTGGATAGTTTGCTTTGTGGAGGGAATTTTTAATGTACAAGTACGCTTTATATAAAGCTCTTTCCTATACACGAGTGTCTATGAATCTATTTCTCTAGTCTGCCCAGACTAACACACACCTGGATTCGACAGACTGTCAGTTCACTGAGACCTTCCCTAGATGGCCTCATTTCCCTCCTTGGGAGGGTGGTTAAGCCCAGAGACCAAACCAAAACCAAACTTAACGCCATGCAGTCGATGCCAACTCATTGCGACCATCTAGGACAGAGTAGAACTGTCCCATGGGTTTCTGAGGGCGTTAACTCATGACCGGAGCAGGAAGCCTCTTCTTTATCCCAAGGAGTGGGTGGTGGTTTCGAACTGCCAACCTTGGCTCTTGGAAAGAGCATGGGCACCTCCTGCAGAGGGCCGCCATTCCTGAAACCCACCAGGCTGCCCTAGTGGCTTTGACTCGGTTTCTACGTGGCTCGAAAGCACAGGGGTCCAGGGACTCACTTGGCCGCCTGCCCTCAGTTCTGATAATATTCTGGGGTGAGGGTGAGCGGGTGTCCTGCTCTGAGGTCCAGAGCTAATGGAGTTGGTGGACCAAGGGCACACAGGTGCATAGGGGAGAAGCTGGAAGCCCCCGGATGCACAGGGCTGGGTTGGTGCACGGCGCTGTGGTGGGGCCACAGCCTGGGGCTCACCAGGTGACCCCTTTAGGATGCGCCCCAAGGGGCAAGGTCCCCAGCTTGGCTCTGTGCCCCGAGGCCTGCAGCTGAAAGCTTTTGAGCAATCGCCTTCCTCCAATGCCCAGTCCCCGCCCTTCCCGGCGTTCACAGCACGAGCATGTCCGAGTCTGGAGCACACAGGGTCCCTGCGAGTCAGAAGACAGGACGGCACCTGATCGTCATGGCCACCTCCACCCCTGACCCTACGTGAGCCCCACTCACGGCCACCTCCACCCCTGACCCTACGTGAGCCCCACTCACGGCCACCTCTATCCACACCTGACCCTACGTGAGCCCCACGCTCCAGACAGACACCTGACGTAGTCGAAAACCTCCGTGCAAGGAATCCGCTTCTTGCCTGATGCTGGGAAGGGGCTGGTGGGTGAGGGGCTCCCTGGTGAGGAGGGGAGAGCTACAACTCCTCTTTCCTTCCCTCGGGGAAGCTACGGGCTGGGGGCCGGGGCAGCAGGAACTTGGAGCCTCAGAGGTCCCGTGAGGGAGGTCCCTGTGTAAGTCTCCCTTCCAGAAGAGATTCCATTTCAGTTGTCCCGAGCCGAGTACTGGCAGAATCATCTGGAAAAGCTGAGGGCCAGAGCCAGCTTCCATCTTGTCATTCCTGCATCTGTCTCCTTCTTCTGGCCCTCCCACCGCCACGGAGGTGGCAGAGCGAGGGTCCAGGCTGTGCCTCTTCCCAGGGCAGCCAGCCTCCTCTTTCTCCCTCCGAGGAGCTGGTGGATTTGAACCACAGGCTTGCTTACCCTGCACTCCCAAAAAAGCAAAGCTCACCGCTATCGGGTTGATTCTGGCCCATAGCGACTCTACAGCGCAGGGTAGACCTGCCCCTGTGCGTTTCCAAGGGGAACAGAAAGCCTCCTCTCTCTCCAATGGAGCAGCTGGTAGATTTGATCTGCTGACCTTGAGGTTGGCAACTGTGCCGCCAGGGCTCCTTTCCACTAGATGTGGCTCTAAATGTAGGGTAAAGGAGCCCCACCCCCATGTGTCCCATCCATGGCATCCCCACAGAATGCCCCTCCCTTCCAAGGCCTACGCAGAGCCGACCTCTGAGAAGACGCCATCACCAAGGTCATTCGGAGGCAGACTTTGTGGGTTGGCCTTGGAGGAGTGGACCCCAGAGGGCCCACAGCTGCTCCAGCCTGCCTCAAGGACGGCCCCCCTTCCCTACCTTATCCTCAAAACCCCACTGACATCAAGTTCATTCTGATGCACAGCGATCCTACAGGGCAGGGCCCGTCTGCCCTGGGGGGTGGGGAGACAACTCCTTACAGGGGTAGAAAACCTCGTCTTTCTCCCGAGGAGGGCTGGTGGTTTGGAACCGTTGGCCTTAGCAGCCCAGTGTAGCCCAGGACACCATGGCAGGGCCCAGACGACGAGCACTTCCCTACAGAATTACTCCTGCAATGCTGGTGGCAAGGTCAGCCCACCCTGACCTACAGGGTCGCTGTGAGCGGTCTCCCTGTGTGCCTCCCTGGTCTGCTTCTCGGGCTCTGGCCAAGCACCTGGGAAGGACGGACGCTGTTGGAGGACGGAAGCTGTTGGAGGACGGACGCTGTTGGAGGCCCCGGAGCACGGAAGGCTCGTGACGTGACAGGCTCTCCTCCCTCCCTTCCCGCCCGAGCACAGCCTCCCTGGAGCGCGGATACACTCAAGAGTGCCGAGGGACTGCGGAGAGGCCGGTCCTCTCCTGTTTGATCCAGACCCCCTTTTAGAAATGAAGTCCAGCCGACAGCGGTGATGCTGCAGTGCCACTGGCTGAGCATGGCTAGCCTTGGTGGGGCGGTCAGGCCAGGCCAGGCCCGGGCTGCCCGCCTGCCACCCCGGGCCACCCTGGGGGAGAAGGGGGGTAGAATTTCTCTGCCTGCAGGAACCAGACCACCAGCCCTTTCTCCTGGGGCACATCTGGACGGACTCAGCCTCCAGTGAGCTTATTAGTCACCTACAGGGCAGGCAGAGACCGTTGCCCAGCCCCCACCCCTTCCCTCCAGTGGACAAAGCCGTCCTTACCCAGCCACACCCTGCATAGCCCCTGCACCCGCCAGAAAAAGCTGAGTCCAGCCTGGTGGTGCTGTTTGTAGTCAGTTAAATAGAAGCATCTGAGGCTCACTCTTCATCCAGAAAAAAATAGAAGCTGCAGATACTGGGTGTGGATGGGGATGGGAATAGGGTTGTTTGTCTACGGGCCCCTGCTGGGGTTGACAATTAACCACGCACTCAACCTGTTTGACATTTATTTGAAAGCTAAACACCCCGATCACCATCTCTCCTTCCTGATCAGCCATGCCTGCGGCAGGACAAGTTACAAGATGGGGGGCAGCACTGCCTGAGCAGACTGGCACATGGGAGGGGCGCCATGAACAGAGGTCCCGATTCGAGAGCCCCGCAGGGCTCTCGGACCAGACAGCGGGCACAGGACAGCAGGAGAGCAGGTGCTGTGTGTACAGAGGCACCTCTGGTTCTGAGTCAGCTCGCTAGCGCCCCACACCAGGCACCCTGCAGGCACTGGTGGCTGAGGCTTGGCTGGTGTGGAGGGTGGGCAGTGCGTGCACGGTGCCCAGGAGCCCACCGGGCCGGCTCACTTGGAGTCCTGGTCCTGCTGTGTGTCCAGCAGCTCGGAGCGGATGCCCAGCTTCTTGAGCTCCTCCACCAGGTCCCCGTTGTGGTGCATCTGCAGCAGGATGTCGCAGCCGCCCACGAACTCGCCATTGAGGTACACCTGCGGGATGGTGGGCCAGTTGGAGTAGTCTTTGATGCCTGCGGACAGACGACGAGGGGACAACGTGAGCAGTCAGAGCCACGCACCCCCGTGCCCATCCCTCCCCCTCCTGCACCCTCCAGGGAGTGGGCGTTCGCTGCCAAGGGTCCAAGCTCTGGAGCCAATGGGTCCAGGTTTCCAGCGAGCTCGGCAGCTGGCGGGCCTGGTGCATGCGCGGCTGGGGACCACGGCAGCCCAGCGAGAGGGCCAGATGCTCAGAGCTGCCAGTCTTCAGAGAAGCCACCACTCCAGTCCTGGCCCTCTGAGGGTCTCACACCCAAGCCCCTCCTCCCAACTGATGGGTGTTCATGACTCATTGATGCTTTGGGGCTGTGGGGCAGTGAGCTAAGTCCCAGCTCTCGGGGGCTCAGCAAACCCCACAGTCACCACCTGCCATGGAGCCCACTCAGACTCACGGGGCCCAGAGAGGGTCTCTGAGACTGTCCGTCTCTAGGGGACCAGACGGCCTCATCCTCCTCCCACAGAGCGCTGGGCGTTGAACACTGACCTGTGGTGACCAGCCCAATGTTTAGTCCTCCAGAGCGCACAGCTGGCAAGAACCCCACCAGCTCACGTGGGCTGGTCCCCGAGGACAGACGACCCAGCTGGGAGGGGCCAGCAGGGAGCCTCCACTCCAATTCTCTGGTCACCAAGACAGCAGCCATTACCAACTACTGAGTGCCCATCTCCACAGGCCCTCCCTCACCCTCCTACTTCCGTTCTGCCTGTCTGCTGGGCAGACAGATACCCAAGACAGCACCTCTCCTGCCAGGGAAGTGAGTCGGTGGGGACAGAGCCGGTTAGAGGCCAAAGCAAGTACAGTGGCCGCTGTGAGACGGAACCGACTCGAGGGTCGTGAGCTGGGTTGTTTTCTCTGGTCACTGGCCAGATGGCCAGGCAGAGATGGCAATAAAGACCACCACAGAGCAGTCAGCAGCTGCTTCAAGCAAAACCCAAGATCCTCATACAAGCTCTGACCCCAGCCAAGGGCGACACTGACCAATTCAAATCAGGAGACACAATCTTGGTATCCTACCGTCTGTGAGCAAACACATCTTTCAAAGAAAAAAAATAGCCCGTTAAGTCTTATCATGAAAACCAGCTCCAAGACTCAAGCTGCGCCTCTCCTCCCGGGGCCCTACCCCCCAGAAAACACGGCCCTGCCCTGCCTGACAGCACCAGGGCTGGCCTCCCTGCCTTATCTGGCTTCTCCAGGCATCAGGCCATGTGCGAAAGGCACACTCCCTCCCAGGAGGCGTGCTCTCAGGGGGACACCCAGGGCCGGGTGGAGACAGCATGCACTGGTTCTAGGTGTGCACAATGCAGGTGGTCTCCAATTTCTTCCTTGGCTCGCCTGCATTCTTGAAGCTTCTTCACTGCACACACACTACACTCACAACTACAAAGACTCTCTGTTAGAAGCCGGAGGAAAAGGAGGTGACCCAGAAGAAGGGGGGCAGGGGAGATCAGGGGGCTCTGGCTGCTCATAGACCCCAGGGAGGAGGTGAGGCCAGCACTGGCTCCAGCCTTGGTCACCTGGGTTATGAAAGGACCCTGCCTCACGCTTTCAGGGCCCCTGTGGTTCGAGAGAAAGGAGGCCCCTCACAGGGCCCAGGGCTGGAAAGGGGTTCCGGCCTGGCCCACCAGCCTCTCTAGGTAAATTCTGCACCAGAGAGCAAGGCAATGAAGAGCCTTCCTGTCTCCCAGTCTGAACCACCACCACCCTTTTACCCCAGTGGGCACCTGCTGACACCCCCTTGGTGTAGTGGTTATACATTGGGCTGCTAACCACAGGGTCAGCAGTTTGAAACCGCCAGCCACTCCAAGGGGCAGAGAACCCCACAGGGGCAGCTCTCCCCTGCCCCATGAGGTCGTTCGGAGCTGCATGGACTCGATGGTGGTGAGGGAGTTGGTCTTCTGAGCCCCAGCAGTGGTGGATGCAACGCACTTCCCACCCAAAGAGCAACTGAGGACACTCAAGGGTCAAGACACCGAGGGGTCCCATCCCTGCCGCTGGGACTGCCAGAAGCCATGGCAGAAGGAAGGCAGAGCAGGCGCTCGCAGCGCACGCCTGAGACCGAGGCTTATGTATCGGCCGTGGTCCCATGTCCCCCACTTTCGGTGATACCCAACGAGCAGGGACAGAAACTGACAGACCGGAGACCTTCAACTACACACTCAGCAAGACATCAACCCCCTCACCCTGTACTCAGGGCCTGCAGTGGGGGCCGGGGCAGGGTGGTCTCTCAGTAGAGACTCCACCTCTGGATGAAGAGAGCAGATCCCCTCCTTGCCAGACCCCAGCACCTGGCCAGCTTATCAGCAAGGCTAAGAGTGGGCTTGTCCTATCTTCTAAGCAGAGAAGCCGCCTCTGGAGGAAGAGGACAGGATGGATGCGCATGCACACACGCGTGCACACACACGGTCGGGAGCATGAGGGGGGTGGGGGGGTGGATGCTGCTGTGTGGAGTCCATTCTGTCGGCGGGGAGAAGTGCCCACAGCGCTGGGCTGAATCGCTGCAGAAGCAGATCCTCGGGCCTTGCTTCTGCCCGCGGCTGGATGGCTTCAAACTGTCCACCTTGGGCAAGCACTGGGGAAATGGCAGCACGGACGTCTGGCTGCCTCTTGCTTCATGAGAGGGGAGCCAAGGTTGACATCAGCCACAGTTGCTCCCCAGGATGTGGGGTCAGACGTTCCACCAGCCTGTCTACCAATTCTGACACCACCACCCCACCCCCACCCAGAGCCCGAGCTCTCTGCTGGGTAGGATACTGCTGTTGCTGCGAGCACACAGATGGGTTGCATGATTGTGATGTTTATTAAGAAAGTAGCAGGCTACCATGCAGGATTAGGTAAAACTTAGGAACCAGTTCTTCATCAGGGAAGCTCCAAGGGTCTGTGAGGCTCTGGCACCTGCCCGAGAAGTCGGCCACACCGTCCTGTACTGGTTCCACTGCCGCCATTTCCTACCACTGCACCGACAGTGTCACCGCTCTGTCTCCTGGTCTAGAAGGTTCTCAGCACAGGGACCTCAGGTCTTTTCCCAGCTCCTCTCGGCAGCAATGTGCACCCCCACCACCTCCTTTCCACCTCTGGGAGGGCTCAATTTAAGCCTAATGGGATAGCAAAACTGACCAATCTCCTCAGGGTTCCATATGCCTTACCAAGTGCCCCCCCCCACCACCAGGGTGCCATGATGGGCGTTTGCATTATTAACAAGCTGTCTGATCCCCTTGGTGGGCCACACTAAGCATGTGGGGTGCACAGGGCTATATCAATGTGATTCATGCACACCACCACTCAAGAGGCCTCTCCACACCTGCTGCCACTGAGACAACGGCCCTCTATGGGATTTGACAGTCTCTCCTCTCTCCCATGGAGCAGCTGGTGGGGTTTGAACCGCCAGCAGTAAGTAAGCCAACGCCTGATCCACACCACCACGGGGATCCGTGCTCTGTGCTCAGCAGACACAGATATCCTGGCATATGCAAAGTGCGCTCAAGAAGGATGCAACTCCCAGAGCCAGAGACCCTCAGAGCAAATAAGGGACAAATATACAGACCCTGTATTAGTCTAGGTACTTTAGAGAAACAAATCCACAGCAACTCATGTATAAGAGAGTTTTATGTAAAGAAAGTGTGCATCACGAAAACATCCCAACCCAATGCTGCCCAAGCCCACAAGTCCAACATTAACCCATTAACCCAACACCAGTCCACAAAGTCCTCCACCTCACAAAACAGAGGCAATGATGCCGACTGCAGGAGGAAAGCTGAGTCAGTGAACGAATAAGCATCTCAGCACTAGCAGGCATCTCCACCCGGCTGCTCCAGCACCCAGGGCTGCATCGGGATAGGTCCATGTGGCTTCTCCTGGGGGATGTCTTGTAGGAAGTCAGCCTTGCCAGCTGAAGCAGGGAACTGCTAAGGCAGCTGCACCCTGGAGCGACTATCATAAAGCAAGAGACCCGAGAGCTAGAAAGGCGAGGCTCACCACCCATTTATCCCTCCGCCTTTCAATTAGCCCCACATGTGATTATCGGCCAGGTTGGCACAATTAACTAACTCAGACCCTAATATAGAGCGCAAACATAGTACCACACATAACGAAAGCCACCCTTTCTACAGACGGCAACATGAGGACCTGACCAGGCCTACTCAAAACATACCTGCCGGCAACAAACGACTTCCTCAAAGGAATGAAACAGAATCCAGTCTCGGGTTGGCAATGACACAGCAGACAAGGGACTAACCTCTAAAATCTATAGAAAACTGCAAGACCCCAGGGAAAAGATGAATAATCCTGTTGGTTTTTTTTAATAGGCAAAAGATATGAACAGGCAATTCACCAAAGAAGACCTCCCGGTGGCCCCAAACACATGAAGAACTGCAAATCGAAACCACGCCAACACCTTACACGGGCCCGTGACTGCAACGTGCAAAGGAAAATCAACCAACAAAACACAAATGCTGGGAAGGCGTGGAGACTGGAACCCTCGTGCACTGCGGACTGGGCTGCACAACTGTGAACACACGGTTAGGGCTAGGAGGCTCCATCACACAACTGGGGCTGGAAATTGCACCAGGCTTGGCAATCCCCCTGCTGGGTCTACACCCTCAGATTACATACAGCTAAGAACCATCGCACCAACAGACATCGGCTCGGCCAAGTTCACAGGAGCAAAAAGAGGGAAACAACCTACATGCCCATTCGTGGAAGAAGGGATACTGCACGTGTGATCACACACACACACACACACACACACACACACGAATACCACCACTAAAGAATAATTGTACAACTACAAAGCTGCGCCGTCAGTCACAGAAGGACAAATATACCAGTGCTGACCTAAAGGGGGAAAAAATCAAGACCAAGGTTTTCAAGCCAAAGGAAACAAATTCTGTTGCTTATCCAGGGAGGAGGTGGAGGGAGAGAGGATGAAGCAATCGACCAGGTGTTAACTTGGGTAAAAGGGAAGCAGTTTTTCCCACAAAAGAGAACTCAAAGATGGGGGCGGGGTGTTACTATTGGGGAATTTGATCATTTAAGCTGTTGAACACAAAAAGTGATGATCTGAAATATAAACACACACACCCCCAACTAATTCACAATTAAATTAAATGAAGTTCAAAACTTACTTAAAAAGACAGATCCCAAATAAGGCCAGCCTGATTGTTGGCGGGCCGGTCCAGGCGGTAGATGACTCCCTGACCCGGCGCTGGCCGCACTGGCCTTAGACAAGGGCAACCTTGGGCCTCCTGGCACTACGCGCAGAGCCACCGCTAGATCCAGGGCACAGGCCTGGCTCAAGCCCCCTGGCAGGGTCCTCCGAAGTGGGTACTTAATAAACGCGAGTTGCCCCCTCTTTGCCCTCCTCTGACGCAATCAGAACCATGGTCACCTAGCTCCGTCTCCCCTCCCCCAATCCGACTTCAGCTCAGGGTGAGGAGGGCAGACCCAGGAGTTACCCAAGCTGGCAATAGTCCAGTGCCAGACCGTCACGTCCACCTCCCTCGTCCTAACCTGCGTGAGTCCCCAGAAGCTGCCCCCGGACCCCCAAGAGGCCGCCCGGCCCCCCCGACCACTGGCTCCCGATCCCAGGCCCCCTGACCACTGGCCACGCGCAGCGACCCCCGGACCGCATGGGGGTCTCTGCCTGGACTGGCCCCACTCGCAGTCTGACCTTGCCGCAGCTCGGGGTCGTCGAGCACGTTGTAGGCCGCGTAGTCGCGGACGCCGTGCAGGCGCAGGATCTGCACCACGGCGTTGCTGAAGCCGCACTGGGGCTTCTCGGGCGTCCCTTTGATGAAGACCACCACCTTGTCCTTCTTCACCAGCGCGTCCAGCTGCTCCGCCGAGCGGCCGCCGGCGCCCGAGCCCGCCGCCCGCACGCCCGGGCCCCGCAGCACGCCGCTGCCCGCGACGTGCCCCCAACGGAGCAGAGCCGCCGCCGCTCGGCCCAGGGAACCACTCATGCCCGCTCTCTGGCCGGAGTCCTCGCCCGCCGGCCCTGGGCTCCGCACCCGGCGAGCCTGCCAATCACCTCACTCGTCCCGCCCCGGCGACCCGGGGGCGGGGCCGACGGACTGGGCCCCACCCCCTCCCACTCACTGTCTTTCTATTGGTCACGGGCATCCGCGCTCTATCAGTTGATTGGACAGCGTCGATGCCCATCACTGTACGCCCAGAGGCAACGAGAGCCAGCTTCGGAGACAAGACCACTTCCTTCCGAGCGCAGCCGAGGCATGCTGGGATACCTCTGGAAGACCCCGAGCGACCCCGGGCGGGGATTCGCCCGTTCGGAGGGGAATCCCGGAAGGGGTCACTTCTCAGAGGATGGCTCCAGTTCCGGTTCCGGTTCCAATGTGGGCGGCCGTTTAGCTGCTAGCGGGTTAGCGGGCCGGGCCCGGCTCCTGTGGATGGCGTGGTGGCGCGGCGGGGCAGGCCCGGGTCCTCTCCTCGCTGAAGTGAGTGGCTTGGGGGCCCCGGCCGAACGCAGGCGCACGTGCAAGGCGGCGGGGTTGGGTGGTCCCTGGGAACCGGCGCTCCCACACTGTTCTCCATTCTACGCGCGCGGGTAGGGCGGCTCGGGTGGGCAGCCTTGCTGGGGACGGGCTCGTTGGGGACAGACAGACGTTTCCTGCGAGCTGTAGTCCTGGCGCCTGAAGCTCAGCGTCCGCACGAGGCACGGGGAGCGCCTGGAAGCATGTGGGGGTGCGGAGGAGGGGCAGCCCCCCCCCCCATACCATCAGCGTACTCAGCCGCTCCCCTACTCCCCCGGATCCAGATCCCGGCCCGCAGGCTTTCATGCACTTGGAACCCCGAGAGGCTCGTTGCAGCATAAATTAACCGCAGGGTCAGCCCCGTGGGTTTCCCAGCCCTGGTGGCCTAGTGGTTACTCATTGGGCTGATACACGCAAAATCAGCAGTTCGAAATAAAACCAAACTCTAGGCAGTTCTACCCAGGCCTATAGGGTCCCTGTGAGTCAGGATCGGCTCGATGGCAGTGGGGGACAGCACGATCGACCCTCGGTCTGATCTGCGGAGTCTCGGCCACGTCCAGGGTTGGCAGTACCCTCGGCACACCAGACTCGCAGGAAAAGCATACCCCGGAGGAAGCTGAGGCATGCCTGCTCGAGAGCCGGCAGTGCCATGTGCAATGTTCCTCGGATACCGCCTGGTACTGTTGCCACGGTGATAATGGCTGTGCCCGTGTCATTATCTATCCACCAACAGTCAGAGCAGCTTCGCAGTCGAGATATTGCTCAGCAGACAGAGCGGCCTCTGCTGGGCACTAAAAACTGCTACACGTTATTCTTATTACTTTAATCTTCAGCATTAAAGAGAAAACGTTGCCGGAGCTGTGTGCCCTGTGGGCGCTCACAGTTAAAAGCAGAAAGTTCCTACACAAGCTGCCAGCACGTGAAGCTTCCTAGCGCGTGTGTAGCTTGAAGACAGAGCCCAGGAAAATAAACTGGAGCTTTTTCTCAGTAGTGCCTTGAGGGACAGATTGTAGGAAAATCCCATGAGCTTTCTGTTCTGTTTTTCCACAAACTTGGTGAGGCCCCCAAGTCTTTTCACCCCATCAGGGTGATTGGGTGTGGAGTTTGGGGTTTTTCTTGGCTAGTTTTCTAAGGTCAACTCCAACATTACTTAGGTTCTCAAAGAATCTCTTGTTTTTCAGGTTCACCGATTCCATGTGAGTCAGAGAAGTGGGCCTTGTGAGCCGAAAGAAATAGACAGGATACTACTGCTTCTACCCCATCAATTCAGAAGCCCAGTGGATGCCCATAAAATAGAGAAGAGATGAGCCCACAAACTACCTAACTTATTCTTACATCTATTGCTTTTAAGTTTTTGTTTGCTCTTAAATAAATATCGACACTGTCCTGCTGAACACCCACCTCAGTGACCACCCGCTCAGGGTCTCCTCTTGTTGTGTTCCGGGGAGAGGGAGGAGGATCAGGAAACGGAGGCTTTGAATGCACAGGCGAGAACAGGAGGCCCCTGGATGGTGCAAGGAGCGCTAGGGTAGGTGAGGGGTCGGACTGCTAACCACAGGTCAGCTGCTCAAACCCACTGGCCGCTCAGCAAGAGGTGGTTTGCTCCACTAAAGAATCGCAGCCTCGGGACATATTGTACCCGCTCCTTGGGGTCCCTGTGAGTCAGAATCAAGTCCTTGACAGTGAGGTGTGGTTTTGATTTGAGCACTGCAAACAGTGAACACACACAGCCAGGTCCGGTTCTCCTCAGGCACCTTGGAAAAAAGGCCTGGCAACCTACAAAAACCTGCCCCTGGAAACGCTGTAGAACCAAGTCTGCTGGGAACGGGGTGCCAAGAAGGGGTGGCGGCCCCTCAGCAAGTGGATGGGTTCTTTTAGCGCATAGTATTGACCCGAAGGGTAGCATGGTCTGTCTGAGAAGGCAGCTGTCATCGAGGAAGAGGGAGCCCTTGAGCAGGAAGAGAATAAAAGCGAGGCTTTTCTAAATTTGAGTGAGTGGTTGGGGTGTGGTAAACATGGGGACTCAGAGCCAGCTAGTTTTCTTGGAGGGAGCCAGCTCACTGGGTGGCTTGATCGCATGGAGCGGGGCAGAATAACAATCTGAAACACGGCCAAACAGGCAGTGAACTGCCTGCACTGAGCTTGTCTCCACCCCCAATTTAAAACCACTCTCGAAAGATGGGCCTAAATAACAATGATTCCAAGAAGGGGGATAGGGGTGGGGGCAGCATTCTAAGTCATTCTCTCAAAGCCTCTCATTTTGTATAGATGATTTTTGGGGGGTTGGGGTTATTTTGAGGGTTTTTATCAGATGCCCTATGGTGAAGTCAAAATAAAAACAGGGTCCCCAAACTTCTCACAAATTGGTGCTGGCCCTCAAATGTATTGGGGCATTGGCCTACAGGTGGGTATTCACCTGTGTCTGACTTCTCCCTTGTGGATACCCACGGAGAGGCAAGGTGAGAAGTACCGAGAACCTGCTTAAGAACCCTGGGACTTGGTTCACAAAATAATTAAACCTCCCTATGAAATTAATATGGCATTGTAACCTTGCTGACGCAGACATGCTGAAAATGTTTTTCTTCCCTATTTATAGAAAAGGCTTTACTGTATTTGGTAAAAATCCTCTCTGCTCCCAAAGCAAATCCACCGTTGAGTCCATCGTGAACCCTTGGCTAGTGTGAGCTCCCCTCTTCTTGTGGGTCAGACCTAAATGAACAGCCTCGAGTTAGGGTTGCCACACCCACCACAGGGCCTATCTGCACACGCCATCTGCCCGTTTCCACCCCCTGGCTGCAAGCACCACAATCCTACACGCTAGCCAAGGAGACGCCGTTGTACATGTGAGAATGTGCCATACACGTTCCCCCAGCTGAGCCAGCCACAGCTTCCTGTGTTCTGGCAGGGGCAGGGCCACCAAGCATTCCCGAGCGAAAATAGCATCCAAGAGCCGGTGTCCCACAGAGTGGGCGGGAGCACCAAGCCTCTGTGATGCTGGATTACTGCCTGCTAACTGTAAGGTCAGCTCAGTCCCCAACCACTCTGAAAATAGTCTGGCGTGAGCAAGGAAGACGAGGCCCAGCCCTTGGAGGGAACGGTGCTCATCGGAGCGCAGAGCTAGCGCGGCTTTGGGGGTCCTGACACCACTCTGACAAGACAGCTGGCTTTATAAAGGCCTTCCAGCCCCAGTGGGAGCAGCCTCAGCTCTGCCATTGGCTGTGCACACATCCCAGGAACTCATCCTTGACACAGGAAGGTTGGCCACCTCCCAGGTGTCACCACGGTCCAGCTCAGAAGCGATGAAAGGAGGAGAAACGGGGCACTGGAGGTCGACTTGTCAGTGAACAGCAGAGACGGGGGAGACCAGTAGCCTGGCAGAAGCAGGTTCTCGCAGGCAGCATTTGTAGAAAGCCTGGGTGCCTCCAGAGTGGCAGCTGACCCTGCCTGGGGCTATGAGGCCAGCCTTCTTTCCCACGAACTCTTTCCCGATCCCCCTGGGATTGCCCTCCCGCCTCTCTGACCCTGCTGGGTATTTTTTAAAGTATTGGTGTGTTAGTCTGGGTTGACTAGACACTTATACACACTCATATGTGTCTAAGAAAGAGCTTATATCAAAGAGTCATTGTACATTAAGAAAACAGCCCAATCCAGGTCAAGTCCATAAGTCCGATATTAGCCCCTATGTCCAATACCAATCTGTAAATTCCTCTTCAGAATCATGCCACACATACAATGACCCCGAATGCAGGAAGATCAGAGGCCAGTGGGTGGAAAGTCTTGTGGAAACAACTCAGCGCTGGTGTGGGTCTCCACATGGCTTCTCCAGCTCCAGGGCTCAGGCTCCATCAATGTAGCTCCATGTGGCTAGTCAACAGGAATTCAAAGCAGAGAGTGTGTCCCACCTCCAGGGAGGAAGACAGGAGTGCCCTTAATCCTCAGAAGGCCATGCCCACACAGAGGCATGATTGGCTATGACTGGATTAACAGGCTAGACTCTACCCGTATAACCTATTTAGCAAGTTGACATGAAATTCTGTAACTACCACTATTGGTGAGGTCTGCTTCCAGCTGTGTGCACTTTCCAAGGACATCTCTTTGCAGATGGCACCACAGAGATGTAAGGAATCTATTTGCACTCTGAGGAGCCCCGGTGGCATCGTGTGTTCCGTGTTGGATTACTAACCACAAGGTGAGTAGTTCAAGACCACCAGCCATGCCACACGAGAAAGACAGGGCTTACTGCGTGCTCTAAAAACTTCGAGTCTTGGGAGCCCCACAGGGGCAGTTTTGCCCAATCCTATGGGATCGCTATGGGTCAGCATTGTCTCAACAGCAGTGAGTTTGGTTTGGGACTTTTTATTTGCACTCTGAGGAGCCCTGCTGGTGTCCTGGGTTACACACTGGACTGGTAACCACAAGGTGAGTATTTCAAAACCACGACCTACACCACAGGCAAAAGATGAGGCTTTCTACTCCTGTTACGGGTTACACTCTCAGAAACCTAAAGGGGCAGTTCTACCCTGTCCTGCAGGGTTGCTATGTGTAAGAATTGTATGTTTTTGCACAAAGGAGCGAGTCTTGGGGTGTAGTGGGTTATGTCTTGAGCTGTTGATCACAACGTCTGCCGTTCAAACCCACCAGCCATGCCACCAGAGAAAGATGAGGTTTTCTACTCCTGCAAAGAGCTACTGTCTCAGAACCATCAGGGGGCAGTTCTAGTCTGTCCTATGGATCCATCTTGACTATACATCAAGATTGGATCGATGGCGGGGACTTTTGAGTTTTATTTGCTCTCTAGAAGGTCCCTGCGTGGCATAAACCGTTTGCACTCCGCTATGAACAGAAGAGTGGGTGGTTCAGGTCTAGCCAGTAGCACCGTGGAAGAAAGGCCTGGCAATCTGCTTACAGCCCGGAAAACCTCAGGTTCAGCCCTGTGACACAGTGCCCATGAGTTGGCATCAAGACCACCCCAAGGAGTTTGTTTTGTTTTACATTGCTCATTGGCACTCTTAATTGCACCCAAATCTTTGCCCCAAATGCCATCCCTCGTGTGGATTGTCTACTCTTTTGTTCTTCACCCTGTTTGGGGTTGGTTCACTCACCCCCATGGACTGGATTCCGACTCATCGCGACCCTACAGGGCAGGGTAGAACTTCCTCTGTGGATTTCTATGGCTGTAACTCTTCACAAGAGTTGAAAGCCTCATCCTTCTTCCTTGGCTCAGCTGGCAGTTTCAAACTGCTCACCTTGCGCTAAGCAGCCCAATATGTAACCACTGCACCACCAGGGCACCTCTTATGATTCATAGGGTAGCAGTTCTCAGTCACTTTGACCCTGCGGTCATGGTCACTCCCTCCTCTGTGTGAAAAGAGCTCTTGGCCAGCCGTTAGCACTTGGTGGTTCTTGGTAAGTGCAGCCACCGTCACAAGGAGTTTTGATCTGTAAGTCCTATAGAAAATGGAATCGTCCTGAATTCCCTTCTCTGGCTCTGAGGGTAGGTGCACTGGAAACATGATTGCTGTCCACCAGGCTGGCTCCCTGCCATGGCGGAGCGGCTGGTGCTTTGAAACGACTGACCTTGTCCTTAGCAGCCCCACAGGTGACCACCACTCCAGCAGGGCCTGGCTCACAAAAATGAGGTCAGGAATGTGTGGACCCTAAGATCCAGTGAACCCATCGAAACCCTCATATTTCACTTCCAAAAAGGTATCCCATCCTGCCCCTCGGCTTCCCTGTCCCCTTGGGGATGCCATCCAGTCGTCTCTGGCTTGTGACCTGATGGACAGCATACAGGAAACACGGCCCAGTGCTGCACCATCCTCCCCACTGTTCGGCCGGAGCCCCTTGATGCAGCCACGGTGTCCATCCGTCTCGTTGAGAGGCTTCCCCTTTTTCGACACCCCTCTACTTTACCCGGCATCACGGGCTTCTGCAGGGACTGGGCTCTCTTGGCAATCTGTCCCAAGCACATGAGACGAAGTCTCGCTATCTTCGATTCTAAGGAGCGTTCTGAATGGACCTCCTCCCAGACAGATTTGCCGATGGGCCTTTTCAAGTTGGGTGTCTGCTGGACTTTGTTCTATTGAGAACCTTGGGTTCGTCCACGGAACACGGTCCAGTCACCTCCTGAGAGATGGAATCTAGAATCCAGGGGAAATCCTAGCACTTGAGGAATGGCCCTGGAAGAATGGATGGTGTCCTCTCAACAGCCTGGCTGCATTCCTTTGGTCACCAGCAGAGACAGCTCCATCACTCACCTGTTATTGCACTCCAGGGGCTCCGGGTACCTAGTCCACGGGCTTCAAAGGCCAGAGCCAGTGTTGGTGGGGTCAGGCCTGATAGCAGGATCTATCTTGTAGCGGAAGTTTACATCTGCCCCCATAATCACCAAGTAGGCAGCCAGGAAAACATTTAAGACGCTTCATTGTTTTCTTTAGAGTGATGGCTCAGATGAATTGCTAAGACCATAAATATTACTTTGGGCGAGTCAGCGCTCCTGTTCGGACTTCAGCCTTCACGCTGTAATCATTTCATGACTTCAGAAGTGAACCCTGCTACTGTGGGAGTCAAGGAGGCCTGGGAGTACTGTGGGTGAGGCAGTGGGCTGCTTACTGCATGGTTGCCAGTTCAAGCCCACCAGCTGCTCCTTGCAAGAAAGATGAGGCTGTTTGCTCCTGTAAATATTTACCTGTGTAGACAGGGTCGCTCTGAGTGGGATTGGACTTGATGGCAGAGGGTTGGATGGTGGGAATATCAGCTTTTCCCAACATCTCACCTAGGGATGAGGGGGTTGGGTCAGGAATTAGTTGTTCATCTTCCTCAGCAGGACAGAAAGAAAGAAAGGAGGAGGATTTCAAATACTCTTTTCCCCTGCGACTCCAGTTAGAGAAGTCTCATGAGTAGCTTTTCAAGACTGCAGTTTAGTGAGGTATTGTGACTTGGTCTTCTCTGCAAATTGGGGGAACCAAGAGAATTTTGCATGAAGAACCTTAAAAAAATAAAAACGCAACCTTTTTAGATTGTGAATTAGCTGTGAGTTTGCATATCAGATAATCATTTTTTTTCTCAAAACATTTTCTCTCCATTTAAAATGTTTTGAGAAACGATGTACAAATGCGATTTACACAATTGATGTGTGTATGGATTGGGATAACAGTTGTATGAGCCCCTAATAAAATGTTAAAAAGGGAAAAAAAAAAGAAAGAAAATAAATGAGATAATTAAAAAAAAAAAAGATAATCATTTTTGCATGCAACTAACCCAAATCCTATCAGTCCTCCCATAGTTTGCCATAACCCTGCCCACCCTTTCCCATCTCCTTCTTTGAAGTTCATTGCCTTCGCCATCATCCAACACTGATCTACCCTTGAGCCTCACTGCCATCGAGGTGATTCCACCTCAACGTGACCCTATAGGACAGGGTAGAACTGCCGCTGTGACTAACTCTTCGTGGGAGCAGAAAGCCTCATTTTTCTGCCATTGAATGACTGGTGGTTTTGAACTGCTGACTTTGAGGTGAGCAAGCCCCAAAGCATAATCCACTATGGAGGATTTGAAATAATTACTGATGAAGATCAAGGACTGCAGCCTTCAAAATAGATTAAAACTCAATGTAAAGAAAAGCAAAACCCTCATTATTGGACCAAGAGGTAACATTGTGATAAATGGAGATACTGTGATGGAAGTTATCCAGGGTTTTGTCTTGCTTGGATCCACAATCAATGCTCGTGGAAGCAGCAGTCAGGAGACCAAATGATGCCTTGCATTGTGTCAATCTGATGCCCAAGGCCTCTGTAAAGTGCAGAAGAGCAGGGAGGTCACTTTGAGGGCTCAGGTGAGCCTGCCCCAGTCGTGATCTCTTCAGTCACCTGGTGTTGCTGTGACTGTTAGGTTCTGTAGAGTCGGTTCTGGCTCACAGGGACAAACGTTGGGGCCAAGAATGCCCTCAGACACAAGGAATCTGCTTGTGGAAGACAATGTCACAGGCCATCCTGCAAAGCCTTTGGGGTCGACATGGAGCCCAGCTCCCTTCATGCCGAGTCTCTGCCACACCCTGCAAGGCCGGAAGGGGGCACCAGTTCATCTTGCTAGGGAAGCAGGTGACCCGGAGGGTTAGATGTTGCCCGGTTCGAATCAGTCTCTCCATTCCTGCCGGAGGAAGACAATTCTTACTTCAGGGCCTGGCTCACTTGCTTAGGTTTCTGATATCCCAGCCTCGTTGGTTAGAAACAGTAGGCTTAAAAGTCAGGGAACAGCAGTAACGGACAGGTTAAAACTCACTGTCTTACAGTTAATCGGCCTCCTGGCGACCCTCTAAGGTCGGATAGAACAGTCCCAGTGGGTTTCTCAGATTGCAACTCTGTATGGGCGTAGAAAGCCTCATCTTTCTCTCTCGGAGCAGCTGATGGGCTTGAACTGTTGACCTTGCAGTTAGCAGCCCTCCGCCAGGGCTCCCTTGATAGGAGCTTTTAAAAAAAAACAAGAGGCAAAAATACAGGGAATCCAGGGCAGTTGAGCCCTATAGGACCAGTGGTGTGAGTGGCAAAACAGGGAGGGTAAAGGGAGAATGGGTAGGAAAGAGGGAACCGATTACATGGAACTGTGTGTGACCTCCTCCCTGGGGGACAGACAACCGAAAAGTGGGTGAAGGGAGACGTCGGACAGGGAAAGATATGACAAAATACCCATTTATAAACTATCAAGGGCTCATGCTGGAGGGGGGAGTGGGGAGGGAGGGGAAAAATGAGGACCTAATGTCGGGGGTTTAAGTGGAGAGAAAATGTTTTGAGAATGATGTACAAATGCGCTTTACACAATTGATGTGTGTATGGATTGGGATGACAGTTGTATGAGCCCCTAATAAAATGTTAAAAAAAAAAGAAAAAGAAAGAAAGAAATCAACTGGAAAAAAAAAAAAAACAAGAGGCAGAGATTCTGGAATTTGAAGCACCACCAGCGTCACAGCATTCTGGGCACACTGGGTGTGAGCAGGGCACAAAGAACCCTCGCCCTGCTCTTTCCCATGAGCATCAGGACCACGTGCAGCCCGAGGACGGCCAAGCCAACAAGAAGGAATGAAGTCCTCCCCCGTGCGGGTAAGAAGGCAGGAGGCTGCAGATGGCCAGTAAGCACGGCATCTGCATGATGTGGTGCTGTGTCCTCCAGGCGGTGCTGCAGCAGCAGGAAACCCCGCCTGGCCCTGCGCCACCCTCACCACCGCGCTTGCGTTTGAGCCCGCGGTTGCAGCCACGTTGTCCATCCACCTTGTGAAAGGTCTTCTTTTTTGGCGGCCCTCTGCTTTACCAAATACGATGTCCCTTCTCCAAGGACTGGTCACACCTGTCCTGAGAACCTGTCCACCTCTAAGGAGCATTCTGGCTGTACTTCTTCCAAGACAGATGGGCTTGTCCTTCTGGCCGCCCTTGGTATTTTCATGATTTCCCCACGAACGTCATAGTTCAACCGCATCAATCCTCAGTCTTTGTACAGAGGAAGCGATGGAAAGTACCGTCATGACTCGGGTCAGGTGCCACCTGAGTCCTCAAAGTGACGTCTTTTCTCTTCAACCCTAGAAGGACGTCTTTGGCAGCACATGTGTCCAATGCAATGCGCTGTTTTAATTTTGTGGCCACTGCTTCCATGAGCATTGATTGGAGCTCTATCTACCACGAAGTCCCGGACGGCTTCGACATTCTCTCCATCTATCAGGATGTTGTCTAGAATCCGCATTCTCTCCACTTATCAGGATATTGTCTGCAATCCGCATTGTCTTGTTCATCGGGATGTCATCTATAATCAGCATTCTCTCTGTTTATCATGGTGTTGTCTATCGGTCCCGTGTGAGGATGTGGTTTCTTGACACGGGAGCCTGCAGTCCTTCATCCTCATCAGCAAGTGCTTCCAGTCCTCTCGGCTTCCAGCAAGCCAGGCTCGCGCCATCTGGCAGCACAGGTTGTTCGTCGAAGAGCCTCCTCCGATCTCGATGCTGCATCTCTTCTGCACGCAGGACTTGGGGCGGACATGCCTGCCGTTCGCAAAACTAACCCCAGAGACATGCTTTCTTTCCCTCAGCTTGCCAGAGAAAACCAAACACCAAGCTCACGGCCACCGAGTTGATGCGGACTCATAGAGCCCCTGTAGGATGGAGTAGAACTGCCCTGTGAGTTTCCAAGACAGTAACTCTTTTTTTTTTT
>NW_022103915.1:9101927-9111013 GCF_000313985.2 Echinops telfairi
CTTTTTTTTTTTTTTTGCCAGACACGTAGAGTTTTAAACAGTATCTTTTGTGGCTCCTGTTGGTCGGTGGCAGACACTTTAGAAACACACATTCCATTTACTTGGGTGGCTGGGGGGGTGGGGGGTGGAATGATATTGGCATGCAGTTTTCGTAAACTGTGGGAACCGGATGCTGGAGCTGAGCAGGGAGCCCAGCTCACGTGACCGGAGATGCCATGCCTGATGCAGTTCTGCAGACACAGGATTCGGGGTTAGAATGCAGCCCCTCACGGTCCCACCACCCAGCCCCACTTGGCCACCGTGAGGACTGGAGCCCCTCCGGTGTGTGTGTGTGTGTGTGTGTGTGTGTGTGTTGTGGCTTCACTCACTGATCTTGCAGCCCCCTCACCGCCAGGTCCTCAGTGTTGTTTGTTGGCATCCGGTTGGACTGGACTCCTGGTGACCATATGTCCAGCAGAAGGACGCACTGCCAGTTCTCCGTACCGCACGCAGGCCGTCCATGTGTGCACTGAATACAGGATCCCAGCATGGTGGGTGGCACAGGTGGTATCTCGGGGGATTCCCCGGAACATGGGACCCTCTGAAGCCATGCTGACCCCAAGAGCTGCAGGCGGGGGTGAAGCTTTCAGCCAGTTCTGTGCTAAGCAGGTGCAGAGTGGGCTGAAACATGCCGTCCTCCCGGGGAGCTGGGCATCTTATGTGGGGACAGACGAGCAGGCAGACGATACAAGACTGTCCCTAAGTCGGAGAGCAGCATGTTCAGGGACCGCGATGCCACAGAGCCAGTGGCTCAGGGTTTGGGGAGGGTCCAGAGGTGTCCTTGAACCAACTCTTGAGGAGCGTAAAAGGGGCTTCAGATGGGGAGGGGGAGCATGCCAGGGAGAGTAAAGCAGGGTAGGTAGATGAGAGGCCCAGGTCCTGGTGGGGCACAGAGAGGCCACAGAGGCAGTTGATGGTGAAGGCCCAGGACTGTCCTGCGGGTGAGAGTGACCAGAGGAGGTAGACTGAGGTGTGTGTCCTGGTAGAAAGGAAAGCTGAGTGTGGATTGGAAGGGGCAGAGAGTAAGGGGAACCCCCAGCTGGGAGACTGATGGAAGATTGTGCCACTCAAGGTCCCGGGGACAGCGGACAGTCGGACTGACAGGCTGAGGCTGGCTGCAGGTGGGGAGGGGGCTGGGGAGGCAAGGGACCTATTCAGCTCACCCCTAGGGTTTGACTCCGCCACCCATGCCGTCTACTTGCTGGGGTGGGGGGATGGAGGAAGACAAGAGTTACCTGAGTATCCAGGGGTCTGAACCAAACTCCCAAATCAGACCAGTGGCTACTGAGTCCATTCCAACTCATGGTGCCCCTCCCCCTCTATCACGTGGAACTGTGCTCCATGGGCTTCCCACAGGCTGGTTGCGGAGAATTCCATCACCAAGCCGGTAGCAGCCGGGCATTCCATCATTTGTGTCCCCCGGCAACAGGCCATGAATGGCTGCTTCTCAGGTCACCGCCTCAGCGGGTCTGGAGCAGTTGCTAAGAGAGCTGGGTGGGGGGAAGGTTTGGCCAGGCAGGGGGTTGGGAGGGAAAAAGAGGAAGAAAATGGGGTCGGGGGTGGGGAGGATAAGCACATCAGGAAGGGAGCCCCTGAAGAAGGCTGGGAGGCGCCCTGAGGCAGGAGGGGCACTCAGGCCAGGTGAAGACCCTAGTGGTGGCTGGATGTGGAGACGGACATACACCCAGTCTTACTCCAAAGCATGGGGGGTGGGTGGGTGTTCATGACCTTGGGCAGTGTGTGTCACCTCCCAGGGTCTCTGTGACACAGAGCTGGGCCAGTGACTTTGCAAAGTGACTTCTGGCCGCTCTCTTTCCCCCCTGCAAACCTTTATTATATCCAGGCCTTTGGGCCACTGAAGCCGATGAAGGAAAACTGGGACAAACCAGAATTTGTAAAACTCAGATGCCTAGGTGGTCAGTTGGAAGAGGACAAAGGAGGAGTTGATGATCTGCTAGGAGTTCAGTCTCCCTCTTATGTAGAAAGTAAGGGCAGACAACCACACCTCTTTCCGGGCCGAGTTGGTGGCCGGCTCAAAGATGGCGGCTGGCCGTGCTGCTCCGAATGGGTGTGGAGCTCCTCGTCCTGGCAATAATGCACTCTCCCACGTCACCCTGCTGGAAGGGCCCATCGCACTCTCCCAAGTCTCATCGCAGAGCTTCCCCTGTGCCCTTTCCCATCTCTCCCGCTCCATTTCACCCAGACTTGCGACGTCTCCAAACTCACTCCACGGAGTCTGCCGACGCAGAAGGTAGAACTTCCCCCATGGGTTTCTGAAACTGTGACTCTTTACAGAAGTTGAAAGCCTCCTCTGTCTCCTGTGGAGCAGCTGGTGGGTTCAAACTGCTGGCCTTGGGGTTAGCAGCCTAACTCACAACGCACGACACCATCTTGAGAAGTTTAGGTTGCTCCAATGTTGTCAGCCCAGTGGGTGGGGACCCGTCAGTGGGGGGACACTCAGCAGTGCCCCCAGGAAAGAAGCTGCTCAGCTTGCGTGAACTGGAGCCGGTGAAGGAATCCCATGGGCCTAACGCCAGTGGGACCTTTTAACAGCCAGACACACAGATGGCAGTACTGCCCCCAACTTCAGCTGTTTGTGGGACAGCTTCTGTCCCCCACGATCCCCCACTGTGGTGGGCACAGGGTTGTTCTCATGAACTAGGAACGAGGAAGTTCCTTTCGTGCCTTTTTGTTTTGTGCACCAACTCTCCAACACCAGACTCGGGATTCAGGACAGCAGCGTCCTGAGCATTCCCGGCAGGTGGGCGGCTGTTGGGAATCTCAGGGCCAGAGGCCAGCCGACTAGGAAGCTTTCCTGTGTGTGTTGGGGCCGGGCTGCTGGGAGCAAGGCCTGGTTTGGTGAGCTGGTCTGCAGCACGTCCCTACAGGCTCGAGGACCCAGCTGATGTTTGCCAGTCCAGGCCACTCTGGCAAAGGGGTCAGCTGTCCCCAAAGATCAGAGCGTCACCTGTTGTCCTGATCTGGCAGTCAGTTGTGTTAGCCTGGGTGGGGCTCCCCGCCTCCTGAGCACCGTGTCTGCCAGCCTACTCCCCCACCCCTCGTAGTGTCGTGCTCAGAACAGCCGGCCTGTCCGGCGCAGAGTGAAGGTGCTGCAGGAGGCGTCACGGATGCTTCTCCAGAGGAGGGAGCGGATTTCTGCTTCTCTTGTGGAGATGCCCTTCCCAGCGCATAACCTCTCCTGGGACTTGGTGTCTGCCTGACAGCTGTGCTGAAGCCAGCATAGCCAGCCAGGGTGTAACTGACCGCTGTCAGACATGTGGCTGCAGAACCCCAAGGGCAAAGCCATTCGAGTCTTGAGTATCCTGTGTCCACCTCCAGACAGCCCTCCTTGGAGAGGCGGGTGAGGGCCCGGGGTGCCACAGCAGGAGACTTGTTGCATTTAGACTTGGAAAGAAAAAGAGACAAACGAGCTTATGTCTGTGGGTAAGAGCCTCCTGATGAACTACCTCCGAGGGCCGGCACCCTTGACATGGAAAGTGGGGCAGGCTCAGCCCGCCTTGCCTCTGAGCTGCCCAGGGCATCCCTGGGCACTCCCAGCTCCCACGGTCCCTGCCCCCGGCTCCTGGCCCTCAGGCCATGCAGTGCGCAGCCAGTCACGCCAGTCACGCCGATGCCCCTGCTGCGTCCATCCGCAGGTAAGGGGGGACCAGAGGGGCACACACACACACACACACACACACACACACACGCATCCAGACACACACACTCCCACACATGCATCTTACCTACACACACATTTATACACACATATGTTCACCTGCTTACACACACACACATCCATCCACATTCATACACACTTTCCTACAGTGCTGACACACACAAACACAGATAGTTATACATACACTCACACATACACATACTGACCCACACATTCACTCACACATATACACTCATAGAGACACACAGATATACACATGTACATTCACACACTCATACACATTTGTACACATCAACACATCTTCAGACACACACAGATGCACACATGTACACACACACACACACACACACACAGAGTGAAGATGACCCCAGCAGACACAGATGAGCACCTAGGGTGGCCTGCTGCTGAGAGAACTGTGGCAAATGTATTGATGCTCGTTGCTGTTGGGTCGGTTCAGCTCATGATGACCCCGTGTACACCAACACGATGACCTCATGTACACCAACAGGATGACCCCGTGTACACCAACAGGATGACCCCCCTACATGTACACCAACACAATGACCCTGTGTACAACACGATGACCCCATGTACAACATGATGACCCCGTGTACACCAACATGATGACCCCATGTACAACAACATGATGACCCCATGTACAACAACAGGATGACCCCATGTACACCAACACGATGACTCCATGTACAACATGATGACCCCATGTACAACAACATGATGACCCCATGTACACCAACATGATAACCCTGTGTACACCAACATGATGACCCCGTGTATACCAACAGGATGACCCCGTGTACATGTACAACAACATGACCCCATGTACAACAACACGATGACCCCGTGTACAACAACACAATAGACCCGGTGTACACCAGCATGATGACCCCATGTACACTAACATGATGACCCGTGTACAACAACACAGAACACTGCCCTGTCCTGCACCATCCTCCCACCGGGACTGTGTTTGAGCCTGTGGTTGCGGCCACTGTGTTCCTCTGTCTCGTCCAGGGTCCTCTTTTCGCTGCCCCTCCACTTCATCCAGCACTTTACCACGTCCTCCTCCAGGGACGGACCCTTGCTGACAGCACGCCCACAGTCCATGAGACAGAGCCTCTCCGTGCTTGCTCCTCACGAGCATTCCAGCTGTGCTTCTCCCACAAGTGCTGTGCTTGTCCTTCTGGCCATCCACGGTGTTCTCAGTGCTCGCGCCGCACCATCGTGTGAAGGCCAATCGGGCACCCAGGTGGCACATTGCTAAGGAGCTCAGCTGCTCCTGAAAGGTCAGCTATTTGAACCCACCAGCTGCTCCATGAGAGACAAAGGTGGCAGTCAGTTTTCCAAGAGATTTACAGCCTTGAATGTCCTGGGGCCCCTCCGACTGTGTCCCTTAGGATCTCTGTGAGCCGGGATCCACAGGGTGGCAGGGAGTTAGTGATCTGCTTCTTACCGAGGGAGCAGCATCTATCAATTGTACTGGGACACTCCTGGTTCTACGCCTGCCCGCGTCCTCCTTGCAGAACGATCGCAGCAACAGTACCGTGTCGCGAATCTCAGTGGCATCATGACCTGCGACAGTCAGGATTCACGTGCTGTTTTAAGTATAATTTAAGTTTTTAACCCTTGTTATTTTGAGGATGATCTTCTCCCATCTATAGATTCAGATGTAACCGGGTTATGCAGTGGATCTGCCCAGATCCCAGGTGGCTGAGGGGCCAGTTTTGTGCTCTCTACAGACTTCATAGTTCTGGTTTTGGTTGTGTAAAAGCAACACATGTGCAGCTTACTTACTTACACACACACACACACTCTTATACATGCACTCACACAAACACAAATGCATACACTGATACAATCATACGTACTCATTCACATTTACACACACACACTCCTACACACACATTCACTCACAGAAACGCACACAGCGATACACACAAACATGCACTCATGCTCAAATACACTGGCACACATTCACTGTCACTAACACAAACCCACACACTGACACACAATCACACACACTCATCCATCCACATTTACACCCAGATCACTCACATCCACCCACCTACTCACACTAGCACAACTCACACCTATACACATTCACACACTCACCCCCGCATGCTCAGATACACTGAGTTTCACACACAAATTCACCCATTCACATGCACACACTCACACGCACTGACCCCCACACTGTCCATGCCCCACACGTAGGGAACACGCCCTGCCTTGCCTTTCTATTGTTCTCCAGCGTGGGAAGCACGGCTTACGTCTGTGGGCTCTGTCAAGAGCTGCTGGGGGAAGGTTTGCCCAGAAAAGGCCTGGGAATGGTCGTCGTGCTTGGGAACACTGGGAGTCATGGAAAAGGAGGAAGACTGCCAAGGAGGAGGGCTGATGGGGGGCGGAAGCACACCGGCTGGGGATGGAGCAGGACCCAGCAGAGGTCCATCCTGCTGCACGTGGGGTCCCTGCGAGTCAGGACCCACCCCATGGCACCAAATGACAGCAGAAGACCCAGGACGGTGGTGGACTCACCTGGGATGCAGCAAAGACCCCACGTGGAAAGTGGATGGGACAGAATCACATAAAGATGTACAGCCTCCAAACGCCAAAGCGGTCAGTTCTACTCTGCGTGGGAGGTCGCTATGGTTTGGAATCAACTGGATGGCAGAACGGGGGACTAGTGAGAAGCGGCTCTGCACTCTGAAACTTCTCTGCTGGGACACCCCCAACACGGCCAGCCCGTGTGAACCTCTCCTCTCTGTGTACCCAACCCACCTCCAAGGGGAGCCAAGCTCGGAGAAGACAGACAGGGACCCTAAAATAAAGAGGCGTGTAACTGAACGAAGGACTGAGGTGGCATTCACTCAGGAGCCAAACTCACGGCCTCGATCAAGCCCATTCCAAACCATCACGACCCTGTCGCGCGGAGCAGGGCTGCCCCTTCTGGGGTTTAAGGCTGTAAGTCGTTATAGGGGCAGGTAGCACTGCCTTCTACCCACAGAGCAGCTCGTGGGTGGGGTCAAACCTTGGCAGCTCAATGGGTAGCCCTCTGATGCCATTGGTTGAGAACAACCACATCAGAAGCCGCAGGACAAGGCTTAGGCCTGGACTGTCCTCTAACCCTCAAAGTCTAACCGGCCCTTTAGGCTTGGGTGTGGGTTCAGAACCGAACCGTCTTGCTGGATGAGTCCGCCTTGGAAGGATACAGAAAGCCCGAACTGGAACAAGGCGATGATGTCTCCTGCCCCAGGTTTCCCTGGGTCTAGTGACCAGGTGTGGCCTGCAACCGAATCCCCATTAGATGGTTCTAACCCGTCGTGCAGGTCACTGGGTGAAGAAAAAGAACAAAATAAAACACCCCGGCTTTCAAAGAGCGAGCCACATGAAGAGTGTGAAGCCCCCAAACACGGATTTGATGCAAAATCATGTTTCCAGGAGAACATGAGGGGCAGAGGCTGTTTGTCTTGGTCTTGGCAGCCAGCTCCAGCACGCTCGGCAATGGGGGCTGCGGGGGTGCCTGTGACCCTGTCCAACTCAGCCACAGCAGGCTGCGGTAGTCCCTCATGCCCCCGATTGGCCCCCCACAAAGAAAAGAAATGTCCACGACCCCGGTTCTTATCCCTTCCCTCTTGCCTCTGTCTCCGCATCAAAACAAGGGGTGGAGCCAGCCCACAGGGCCCGTCCAGCTCTGGGTCACCTCTTCTGCTGACCATGTGGACTGGGCTCCGGCTCTCAGAAGAAGTGCGGCCTCTGTGGAAGCTAGTTGATGGTGAACCCTGAACCCTGTGAAAATGTGAAGCCCACCAGCATGGGGTCCCCAGGGGTATCCAGCTGGCCCCTGATCCCCAGTGGGCCACAGGGAAGAGGCTGGGGCCCTGCCTTTTGAATGACGCCCTGTGGTCCCCACCAGGCAGGTTTCTGGAGGGCGAGAATTCGGAGCCACTCTTCTGGTTCCCTCTGGGCTGCTTCGTTCAGAAAGGGAGGTGCAGGCAGGGTTTCCTGTGCTCACCTCTGGAGGTTGACAGAGGGGGTTCCCCCATGCCCACCACCTCCCACCCTTCCCCATTCCCCACCCCAGCCTTTGCCAGAATGCTGTTTCCAGCTATATTTCCATTCCGGTTCCTTGTCTATTGGTCCAAATTGTCTTATTCGAGGCATTTTCTGCTGGCTTCCTACCAGCAAACTCCTGGCTCTCCTGTTGTAGGAGGGTGGTAGCTACAACCTTGCCTGGGCACTCACAAGAAATAAGGCTCCGTTTGGGATGCCACGGTGTTTGTGTTGAGCTTTGGAGAAGCAGTGGGTGTGCATGGGGGTGGGGTTGTTCTTGAAAGAAGGGAGCCCAGTGAAGCTAAAAAAGTGGTGGTGGTGGTGGTGGTGGTGGTGTGGTATCAGCGAGCTGGTCTCAACTCATAGCAACCTATGTACTGCAGGACAACACACCTCCTGGCTTTTAAGTTTGAGCTCATTGTGGAAGTGAACGTGGTCGATATGTCTTATGGAAACTCTTCATTTTCACTGCCCCTCTAACTTCACCAGGCACAATGTCCTTCTCCAGGGACTGGCCTCTCCTGACAACCCGTCCGAAGTAGGAGAGGAAGTTTCATCAGCCGCACCTCTAAGGCACTCCCTGTTCTCTTGGCAGCCCACGGTATTTTTAATGTTCCCCGCCGGCACCATCGTTCAACGTTACTACCTGCGCGTTATGTCGTTGCGTGCCATGGAGTCGATTTCTGATTCCTGAGAACTCCCACAGGACAGAGTCCAACTGCCCCACAGGCTGTCATCTTGGTGGGCACAGAATGCCAGGTCTGGGTAGGTTTGAACTGCCCACCTTTCAGTTAGCCAGCTAGGCCTGGACACTTGGTGAATAACTGCACTGCCTTTTGTGACTGATGGAATATTTGTAGCTTGTGGATTCTCAGCGTGGACTAGCAGTGCCACCCCCACTGAACAGATCAGAAAACCAAGGTTCCAAGAGGCTTGCCAAGGTCCAGTGGGCTCCATCAGCAGCTGAGCAGGACCTGGGCTGGGGAGGGGGCTCAGCCCCCAAACCAGGGGAGGGAGGGGCAGCACGCGTCCAGGCTGCCTCCTGTCCTGGAAGACACAAAACCACGGTATCTTGTCACACTTGCCTCCCAATTCCCCCTCTGCTGCTTTCAGGAAGTTGTCTTGGCCCCTTCTCCAGGGTCCCAGGGAACAGCACGTGGCAGGCGCTCAGAAGTTTGATGAAACACTGACTAGCCCACTAGCCGTCTGCCAGAAAGTCTGGTGATCACTCGCGACTCCTCCCCCGCACTGCCTGGGAGCCCGTCCTGACTCAGAGCACCCCTGCAGGACAGAGTGGAAC
>NW_022103915.1:9111113-9114924 GCF_000313985.2 Echinops telfairi
TGTCAATCATCTCCTACGGAGCAGCTATGGGCTCCAGTCACTGATCTTTCAGCCTAACCCCCCCCCAAAAAAAGGTTCTTTTTGGTTTTTGTTTTATATAAACTTTTATTGAGACATAATCCAAATATCATACAATGATTCAATCAGATCAAGAAGTGGCGCACAATCATCACCACAATCCATTTTAGAATATTTTCTCCTTCCTTCTACTCCTTGTTATTGGCTCCCCATTTCCCCCCAACCTCCCCTGCCATACTCACCCCCACCTCCACCCCTGCTCTGCCAAGAACAACCCAGTTACTGCCTCTTATAGACCCACCCATCCGGGATTTCACATGCCGGGAAACCTACAAAAATACAAGACAAAGGGTGGTAAAAGCTAAGGGCTATAATGAAATAAACCAGGGGGAAACCCCCAGTTGGGAAGAAAATGAAAACTGTTACAAACTAGAACACCTTTATATTTTTTTGGAACAACTTTAAAATGATCAAATGATACGGTGTTAGATCTTAACTGAGTTCTATCTGGCATCATCCAGATGGCGCTCTGTGACACGGCGATTCCCATCCTGGGTCTGTGTTCGCAGGGGATTCACCGAGGCTGCATGCCTGTGTATTTCCACTTCACCTTTTTTTAAACTGCTAATACTTCAGATGTGTGAAAAAAGGAGATCGGATCAGAGATTACATTTTAACCACTCAAATCAGTTGTTACATTTTAACTACCCAAATCAAATGTTACAATTGAATCTACTAAAATGGTCTCTACTATACTGTCCAGTAACCAGACTATTCACATCCCTGGACTCCTCCACCAAGGTTCTAATGCCTAATAATCATAACTGTTAACAGAGGTTAAACAAACAAATGAGCAAATCCTCCCTGTCATTGACTCAACTCTTCCCCTTGGGACACACCAACCGTGTAGGGCAGAGCAGAACCGCCCCTGTGGGTTTCTGAGATGGTAACTGTTTATGGGAGTAGAAAGCCTCATCTATCCCCAGAGGAGCAGCTGGTGGTTTCGAACCGCTGACCTTGTGATGAAAAGTCCAACCTATAACCACTACGCCACCAGGGCTCCTTATAACACAGGTTGGGCGCTCACAATACCGAGCACCAGCATGTTCAAGGTAAGTTCCCCTTATTGGGCCCATTCCAAAGAAGAGGAAACAGAGGGTGCTTGTGGGAACAGCCCAAAGTTGCACACTCAGGAAGTCTAACAGCAGAGGCCAGCTCAAAACTTCTAATGACACTGAGCCATCTGTCCCTAGAGGAAACCCATTTGGGATGATGGGGTGGGGTGCCGCTTTACCTTCCCAGCTGCACGGGCCCTGCCCCCACCTGCCCTGCCTGCCCTGTGGTTTCCCCTGGGTCAGACAAAAGGAATTAAACGTTTCCTAACGACCAACTGGATCTTTGCAGAGACCGTGCATGTAGAAAGCTGCATGCAAAGCAAAGTGCGTTACCAAATGCCAAGGATGATGACAACTGGTAATCACCCTCCACACCTGCAGCCCGACAGTGACGGAGTCAAAATGATAATAGAGCCATAATAGGACACCTGGAACCGTTGAGGATGATAATAGAGCCATAATAGGACACCTGGAACTGTGGAGGGCAAGGATGGGAGAGGCCCTTTGTGCTCATCTCCTAGGACGCTGCGGATAATGACCCATTAATGGGTGGGTTCCAAGGGAAGGCCAGGCAGTAACAAAGCAATCTGTCCCTGAGAAGTATAACCAGATGCTGCTTAGAAGTGATTATGGAGAAGTCCCGTCTCACGTCCTTTGGACACGTCGTCATCGTCATCGGGAGAGACCAGTCCCTGGAGAAGGACACCGTGCTTGGTAAAGTGGAGGGCAATGGAAACGAGGAAGGCCTTCGATGAGACGGATGGACACAGTGGCTGCAACAGTGGGCTCCCACAGAATTGTGAGGAGGGGGCAGGGCCCGGCGGTGTCTCACACAGTTGTGTCAGGGGTGGGGGGTGGGTCTCCAGGAGTAGGAACCCCTTCTGGGCACTCAACAAGGAGACACGGAAGAGGGCGTGGCTGCCACGCAACCCTTTTAATCCAAGCTAAAGACAGCCTTGTGAGTTGGCATGGGATACAGCCCATGGGGAGTTCAAGGCTGTGATTTTTTTCCGAACCACAGGGCTAGGTTCTCTTCCCAGTTGCCCCTGAGTGGGCATGGACCGCCAGCCTTTCAACTATCAGCTGCTTTGGATGCAGTCAGCAGGGAGATGCTCCCTGGGACAAGACCTCAAACCCAAACCAAACACACTGCCATGGAGTCGACACCAACCCACAGCGACCCCCAGGACAGGGTAGAATTAGAATTGCCCCTGTGAGGTTCAGCAAATGTAACTCTCTACGGGAGTAGAAAGCCGGTCTTTCTCCAGACAGGTACTTAGTACTTTGCAACTCCAGTCTTTCCTGTCTGGATCTGGCCAGCCCCATCCCGCCTCCTTAGAAGGCAGGAGATGACGTTCTGAGGAGTTAGAAGCTGCCCTAGCTCTCGTGTTTCGTGGAGGGGCCTCTGCTGTTTTCATTCTTACAGGGGTTGGCCGAGTCTCAGTTAGCACTGATTGAAAAGACTAAAGTGTAAAACAGGACCTGCTAGAGTATATGTGCTGGGGCAGGCATGTGTCCCATTGATAGGCTAAGGTAGAAGAGGGAGCCAGAGCTCTGCACCCAGTAAGACCAGGGATGAATTTAGCTTGGGAGTCCCCAAGAGTCCTGGAGGTGTAGTCTTACCTATTGGTCTGTGGTCCGAAAGGTCAGCAGTTTGAAACCACAAGCTGCTCTGAGGGAGAAGGACAGGGCTTTCTAGTCTGGTGAACCGGCTCAGAAACTCGGTGGACAACAGTGAGTCTTTGGGGAGTCTTTTGGGGAGTCCCTGGAGTGGAGGGGGAAGAACCAACCATACACATATGCAATTACTCGAAAAAAATAAGAGCTGGCTTGTTGGCGTTCAAAGTGCAGGAATCCCGGGAAAGGAGGGACAACAGGAGTCCCTGGGAGGTAAGGTCCAGGGGAGGGGCAGGGCTTGCTGGCTCCAGCCCTCAAGTGGTAGGAGGAATTTGGCAGGCTCCATCCAAGGCCAGGCTACTGCAACTTCAGGCAATCGCAAGCGCAAAGGCACGGAGGCAGATAAGGCAGAAACTCCACTACAAGGCTGCTTAGTTAGATGTGGCAGGCAGGATCAGGGGTTGGAGAGGGTGGAGGATGTTTGTGGTGTAAGGGGGCGGGGACACATTCTTGGGCCTGGGTTTGTGGGAAGTCCAGAATCTGCGTGGAATTCACCATCTTTGTGCCTCCAGGGCCGACTTGGCAGCCCTGGGGGTCAACTAAAGGAGCCCTGACCGATACCCCGTGCCCAGTAGCTCCACGCTGGGAATGTGGCATGAGAGGGTCCGGATGGGGCGCCCCCACAGGCAGCGTGGCTGATGGGTGTCACTTCCTTCTTGGATTTCGCGCCTTGTGGCAGAGTGCCCGTTTAGGCTCGGTGAGGGCCACGCGTGACAGCTGCCCCCACCCCCACCCCACCAAGTCTGGGCGCGCAGAAGGACTGTCCCTGCCCCAGAGCCAGTCAGCTCCCCAGGATGGACCGCGGGCGACTGCCCAGGCCTAAGGGGACAGCGTCACCAGCGCGAACTGGGCCCCCCAGGGTCGCGACAGCGCGCGGGCCAGCGCGCCCTCCGCCGTGCCACCCTCCGGGCTGGAGGAGGTGCGGGAGCCAGCTCTGAGCGCGCGCGGACCCGGCGCGCCCCTTTCCCGCCAGGCCGGGTGGTGGCCCGGGTGGGGCGGCC
>NW_022103915.1:9115219-9153542 GCF_000313985.2 Echinops telfairi
CCGCCGTGACAGCTGCGGGCTGGCGGGCGCGGAGTTGTGGTTTAAACGCAGACGCTCCCCGCCCGTTGCGGAGTGAGTCCGCCCGCCCTGCGCTCAAAGCCCCAGCGCTCCAGCCTCCAGAGCAGCTCCCGTGTCCCTGAAAGCGCGCCCCAAGCCTCTGAGACGCCTCCTGCGTCCTCCCTGTGCCTCTCGGGCGTGCGACGTAGCTGTCATCCGGGCTGACGTGCTAGGGATATCCCCTGGTCTCAGCAGCACTTGGGGCGGGGACCCCGCCCCCCCCCCCCCCCGCGGACGACCACAAGGTCTGGAAACAGTGTGGGCTGTTGGGAGGGAAGTCCCTGGTTCTGACACCCGGGCTGTGCAGCCTTGGGCAAGCCGGGCCCCTTCTCTGGAGTTGCCGCGAGTCTGAAACTAGGGAGTCGGTGCGGCACCGGCTCCGCGCTGGAAGCACTCAGATCTTGCTCCAAACGTCGAACTTAGTGGGGCTGCCAGCACGGCCAAGGTCAACCCGGGTGGGCGCTGTGCCCCAGGCCGCCCACCTGTCCCTGGAAAGGAATCCTGCCAGTTGGGGCGATGGAGAAATATTCACACATTGTCTCATTTTTGTCTTCTCCAGTCGGGAACCCTGGCCTGGCTCTCTTCCCCGGAGGCCTAGCCACCTGGGGACAATAGCAGGGTGCTCAGTCCGGGGCTGCCCTGCTCCTGCCCCCATGGGGAGAGTGAGGGCAGGGAGAACTCATGGGGGAAAGTGAGTGTCCCTCCAGAGAAGGAAGCCCGTCACCAACTCGCAGCCTGAGCCAGACTGGGCAGTGTCCCCCTCCACCCTTCCCACCCACTCTCCCCACCCCCCAGCCAATAAAAGGCAAGGAAAGTGGCCCAGAGAGAGAGTGCTTTGCCCTGAGCTGCACAGGAGACAGTCAACTGCAGCCTAGTGACAGGCCCTGCACAACTGAGATGTCAGGCAGCCCCCTCCCCCAGGGGTGGGGCGGCGAGGGCCCAGTGCCCACGCCCACGGTTGGTTGTCACGTTGTTGCTTCCGGTAACCGTCCCCAGCGGGGCTCCCTGACACGTGTGATCTGCACTTTCACATTCCTGCGCCTGAACAACTCTGGCCAGCCCGCTCCACAGCTGTGCCAAGCCTGCTGGCGCAGGGAGTCCGCTTTCAGAGGAGAGGCCCCTCTGGGGAGGCTGGCCAGGGGCGTGGGTGGGAGGATGTGTTTCTGGAACTCACATCATACCCGAGGAGTTCTAAGGGGAAACCGTGGCATTTGCCGGTGGACCCGAGAACCAGGCTGGGGGTCTGTGGATACAGTCGGCCTCTGACATCGAGGACTCCCTCCTGGTGAGTGTGGGCTGGGTGCGCTGCGGCTGCCTCCATGGGAACCAGCCTCCAGCTGAGTGTGAATGTTGTCTGCCACTGCAGGGCTGGCCCTGCCCAGCTGCCCGCTGACCACCTGACCCCGAGCCTGCCACTGGGGCCGCTGAGAGCTCCTTGGTTGGCGGAGATGGTGGGCTCCAGGGGGCGGACTCCCCCTACACTATACCACTGCCTGCAAGCTCCCTGAAGGCTGTGGGCATGACAGGGGCCCTCCCTGTGACTTAGGAATGAGGGTGGCAGAGGCTGACTCCGCTTCCAGTCCCTGTTGTGTGACCTGGGACAAGTCTCTCCACCTTTCTGAACTTGGCTTTCCTTCTCCAGGGCAGGGGGTGAGGATGAGGGTTGGGGGCCGTGAGCATCAAAGAAGTGTTCTCTGTGCTGGGCCAGCCGCTGCCACTGTTGGTGATGAGGGGCCGGGTTGGGCATCTTAGTGCCCCCTGGGCTCTGTGCCTTCTCTCTGTGTGTCTTGATTTCCCCTTGTCTGTCCAATGTGGAGTGGCCCTGGGTCACCCTCCTGGGGGGTGAGGGTGGGGTTCATCCCCAAAGGATGGCCTGAGACCCCTGGGAGAGATTGGGGGAGGGGGCTCCAGGAGTGTGTCTGTGAGGTCATACAGAGCACCCCGTCTCTCACCTGTCCACCCCACAGTCGGCGGCATGTGCCCCTCAAGCCCGCCCTCCGCCTCCTTGCAGAAGAGGAGGCCTAGATTTAGAGGTCAGAAGTGGGGGAGTCAGGATTCGAACCCAGGGCCTTTAACGCACTTCTTTCCATTGGGCACCCCACACCAAACAAACTCGCTGCCTTCGAGTCAATTCTGACTCACAGCGGCCCCGGGACCGGGCAGAATTGCCCTTGTGGGTTTCTGAGAGAGACTAACTTTACGGGAGTAGACAGCCTGGTGTTTCTCCAGACAGGTACTTGGTACTTGGCAGTCCGGTGTGGTGGTGATCCTTTCATTCCGGATTCTGCACACTGTTGTAAGCCCACCCCACCCCCACCCCCACCCCCCGTGTGTGCATGTGCTATACTTCATAGGAAACCTATACTGACCACGCAGGACCCTGATGACTGTTAAAAGTTGTTAGTGCTTGGGGCAGGGAATGTTCCCCATGCTGTTTCTTCCAGTCACAACTAACAGTAGCCCAACAGGGCCCCCCAAAAGAGCCCTGGGGGCAACAGGGGGTTACAAGTTGGGCTGGTGGCTGCAAGGTCGGCAGTTTGAACCCATCAACCGTTAAGAATGAGAAAGAGGAGGCTTTCTCCTCCCATGATGATTTCCAGCCCCTGAAATCCACAGGGGGAGCAGTTCTATTCTGTCTTACAGGGTTGCGTCGGCTCAATGGTGGTGAGTTCAAACAGAGCTGAAGACACTTCCCTTGTGGGAGGCTAGGTGGGTGATCGAGTTCTTGGGGGACAGCTCCATCTGGGAGGCACTCTAGAAATAACGGTTATCGTTGATTTTGTCCTTCTTGGCGGGTGGAGCAGCGTCTGCAGCCAGGTTGTATGGCTACTGACCACACCGTGAGCCCCTGACAGGAATGAGTGTGCCAGCAAGGACTCGGGTACATCTCAGCCCCAAAGTAAAGGACCGCAAAGACTCCAGAAGTTCCACTCTGTCACTGTGGGTGGCGATCAGGAGGGCCACTTGGGGTGCTTCCAAAGTGTCTGTCGCATGCATGTTTCTGTCCCCAGATATCCCATGTCACAAAATTAAACAGGCTTGAAAAAAGGCCAAATCAAGGTGCTGATCTTTAGGGACAAGGGCCTGTGACCAGGGAGGGGCTGCTGGATTCTCAGTGATGTCTTGGAACTTGCTATATTCTATTGTGGGTTTTTTCCCCCCAAGCCATGGACTTGTGGTCGGTAACATTTTAAAAAAATGTATCACCATTTATAAATAGAACATATAGATATACATATAGATGAATCTCCAATGCATTACAAAAAGTTATTTCTTTGCTAATAGAAAAAATCTATATGTGCATTCTATTTGTAAACGATGTATACTGGTGTATGCACTGAAGGGCTCAATGACTAGGGTGAAAGGCCAGCAGTCGGAGCCCACCCAGCGACCCCTCAGAAGACAGGTGATCTGCAAAGAAAGGTCACAGGCTGGACAAACGGACGGAGCAGGTCTCTGCGCACATGCGGTTGCCATGTGTTCGAAATGATTTGATGGAGACTAACAAGTTCAACTAAACACGCACACATGCACACGCATGCACACACGAGGCTTCCAAAAGTTTGTTGGGAAATCGAATGGATAGCCGTGTCCACACCGCCCACATACACATTTGTACCTGGACGTTCTGTTACTGCCAGGCGTACGTTGTTAATTTGAAAAATGATCCGACAGTAGATCTTTGCCAGCTGTCAACACTAGGAAATGTGGGATCACGAGATAGTCGCTCAGTGAGGAGTGGATGTACTTCCCATCTTACAATGCTACAAACAAATGCCAATAAAAAATGTAAAGGTCACAGAGAACGTCAGGAAATCAGACCAGACGCTTCCCTCGGAGTCAGATGTTCATCTGATTGGAATGAAACAAAGGCAGATCCTGCCCTGAGTCATGAGAACTCCCTCCTCCGGAGAAGTCGTCTCTCTCCCCAGTGTGGTTCGGGCGCACGTGATCAAGGAGAAAGAGAGCCCCAGGAGTTTAAAGCTCTGCCTAATGATTTATGCTTGAGTCACCACACCCCAAAATGTTTGAGTGGGGAGGAACCGCGGGTCACCAGGACCCATGGGCAGGTTTTGCCACTGACGGGAGGACCCCGGCCAAGGTCAGTTTTGGGCACCTACACTGGGAAGACAGTGTGCTCTGGGCTGCCACACCTGTGTGACTCCCAGGAGGACGCCACGGCCTGCCACACCTGCATCCTGGCTGGGCCAAGGGCTGCAGCTTCGGGCAGACAGCAGGGCTGGTAGTATTTGGAGATGATACTGATGTGACACAGTGCAGGGAGACCACCACCACCCACCACCCAGGGACCACACACTTCACACTTGCAGCCCGCCCATGTGGGCTCCCTGCCCTCCTGCGTGGCCCTGTAGGAGACATGGACACCCTCCTTGAGCTGCTCTTTGCCCGGCACACCTGATAAAAACGCAACCCCCTGGCCGAGTGGACTCCACTCACATGGGCCCAAGGTGGGCGGGAGTAGAACTGGGCTGCAGAGGGCTTCCTTGGCACCGCCTGGTAGGTTCGAACTGACAACCTCTAAGTTTGTGTTGTGAGGCGCTGGGGAGTGGAGACCCGATGCCCAACAGAATGAAAACACCGTGCTGTCCTGGTCCGGCCCCTGGCCTTGGCCGTGTTTGAGCCTTTGGCTGTAGCCGCTGTGTCCCGCTGTCTGACTGAGGTCTGCCTCTTCTCCCCTGACCCTCTGCTTCACCCAGCATGAGGTCCTTCTCCAGGAACTGGCACCTCTTGATAACCTGTCCTGAGCATGTGACATTCTGGAACTTTCTGGCTGTCCTCTTTGAAGACAGACTTGTCTGTTCATCTGGCAGCCCCTGGTGGTTTCACTAGGCTTCAGCAGGCTGTGATTCCAACCCATCAACTCTTCACCCGCCTCCCTTATTCACTGTCCGGCGTTTGCAAGGATTGGAGGTGATTGAAAGCACCATGGCTTGGGTCAGGTAGTAGGGGAACACAAATTGCACCACCCATTTAAGCCCTTCCTATGGGAGCCCTGGTGGCACAGTGGTTATGAGTTGGGCTACTAACTGCAAGGTCAGCAGTTCGAAACCTTCTGTCTCCCCTTGGGGGAAAAAGGAGGCTTTCTACCCCTGTCAAGAGTTACAGTCTCAGAAACTCACAGGGGCGGTTCTACCCTGTCTTACAGGGTCTCGGCAACACAGCATCAATCCCATGGCAGTTAGTTTCAGGGTGTTTTTTGTTTTTTTAGGGGAGACATCTCCATCCTCATTAGACAGGAGGAAAGATGGAGGGGTAGAGGGTTGAGACTAGCTTTAGGTTTAGGACACAGGCAGGCTGGGATTGGGGCACAGGCGAGCACCCCGACAGTTGCCCTGGGGTTGCTGGCCCGAGAAGAACCTGCGGAGGCAGCAGCAGGCAGTGACCCTTGTCCCTTTAAACCCTGTTGGGTGTGAGGGACGCCTCTGCAGAGGGAGCTGCGAAGAGAAAGGATGGCCAGGGGTGAAGAAGCAGGACCGGGAACGGGTGATTTCCCACGAGGCTGAGCACACCACTGCTTGCCACAGCAGAGGAGCCCGGGCAGGAGGAGAAAGGGCAGCTGTCACAACAGCAGCGTTCAGACGCCCCTGAGCCTTGCCAGCTGGCGAGCACAGCCCTGGACAGGGACGTCTCCGCCCGGAGGCTCCCCACCAGCCAGTCAGAATGGATTTACGGCAGGCTTAGGAAAACACTTCCATCTCATCAGCTCTCTTTGTGCTCAAATCACCTGCCTTCGCTGCCATGTGAGTGTGGGCAAAAGGTGTGCCAGCCCTCTCCGATTTCCCGCAGGAAAAACAGGGCTGACCACACCCCGGCCCCGTGGGTTCTGGTGAGAGCCTGGCGCTGCCGACGATGAAGCGCTCGGGGGTCTAACCAAAAGGTTGCTGATTCCAGGTCCCTCCAAGGTGCCTGGAAGAATGGCCTGTCCCTAACCCACTGCTGCTGGTTCCGGCTCACTGTGACCTTATCTATTCTAAGGTCCCCAGGGTCTCAGAGCCTGGGAGTCTTTATGGGAGCAGGCAGCCTCCCCTTTCTCCCCTGCGAGGGACTGTCTGGTTTGAACTGGCAGCCCTGTAGTTAGCAGTCCGGCGCTTAGCCCCCTGAGCCACTAGGCTCCCTTAGAAGCTAGACCACCGCATATGTTTCCGAAAAACCAGCCATTAAAAACGGGACGGGGACTGCGGTGAGGATGCCACAACTCTCTAGTACATTCAGTCCCCTGAGTTATGTGGATGTGAACTGCATGCCAACAAAACCGAAACCTTGGTGTGTGTGTGTGTGGTGGGAGACACCCCGATAGAGCCCTGTTCTCCTCCGACATACGTGGGATCGGCGTTGGTCGGGATCTGCGAGAAGGCAGCTCATGGGTTTTTTGTTGTTGGGCGGCGAGAGACAACAGGCCGTGTGCCTGCGGGCTTAGACGAGGAACAAAAGACAGTGTTTGTGTCCACGGTGGGGTGTGGGTGTGCGTGTGTCTGCGCGTGTGTCAGTCTGAGTGAGTGTGTGTGTGTGAGTGTGTCTGCGTGGGTGTGGGTGGGTAGGCTCAGTGAATGCCAGAAGCCAGCCTGAGATGACCGAGTCTGAGCCTTCCATTTCACTGAGCTCCTGACATCAAGTCGACCCTGACTCACAGATACTCCAGGACGGGCTGGGGCTGCCCCCAAGGGGACAACTCTGAGACCCCAACTCTGTATGGGAGCAGAAAGCCTCTTTTTTCTCCCATGGACCGTCTGAACCTAGGCTTTGACTGTTGGGGAAACTGAGGCCCTGCAAGCAGAAATCGTGATTCCCAGTCTCGAAGGTGCTCTCTGCCTGAAGAGCCTGTTTGTCCTACCCTCCTGTGCCACCGTGCTCAGGACTTGACCAGTGCGCGCGCATACACACACACACGCGCACGCATGCACTGTGGAGTAAGGCGGGGCCTGTTTCTTGCCAATTAACCGGAAAGCTTTATTTGAGATCACACACACACACACACACACACACACACACACACACACACACACACAGAGGCATGGATAGAGTAAGGCAGGGACTGTGTCTTGCCAATTAACCCGAGAGCTTTATTTGAGATCTGAGTGGGGCTGAGCCTTCCCAAGTGACGCTTGTGGAAATAACACCCCCGGCTGACTCACTCACTCGGGCCGCCTCTTCCTGGTTTCCGTAGAAAGCTGGGGGCCCTTCTGGACCTGAGGGAGAAGCCCACAGCTTGGTGGAAGCCCTTGACCTGCCCCTGAGCCAGCTGGGATTGCTGCTTTGTGAAAGCACAGGTGGAGGTGAGGCCACCCCTCAGGTGCCCTGAAGTCTGGATGCTCCCACACCACAGAGCTCCACCCTCCTCCCACCAGAGGCAGGTCCCTGCAGCTGCTGGCTCCCTGCCTAACCTTCCACGACTCCGAGGGTTAAGTCCCAAGTCCCTAGTCCCTGGCCTACCCTGCTGACATTCCCAGTTATCCTCCACCTGGGCTCGCCCTTCATCCCGAGGCCCCAGCCCCTCCCTGGACTTCTGTACCTGTGCCTTACTCCCGCAGGCCTTCACTCTGCCCACGGCTCTTCTCCCTACTGCCCATTGAATGCCACCTCCTAGAAGCCCTCCGGGGGCACCTCCGATGGGGCTGGGCATGACTCCTCACCTGCACCGAGCCCTCCAGACTGTGGCCTCCCTGTGGGCAGGAACACAGGGCTTGCAGCGTCCCAGCCTGGGTGCCGGGTCAGGGTGTCAAGGCGTCTGCACTCCCATGTCCTGCCCTCCCTGCGAGCTTCACAGTTGCAACCTCATGGGAACCTGGCGACGAGGAGCAAGCCTGTTGGTGTCACTTTCTCCAAATCGTGTGTCCCATGTCAGCCATTCTTGCGGCCTTTCAAACGTCGTCTGCACGATGCTGCTGGGCTCTGACTCGTGTCAACGGAGCCTTGCCCACGTGCACTCAAGCTCACTGAGTCCATGACGACTCATAGCGACCTCAAAGAACAGGGTAGGACACCCCCCCCACCCCCGGCCCTGTGAGTTTTCGAGACTGTAACTCTATGTGAGTAGAAAGTCCCGTCTTCTTCCAGAAGAGCTGCACATACTCTCAAAACTACTGACCATGAGCTTAGTAGCCCAGCACGTAACCACGATGTCACCAGGGCTCTTGAGTGAGTTTCCTGGTACTGGTGAAGCTGTGGGTTACGTGTGCAAGGTCAGGGATTCAAGCCCACAGGAGAAAAAGACGAGGCTGCCCATCATCCGTGCCATCGGGATCCAGTCTCCGCTGGCTCGGGGGCAGTGGTGGGAGGGGAACCCTAACCATCACGTGACTCTTTATTACGGTCTTCACTGGGCTGCAGTGGTCTGGCCTGTGCCTGCCATACCTCTGGATCCATCTGCAAGTTTTCATGGAATGAAAAGATAGAACATTTCAAACAAGGGCTTTTAAAGCTTCGGAGAGCTGGTGCTGGCTGTACCCACGGGGCCTGGGCAGGGCTGAGCTTAGAGTTTACAGGACCTAGGAGAGAGGTGAGCTCAGGGGTCCTGACTGGGTGGGGTGGGGTGGGGTGTGTGTATGTTGTCATCTCCCTTCACTGCACAAAGGGGGCTTCTTCTTGCTACTCTATCCATTTTCCCCAGAGCGGGGGGCCTGCCGGGTGTAACTTCCCCATCTTTCCTGAGCGCCCCACACTTTTCCCACCTGTGCCTTATGCCCTACCCTCCACCCACCTCCCCCAGGTCTCCTGGCAGTCACAGTCCAAGCACACCCCAGGGCCAGTCCCCATCCTGGCCCCCTGTCTCCCTGTCTGTCCAGCACCAGTCACCCCCTATGCCTCTTCCCTTGTTTGTGCTGTGATAACCCTATCCCCTCTGTCGTCAGCCTCCTTGCACAAGGGCCCCGCACGGTCCCCGTGTAGACTGGGCTCTTGTGATCGCCAGGTCTTTCTTCTGAGCCTGTGGTAGCCAGGGTGTGGTGCTGAAACCTGCACAGCATCGTAGCAACGCGCAAGCCTCCACAGACAGAAGGGCGGTGGCTTTGTATGAGGCAGACCGACTCGGGAAAATTCAAACTCCCTGCCATCGAGTTAATACCGACTCATCTTGAACCTACAGGACAGGGTAGACCTACCCTTGTGGGCTTCAGAGTCAATGTAACTCTTTACAGGAGTAGCCAGCCTCACGTTTCTCCCATGGAGTGGCTGGTAGTTTTGAACTGCTGACCTTGCAGTTAGCATCCAACGCATAACCACTACACCATGAGGGCTCTGGTGTCCCCTGCAGAATGAGAGGGTACCACGCTTGCCTGGCCGGCCTCCTCCAGCAGGGTGTAGACACCACGGGGCAAGGGCTGTTTTGTCCCTGGAGCCTAGCTGTCTTGGGTCTCTGCTGCAGCTGTTACCGCAAACGGGAGGATTGAGAGAGCCAAGGCCTGGTCTCCCGTCCTGAGGCTGGAAGTCTGGGTCTGGCTTCTGGCAGGCCTCCCTCAGAAACCAAACTCCCTGTCAGAGAGTCAATTCCAACTCATGGCAACCCTACAGGGCAGGGGAGAGCGACCCCTGTGGGTTTCCCAGACTAACCCTTGTTAGGAATAGATAGTCTTGTCTTCCTCCCCTGAAGGGACTGGGGTCTTGAACTATTGACTTAGTGGTTCGCAGTTGAATGTGTAACCCACTACGCCACCGGGGCGTCTACTGGCAGGACTCACACTCAAAACTCACTGCTGTAGAGTTGATTCCAACCCATGGTGACCTTATAGGACCGAGTAGAGAGCTGCACCTGGTATTGTCATCTTCATGGGAGTAGACAGTTTCATGCCTCTCCTGTGGAGCAGCCAGTGCGTTCCAACTGCCGATCTTGTGGCTAGTAGTCCAGTGTGTAACCCCACGACCTCAGGGCTCCTTCGGCCAGACTAGGCTCTAGGCTGTGGCTGTGGTGAGGCCCTTCCTGGTGTCTGTTGGCTGTAGCTTCCTGTGTTTGGGGGCACTCCGGGGCTGGTGGTGGGCCCCGAGGTGTCTTCCCTCTGCGTGTGACTTTTCTCAGGTCTGCAGTCCCTCTTGTCAGACACCACTCAGAAGGCAGTGGGCCCCACACGGCTGGGCCGCGAGCTCCTTCCCCCGGCCAGAGGAAGCCTTCCGTCTTTCACCCTGTGTGGGAGGTCAGCACAGCTGGTTATCTGGCGGCACGATGCTGGCAGCTGTTCAGTAGAGAGGGACATGCGGAATGAATGCATGAAGGAAGAAGTGAATGAGTGTGTGGGTCCACAGGGCCGACCAGAGGCCATCAGAGACTTTCACACATTTCCGGTCCGGTTGGCACGCTCTGGATGCCAGCATGGTGCTGCTGGTCTCTGTGCATCTCTGTCCACAGGGCAGGGCAGACGGGAAAGCGGAGCTGCCTGCTCTCTGCAGGTTAGCGGTGGTGATAGCCTTGACCCAGATCCTCCGAGTGTGAGTCGGGCCTGGGACGTGGCTTCTACTGCTACTTCAGCAGCCTCTGTGACTCAGGCTGCCAAGAGATTCTTTTATGGCCGCGACCCTTTAATGTAGTTCCTTGTGTGGTGGTGACCCCCCAACCATCAAATTATTTTCGTTGCTACTTCATCACTGAAATTTTGCTACTGTTATGATTCGGGTAACCCCTGTGAAAGGGTCGTTTGACCCCCAAAGGGGTGGAGACCCACAAGTTGAGAAACGCTGCTTTAAGGGAATCCCTGCTGTGTGGCCAGTGGCCCAGGGGCCTGGGAAGGGCTAAGGTTTTCCAGAGCCAGGCCCCTCTCAGCATTGCTGGCCGGCTCCCCAACTGAGCCCTTTCTCCCTGGACCCTGGGGAGCCCCGCCCTAGATGCCCAGAACCCGATGACCACAGGCTAACAGCTGTATAGGGGGCGGGGCCCTTGAGGGTTGCCAAGTTCGACCTTGTCGCTTTTCCAGGAGAAGGCCCTGTGATGAAATGTGGCCGTGTGTCTGTTTGCTGATTGCAGGGCCCTTGTTGCTCAGAATCCCTGGTAGGATATGGAATGCCGCCGTGGGGTCTGCCAGCCCTGCTGGTCCCGGCTTCCTTCTGGGTAAAACTGCTGCCTGTATGAGGGCTGGGGGCCGGCAGGAGTGGCCCCCGAGTTCCTATATTTGTCCCCTGCAGGAAGTGGCAGATGAATCATACCGCTCATTGCCGGAGCCAACTTTGGCTTGGGGCCCTCCTCCTTGTAGTCCTGTGCCCTGGGCAACTGCCTTCCCTAGAAGCCCCTGCAGGAACCTCGGTGGGCCTGCGGCTTCTCCTGGCCCTGTGGAGATAGTCTGGGGCTGTGAAGAGGGTCAGACGGTCCCACCTGGGGCACAAGCAGTTTGCATTTGACGTCTCACAGGGAGACTGGTGCCTTCAACCCACCCAGCTGCACCACAGGAAATAGGCCCGGTGATCCCCTTGAAAACCCTCCCAGTAGTCTACGCTGCCCTACATGAGTCAGAATCAACTGCAGGGCAGCTAGCAGCATGCACACGCAGCCTGGCAGTTCAAGCCCACCCACCCAGGGGTGCAGAGGGGAAAGGCCTGCAGCTCTCTTTCCATAAAACTGACGGCCAGGAAGCGTCTCTGGGGCACGTGGCCCACCATGAGTCAGGACCGACTCTCGGTATCCGGTTTGGTGTTGGTTTAGTTTCTCATCCGGCCCTCCCCCCAGCTCCGAGAGAGGGACACTCAGGTCCCCGACGCGGGCGGTGTTTCGTTCTGCCTGGTGTGCACTGTCTTCGGGGCTTTCGCTTGCTTCTCGGAGAGTGGGGACGAGTGCTGGCCTGTCCTTCCGGCCTGTTGTTAGGCTCGATCGAGTTGGTTCTGACCTCTCCCTGGGGTCGGGCTATGGCCACTGGGAGATTCCTCTGCCCCCAGCCGTGCGTGAATGGAACTCAGCACAGCTGCTCGGGCACCGGCCCTGGCCCTTGGCTCAGGTGTTCTTGGCCTAGGCTGGGTCCTGGCTGGTGCCCGGAGCCTGGTGGCTGTTTGACCCAGCCAGGCCTGGCCCAGTGGCAAGATAGCATCCTCTTTGCCGGGATGTACCAGCTTGGTTCTGACTCATGGTGACGCCCAGGTGGTACAGGCTACAAACCATATACCTCGATCACTCCTGTCCCCACCAAGGTCCTAGCCATCCATCCCTAATCGCCCAAGGGACTTCTGCTTAGATAGGACTAGCTATGGGGGGAAAGGCCCCAGCATCACACCAGGCCCTGTGGTCCACTTCTTCCCCACCCTGGACCTGGGGTCCCTCTCCATCCGGTGGGGAGGCATGGAGGAGGTCTGCCGGTCAGAGTTCAGAGTTGGGACGGCAGTTGTGAGTAACTGACAAGATGAGTTTGTGGGTGCAGGTTCCAGACACAGGGGGCCGGTCTGTCCCCTCTCCTCATCTTCCTCCGCTTCTTAATCTGGATTTTGTTTTTTAAATCCCCAAATGTTCTCATAAGCACCTGGGCCCCCCCTCCACCTCCAGACCTTAAGTTCTCAGGACGTGAGGTCCATGGTGGGCATTTCTTGCACCCCCTCCGTCGACAGATGCGCAGGGTGGCTGAGAACCACAGGAGTCTCCATCTTCAACAGCTCGGAGACCAGAGGCTGGTCTCTCTAACGAGGTGGCAGCAGTGTGTGCTGGCAGAGCTGTAGGCAGCACTGGGTGCATTCCTTGAACGCGTGTGGTTTTGCGATCGGTCCTGAAGCTCTGGGTTGGTAGGTGTGTGGCAGAAAGGCCTGGTGAGCCAGCCGCAGAAGGATGCCCACGGAGAAACCCCAAGGAGCAGTTCTGCTTTGTCTCAGGACGTCAGCAAGGCTCAGAACGGACGCGATGGCGACTTTAGGGGGGTTGTTTTACAAATCCTTGCACTAATGGTGTTTCAGGGATGGCAACGAACCCTACTCCTAGTTTTCCAGTGAAGGTCGTGTCTGTCAAGTGTCCCCCAGTCAGTTCTGACCCATAGCGACCTGTGCACACAAGGATGAAATACCAGCCGGTCCTGCGCCATCATCACAATTGCCCCTGTGCCTGAGCCCGTTGATGCAGCCGCTGTGCCAACCCATCTCGATGAGGGGCTTCCCTCTGTCGCTGCCCCTCCACTTGACCAAGCATGGTGTCCTTCTCCAGGGACTGGTCTCTCCTGAAGACATGTGGGAAGTATGTCAGACGAAGTCCCGCATCCTGGCCTCCAGGGAGCACGCTGACTGTACTTCTTCCAAGACAGATTGGTCTGTCCTTCGGACAGTGCCGGGTACTTTCCGTGTTGTTCTCCAGCATCTTAGTTCAAATGCACCGATTCCTCTTCTATTGAAAGTAAAGAGGAGAAAGAACAAAATAAGACAAAACACACTGCCATTGAGTCGATGTCGGCTCACAGGGACCCTATGGGACAGGGTAGGATTGCCCCCTGTGAGTTTCCAAGACTGTGAGCTGCGTATTTCTCCTGGGCAGTGGCCGGTGGTTTCGAACTGCAGACCTTGTGGATCACAGCCCAATGTGTAAGCACGATGCTACCAGAAGATGCTTTAAAATCAATACAAGTATAGATAGACCAGCTGTGAAGTAAAGGGGAAACGTCCTTACAGGGCAGGTGTCTGCTCACCCCAAGTCCACTGCCATGGCATCAATTCTGACACTCGGTGACCCTGCAGGACAGAGGAGAGCTGCCCCATGGGTTTCCAAGGCTGTAAATCTTTACAGACACAGAAAACCTCATCCACCCCCTACACACACACACACACACACACACACACACACACACACACACACACACACAAATAAAGGGAGTTTATTAGAGTTTATTAGGTTACCACAAGTCAGGATCAGCAACAGTAAGGAAACAGTCATTTGTCTCCTCAGCCAGAAGCCAGGTCTCTCTCTGGTTCTCAGCTTCTCAGCCATGTGGTAGCCAAGTCTCTCCTGTGCCTCTCTCAGGCCCTTGGCCTCTATGGGCCAGGAAGTCAGGCCACCTCCACTCTGCCCCACAGCTCCATCGCCTCAGTGCTGATCCTCTGAGTCTCTGTGCCCCGGTTTGTGATACATCTGGTTTTGGCTTCCTCCATTTTTGACCGAGGCTCGGCTGGCAGATTCAAATCACTGACCTTGCCGTTTGCAGCATGATGCCTGACCTGCTGCACTACCAGGAGTCCCCAGGGCGGGTAAAAATCACCATTGTGGGGCTCAAACGGGCAATGTTTGTTTGTAGAACGAGGTGGTTTCTGTGGACTGTTCCAGGCCCAGCACCCTGCGGGACCCAGGGCAGCTCCCTGGGGGTTGCCCAGCATGCCCCTCCCCACAGAGCTCCCAGGGCCCAGCCACCAGGACCCAGGACCCCAAGAGCCTCGGTGGTCTGCGCAGACATGAGTGCTTCCTGCCCCGGGGGCCGGGCTGGACTCTGCGAGTTTGAGAGTGTGTCTGCCCCTCTGACCACCTCCCCCAGCTCACCGCAGGTGCTGCCCAAGGGTCTCCCATTCACCAAGGAAGCTCGGCAGACTTGCGCTTACTCATTAACTGCAGCGGGCCATCTCCCATCGTTCCACACCAAAGATTCTGCTTCTGGCTAAGGCTGGCTGTCTGTCTCCCAGCCCCCTCTGCCCCTTCCCACAGAATCAAAGCCCCTCTTCCACTTACAGCCCCTGGAAGGGATGCAGGGTCCCGAGAGGTTCTGCATTTGGCTGTGAACTGAAAGGTTGATGGTTTGAACCCACCGGCTGCTCTGAGGAAGGAAAACATGACAGTCTGATTCTGTGCAGATTGACAGCCTTGGAAACTCGTGGGAACATTCTCCTCAGTCCTACGGGGTCTCGACGGGCTGGAATCAACCTTACCGACAGCGGTGGATTTGGTTGGGATGCAGGACTCCAGCAAGGCAAGGAGGAGCTTACCAGTGCTGGCTCACGAATCTGTGGTCACCGGTATCACATGCCTTTCTACCCAAACAATTTTACAGGGCTGTCACCACATCTTTGATGTGATGGAAAACATGAGAAATGGTTCACTCGTAAGCACAAGTCAGCTCATGCTTACTTTGGCTACAGCGCACGGGGCATCCTTGTCCCAGTCTGGGTCTCAGGACCCATTCCCTGGATCCAGGCCCTGCTGTGCGAGCTGGTGGATGAGGGGACCCAGCATGACCCACTCAGAAAAGGCCCAGGGTGGGCACCCTCTTAGCACGGGGTCCAGGGAATGAGGAGGACACAGAGGACCCTGCCTGCCATAGCCTGTGCTCTGCTCAGGTCCTGGGCCTCCCGGATGGAGAAGGCGCCCACCTCCAAGCTCCAGGAGGGGAATCAGGGCACCCATGCAGGCTGAGAGAGGCTGTGGTCCTGAGGCGTTTCTGAGCGCTAGCCCTGTGGGCCTAGTTTGTGAGAGTGTGGCAGGCTGCTGCTGTCTGGACCCAGGTCCCGCTTTGGGTGGGGGGTGCCCAGTCTTCAGGCTCTAGCCATGACTCTTACACCCTCTTGGTTTAGTTAAGGGGTATCTTGGGGGACATCCCTGACTGTGTAGGGAAGACCTCAATGTACGGGCAAGAAGGAAAAAGGACCATTTACTCTCATTGCCTCCGATTGATTACGACTCAAAGCAATTCCACGGGGCAGAATACACTGCCTCTGTGGGTTTCTGGGGCTGTAAATCTTTATGGGTGTCGAGAGATGCATTTTTCATTCATGGAGTGAATGGGTTAAGTGTTAAAGGCCTTTGACAGGGGTTAAGTGTTAGAGGCCTTTGAATTCATTCTGTAGCAGCAGAAGGCAGCAGAAGGCAGCACTGCCTGGTGGGTTCAAACTGCTGACCTTTCGATTAGTAGCCCAGTGTGCAACCTGCTCTGCCACCGAGGCTCCTTCCAGTTTAATAGCAGATGCCGTAAACATCTCTCAAAGGCTGGTCTCAAGAATATCCAGCTTGTGGCCTTGGGCAAGCTCTGCCTCTCAGCCCATGCTGGCTGTCAGGACTGATTCACTGTTTGCTGAGGGAATGGCATAGAACTGTCTAGGCTCTCAGGAATGCTGTGGCTGATAGGTAGGGGGTGGGGTAAGGCATTTCCCTCGTGCTGCCAATTACCATTGTCCCCCAGGGTGTCTAGAACAGGTGCGCAGAACTGAAGGACCTGTTCGTTTAGTTCAGGTATCGGTTTCTGTTGCAAATACTTGACCCCGCTGTGGTGGTCCTGGGGCAAATCAATGAATCCACGTGGCTGTGTGTCGATGCAACTTTGTAACTGTTCAGAAGCCGTTGTCCCTGCTGGCTACAATGAAGCCAGTGCTGACAATTGGTTCATTCATTCCCCAAACACTAGTAGCCTAGCAGCTAAGAGTCGAAGGAACTGGGGTGACAGACTTGTCATTAGGGGTGCTCTCACCTCTCTGTAAAGAGGCAATACTAGTGAATTTCTTAAATGAGTCCCCCCGTGTACACCTGGCACACACAACTATCTCACGAGAGGTGAGCTGTTCACCTTCCAGGCGCTACAAAGCTTTGCAAGACGGCTGTACAGGACGGGTGACGGGTTACGTGTTAGAGGCCTTTGAATTCGTTCTGGAGCAGCAGAAGGCAGCACTGCCTGGTCCTGGGTGGTCCTTTTTTTTTTTTGGCTGTGGCCCTCGGTGTTTATTTTTCCACATGGGTAGTAGAGGGTGGCATGAGTTATCTTACCCTTGCTCCCCTTGCATTGAATGTGCCTTGAGTCTCAGTGACCCGAGTGTCATTGGAGCCCCTTCCTCTCACCCCTCCTGCATGAGGGGCAAGGATAAAACCATTGAAGGTGGGTGGGAAGCTCTCAGAGCTAGGCTCAAGCACCCCCTCAGAAAGCAGGATGGAGACAGATGGCAGACACAGACAGGCTGGGACAATTACTACACACACACACACACACACACACACACATGCCTCTACCTTTGGCATAGTTCACCCTAGCCTCATAGGTGGGGGTGGGGGGAGTCTGGGGGTGGGTAGGAGACTTGAGCTCTTGGCTGGCCTGTGAGAGGTAGGGCCAACGTGAATCTTTGATACCTCAAGCTCCCAAGCCAAGGTCATCCCCTCTCCTGCTTATACTTCCTGGACATAGCCCTGCACCTTCCCCCACCCCTTAGAGATTGTGATTGTTCAAGTAACAAGCAGAGAGGAGAAGGGGGACGACTCCAACCTCCTCCAATCTTTCCAACTAGGGACCCGTGTAAAGGGCTTCAGCCCTGGTCCTGGGGTCAGCTCAGCACAGATTCCTCCCCTGTCCCTCAATTGGGCAGATCAGAGACAGGGAAGGGCAAGCCCAGGACTGAAATTTGTCCTTGGCAGAAGAGATGGAATCAGAGTCCTCCCCATAGTAGGGAGGGAGGGAGTCCTCACAATTGTCCTGGTGCTAGAGCCCATGGCTGCAGCCGCAATAGCAGTCCGTCCCATCCAGAGTCTTTGCCTGTCTCGCTGCCCTTCCACGCGATCAAACACGATGGCTTTTTCCAGGGACTGATCGCAAGTTCGTGAGGCAAAGTCTCGCCAACGTCACTTCTAAGAGCATTCTGGCTGTACTTCTTGCAAGACAGACCTGTTTGTTCTTCTGGCCGTGCAAGGTACTTCCAAAATTCTTCACCAGGGCCGTGATTCGAGTGCATGGAGTCTTCTTCGGTCTTCCGTATTCACTGTGTCCAGCTTTTACGGGAAGGTTGTATCCCTTCAGCCAACAACCCTGCAGAGCAGGCGCTGCTTTTACAGAGGAGGCCCCAGCCATGCCCGCTCCTTAACAGAGACCTTAAGGAGCTTTCCTGAGGTCACAGGCGGAGAATTCAGGCAGCTGGAGGACTGTGTGCCTCAGGATGCCCTTGCAGGGGACCAGAGGGGAGATTAAATCTAGTTTATCTGATGCTTGCTGATGGGATTAATGTAATCCCCGGACTCTTTTCGTTGGAGCTGGGGCCCCAAGAGCTGCCCTTGCTGCACCTCAAATTCTTTGAGACCAGTCTCCTTTTGAGGGTCTCACCAACCTTTGCATGGAGGGCTTGCTGCTACTGTTCTCGAGGTATCCACTGCTTTACACAGAAGCTTGGAGGACTCAGCCTGGAAACAGGCATTTGCGGGAGACACTTGGGCTTTCTGGGGCCTCTTTCTCTCCTGAGAGACCCTCTGAGTCCCTGAGGGGGCCAACGGGAAGGCTCTAGAAGACGGGACTTTGAACAGTGGACCCAGCAGGGTCCAGCAGAACCAATGCTGGAGGTGAGTGTCGGGCCACCTGCGTGTGTTGGAGTCCCTGTCTGGCGAGGGAGAGAGACGGTGGCTTGTGGTGCTGTGTGCACCTGCAGGGCAGCTCCTGCCATGGGCCTGCGGGAGCCGTAGGCAGGCTGGGAAGGGAGCCTGGCCTGAGTGGGGCGGTCCCCCGGGGACAGGGCAGCTTGGAGGGAGCTGAGACCCTGGGCTGCTGCCGTTAGAGGGAAGATGGTGGCCCACCCATGTTTCAGCGCCCTGGTGCTCGCCTGGGATGTTTTGGGAGACATGGCAGAGAATAAAGGTGACCAGCCAATCCTGGCTCACCTGTGACCGAGGCATTCCTGGAAAGTCAAACATCCCAGGAGACAAACAGCCAGTTGCCAACAAACCCTGTCCTGTGCCCGGTCACCAACTCCATGTGTGTCAGAGTAGGGCAGGGCGCTCTAGGGTTTTCAAAGGCTGGTGTTTTTTTTGTTTTTTGCAAGTAGATCACCAGGCCTGTCTTCTGAGGCACCACTGGTGGACTTAACGCTTTAAACCCCCTTGGTGAGCGGCGGAGTGTACGTACGTCCTGTTTGCCCATCCCAGAACTTCAAACCAACCTCACTGCCATCGAGTGGATGCGGGCTCACAGGGACCCTCGCTATAGACAGAGTAGACCTGCCCCTGTGGGTTTCTGAGACCCTAACTCTTTACGACTATACTCTTTCTCCGAGGAGTGGCTGGCTGGTGGCTTTGAACTACTGACGGTGCCGTTGGCAGCCCAGCACATAACCACGACCCCACCAGCGCCCCTTGTGGGAAGACAGGGCTCTCCCTCTAAGACACTCATCCCAGGTCCTCCCTGTGTTGGGAGTTTTCCTTTCTCTTCCCTCTCCCTGCTTGCCTTCTCAGCTTTATTCCTGAGCACAGGCCAGGCCTTTGTTCTCTGTGACTGCCTGTGCCAGGGGGTGGGGCCTCCTGCTCTCCTCCTTCACCTTGAGGGCCCAGCTGTCATCTGAGTGAGCTTTGAGCGGAAGGCTGCCCTTAGATGCTCAGTGGTCCTTTAAGGCTCAGCTGGGACCCCTTCCTGGAACCTCCTTGCCTGGTGAGCAGAGCCCACCCTTAATCAGGCCCCTTGACTTGAGCCCCTTGGGATCGGCCCTCGCTCAGCTCCCCTATGAGGACTCATGACTTTCCTCTCTCTCCTTTATACCCTAACCAAACCTAAACCCCAAACCCCAAACCCCACTGCCACCCAGTCGACTCTGACTCATGAAAAGCAAGCCCATGGCCATCGAGTTGATTCTGGTCTTACAGGACAGGCAGAACCGCCCGCTGTGGGTTTACGAGACTGTCACTCTGCGGGAGTAGAAAGCCTTGTCTCTCTCCCAAAGAGTGGCTGATGGTTTCCAACCGCTAACCTTGTGGCTAACAGCCCAAGGTGTAACCACGCCACCAAGCCTCACATTCTGACTGAGTGTGACCTTCTGTGGAGTTTCTGAGACTGTGCGTCTTTACGGGACTAGACAGCCTCCTCTGACTCCTGTGTAGCAGCTAGTGGGCTTGAACTGCCGACCTTGTGGTGCATAGTCCAGCGACTAACCTCCAAAAGCAAGGAGTGGCTGGTGGTTTCAAATTGCTTGACCTTGAGGTTAGCAGCCCAGCCTGTAACACTCCTTATCAGACCCAAAGCAACAGCCTGCATGTCAGGGTTCTTGAAGAGACAGTGGCGCTGACCCCGTGCAGAGATTCCTTTATTCCTTTATTCCCTGGCTGCCTGCTCATGGGGCTGCCTGTACACCAGGCACTCCAGAGGGAGCGCTGGCTGGGGCAGTGGAGGAGCCTGGCAGCTGTCTCGTGGTTGGTTTGCTGGATTGGACGTTCTAGAAAGGCGGGAGCATTGTCTGGAAGAAAGGAGTAAACAAGAGTTGCCTGTGTCCTGGAGAAGTACAGAGAGGAGTGTCCCCTGGGCCCCTGCCAGTGGCCAGAGGGTGGGTGGGGTGGCGGCTGCCCCTGGGATGGGGGGCAGGACTGGGCCTGGCGTCCGTGGCCTCCTTCCAGTTGTGGCAGAAAGGATGCGTCTCTGCGGGTGGGCAGGGGCAGCTGTGCTGTTCATGTGGTCAGCTCTCCGGGCCGTGGCATTTGCCTTTCATGCAAACATGTGCCCTGCCAGGATGCCAGGGACGCAGTGAAAGCTGGCATTGTCTGAGGACGGGACCCAGGATCCCGGGACACCAGGCACTGCTGCGTGCCGGCTTGGGAGGCCCCATTCGGGAGGCCCTGACCCCTAGTGGAGGGCAAAATGGGCTGAGCACCCCTCCCCCAGCCATGAGTGACTGACATGGAGGCCCTGAGTGGGGCTGTGTGTGATCCCAAAGCCCCCCAGTTTGGGGGACCCTCGTTCTCAATGAAAGGAAGCACCGCCCAGCCCTGCACCATCACCCCCATGACCAGTTAGGCCTGGGTCCCACCCCCCACCCTCTAAACGCGGCTCAGCCCAGTGCAGAGGGCAGGAGGGCTGTGGGTCAGGAAGTAGGGAGAACACTGGGTACTTGCTCAACTTCCAGGCACTGTGCACAGTGTTGGGCCATTCATTGTCCTTGCATCTGACGGGGAGCTCACTCCCAGACATGGACCCTCCTACAGAGTGGGCTGTCACCAGCCTGGGGGGGGGGTGGGCTGAGGGGGGGAGGGACTCATAGCTGCCTGCCCATGGCAGTTCCCAGTGCCAAGGCCCAGAAACTTCTTTCCTTGTACTGGCAGCGTGCTCACACACACGCCCCAGGCCACACGTGCTGCTGGCGCCGGGAAGCAGGGGCGGGACCGGGCATGTCCTAATTATAAGCTTCCCAGCTGGGTTCAGATCGACCTTGGACTGGGCAGGGAGACTTCCAGAGAAAAGGGAGGGGCTCTCAGGTAGTTCAGAGGACGCGACCTTGCCGGGGGGGGCCAGGCAGGGAGGGATTGAAACTCCGTGGGGAAGCACAAAGGTCACAGGATGCCTATCTGTGTGACCCTTGGTATGCTGCCCCTGGGAATCTCGGGCTCTTCCTCTATGAAAGAAGACCCTGGTTCTCGCTAATGGTGGGTGGGCACACTCACTGCATGATGTGTGCAAGCCCAGACCGGACACCTGATGGATGGGAAAGGAGCCCCTGACCCGTGACTGGACACCAACCAGGGAAGGCTTCCTGGGGGAGGGGAGAGCAGAGACGATGGATCGTGAAACCAGGCAGGAAAGAGCATGCTGGGCGGAGGCTCTTGAACCAGCAGCGGTCTGGAGGGAGCAGCCGCAGGGTCTATAGAGGGTGCCCCCAGGAGCTCCTGCTGCCTGGGGCAGGGTGGGAGGATGGGAGGGCCTGATGGAGAAGGGGGGAGGAGCATCATGGGGGCTGTAGAGGACAGGAGGGGTTAGAGCAGGAGGACCCTTGGTCCTGAGCCCTTACACACCTGCCTCCTTCTGTCAAGAAGAAAGGACCCCTGTCCCTCTGTTCCCACAAGCTGGCAGATTTCTGGGAAGCATTTTTAGTGCAAGCCCCACCCCCGGGTTTGGGGACCAGCCCTGGGAAAGGCAGGGTTTGGCCCAACTGCTCGGAAGGAGCCCTGGTTCAAATCTATCGGCTGCTCCTTGGGAGAAAGGTGAGGCCGTTTGTGTCTGTAGAAACAACTTTCTTGTTCCGGGGTGATTGTCCTGTGACCTCAGGGGTCCTTATGGCTCGAAATGGGCTCAGCCACACGGTTGGGAAAGTCTCCAGGTCGGTGGTCTCTCGGGCCCCTCATTGATCCCCAGGGAGACGGGGACCCTGAAGTCTGCATTCGCTCATTTACTAAGAGTTCACGGAACTTTCAGGTCTTTTCTTTTCTCTGAAGTGGTTGTGTGCGGAGCCCTGATGGCACAGAGGATTAAGTGACAAGCTGCCAATCCAAAGGCCACCGGTTTGAACCCACCAGCTGTCCCGGGGAAGCGAGACGAGGCTGGCCTGTTTTCATAAAGACTGAGCCTCAAACTGAGAGGAGGCATTCTTCGCTGCCCTGTAGGGTTCTTGAGAGTCGGGGTCCACTTAGGTAGAGTGGTGGGGAGAAACACTTGGCTCTCTACTCTGATAAAGAGTTCCAGTCTCTGAAACCCATCGGAGCAGTTCTGCCCTGTCCCCCAGGGTCACCAGGAGTCAGAATCAACTGAAGGCAGTGAGTTTGGTTTGATCACCTTTAGAGGAGCCCTGGTGGTGCAGTGATTATGTGCTGAGCTGCTAACCACAAGGCCAGCAGTTCGAAACCACCAGCCGCCCCATGGGAGAAAAATGAGGTTTTCTAGTCCTATAAACAGTCATAGCCTCAGAAACCCAGAGAGGCAGTTCTTCCCTGCCCCAGACTCGATGCCAGTGTGTGAGTCACCTTTAGGAAATTCAGCTTGCAAAAATGCTCTGGTGATCCCTGCACCCTGGGGACAATTTCCTTCTTTGGCGCTCCTTTACAGAGTTTTTCTTTATTTATTTTCATACATGTGTGTGTGTGTGCGTGCGTGTGCGTGCACACACAGTTTGGGCAGCAGGGGTTGCTCGCTGGCCAAAGGTGCCCTATGCTTAGAAATAAAGTTTTATTGGAAGGGAGCCACAAGAGCAGTGAGCACACATACCACGAGTAGTTGCTTTCCCATGACGGTGGTGGAACTGAGTAGTGGCTCCGGTCCCACGTGGCCCACAAAGCATCAGGCAGTTCCTCTCCAGCCTCGTTCAGAAGCGGTCGGCTGACCCTGCTCCAGACGAGAGTGTGTAGAGCCTGCCAGTGCCTTCTCTTCTGCCGCAGCATTGCTGGGGTGCGAATCATCCATCTCTTGTTGTAAAGGGCCCGAAATACTCCGAGGACCAGGTGTCACACACTCTCCTTGGATGTCGTGTGTGTGTGTGTGTGTGTGTGTGTGTGTGTTCTCCATCAGTAGAACTGCCACACTTGCACAGTCATCATGTACAAAGAAAAACATTTAAGCCTTGAGTTGCCCTATTGAGAGATTCTATGGGCACAGTGTTGTGCAGAACAGGAAGCATCGGAAGAAGGAGGAATGCACAGAGCCTCTGTCCCAAGAAGAACCGGTCGATGAACCATCGCAGGAGGTAGCGCAGGATCGAGAACCGATGCTCCTGACGGAAGAAGCCCAAGCTGCAGCAAAGGCATCGATGGAAAGCTGACCCTCAGGAAGCGATGGCGTGGCAATCGAGATGCTTCCACAAATAGGTACTGCGTGCTGGAAGCTCTCACTCCTCAATGCCAAGGAATTTGGGAGACAGCTACCTGGCCAACAGACTGGAAGGGATCCATACATGTCTCTTCCAAAGAAAGGCGGTCTAACAGAAATGCCTGAAGCATGCCATTAATGTCACATGCAAGAAATACTTTGCTGACAATCATTCATAAGGGTCCAACAGTCACCCACGGGGAGCTGCCAGAGAGTCATCGTTGCTGAGGTCAGGCGGGTCTCGGCTGAATGCAGGGCATACTGCAGAATGGTGGTGGCCTGCGTCTCACTGACTTGGCCAACCCGTGTGTGAATCATAGCAAATATGTATATGTAGATATACATATATATACTCATGTGGACCCTGCACATCGACCATGGGCAGTCGTTGAAGCAGAACAAGGGGTCACAGCCTAGTTTTAAGTCAGGAAGGGTGTGCTCAGGGTTGTAGGATCACCACGCTTATTCCATCTGTATGCAGAGGAGCTGGGTGATGTGAAGAGTGTAGCATCGGTCATGGAGGAAGGGGTGGCAGAGAAACAAATCCAGTGGCACTCCTATATGGTAAGAAAGAGCTTCCGATCAAGAAGTAGTTGTAGATCAGGAAGACAGCCCAACCCAGTCCAGATCAAGTCCATAAGTCCGATACTAGCCTATAAATCCCTTTTCAGACTCACCTCAACCACAGGCAATGATGCAAAATGCAGGAAGATCACCTGCCGGTGACGCAAAGTCTTGTGGATCCAATGGCGGTGGGCGCATCTCCAGGGCCCTGGTAGGTCTCTGCGTGGCTCATCAACAGGAAGGTGAAGGCAGAGAGAGAGAGAGAGAACGTTCCCAGGACCCTCCTCATGAGAAGGCCACACCCACAGGAAGGCACCATCAGCCTGTGACTTGATTGACAGACTAGACTCCACCCATGTCTTCTCACGGGTGCCACGTTGTCACAAAAACCCTAACTCTCACAGAAGGCGCATTAACAACCTGTGGTCTGCAGATGACACACTCTTGCTTGCTGAAAGCCAAAAGGACTGGAAGCACCCACTGGTGAATACCAAAGTCATCGGGATGGATTGTGCCTCATTGGAAGGAAAACACACACCCTCACAGCTCAACCCATAGGCAGCCTTGTGAGGCACAGAGAAAATAGTGAACGTGTCAGGGACTTCGTGGTGCTTGCCTCCACCATCAACACCCACAGTAGCCGCAATGGAGACATCACACGATGGACCAAATCGGCAAACGTGGTGGAGAACCCGGAGGTCAGCTTGGAGACTGAGGTCTTGCCTGACCCAAGCTGTGGGCTTGCAGAACAGACCACTTGGTCTTGGAAGAAGTACAACCAGAATGTGCCTGAGACGCAAAGGTGGCAAGGCTTCGTCTCGTGTACCTGGGACGTGTCAGGAAGGACCCGTCCATGGAGAAGGACGCTGTGCTGAGGAAAGAATGGGGTCAGTAAAAAAAAAAAGAGGAAGGCCTTTGATGAGATGCATTGGGCCTTCATTGGCCTCTAGGAAGCGTCCCAGGAAGTGCTGTCCTATGAGTCACTGGGTGAGGGTGGGGGCCGGGAGTGGGGAACCGGGCTGTGGTTCCTTGGGTGAGCCCCACCCTTCCTTGCCCAGCCCACAGCTCCACAGCACCCCGCTGTAGCTTTCCTCGACCCCCTCGTTACACAGCCAGTGAGCGCAAGTGACCCCCAGCCTTTGTTTCTGTGGGGGGATAGTTCCATGGAGGTGACCCTGACCGGTGGAGATCCCCTGTGTCAGTAGAGCATGGCTTGCAGTGCCCTTTGGGGAGGAGATGAGTGGATGGCCAGGTGATCTGAGTGCGGCTGGACTTGAACTGCCAACCTCTCAGAGCATGGTTGCTGATGCTGGAAACGAAGAGAGAGTGAGGGGTACCAGGAAACTCAGGCTTCCTGGTTCCAAAAATACCCTGTGAGTGCCAGGCCACAGTGGATGGTTGAGCCAGCACAGGGCCTGGGTGAGCCAGCTCCGGCTTTGGTCTGCCTGGGACAGAGAAAGCTTGCAGAGGTCCATGAGTTGTGCTTCTGGAAGCCCTGTGGGGTGCAGATGGAGGGAGGAGAGGAGAAGGGGTAGGGAGTGCCCTGAGGCTGTGTCTGTTTTCTGGAAGAGAAGGGAGCCTCCCAGATGTGAAGTGCCCAGGACCCAGGTTTCCTCAGGGCGGCAAACTTGCTCTGCTCGGCTCTCTCTGACCTTTGAGACAGACCAGTTCAGAGTGGGTGTGGAAACACCACGTGTCACACATCAGGCTAACTCTGTGTCCGCCCCACACGCTTTGGGAATGAGGGTGGGAAGGAGGGGAGCAGCCCAGCCCGACTGAGCTGGCTCACTGGGCCCTCATGCCTATCTGGGTGCAGGGGGAGCAGCCACAAAGGGGCAGTGAGAGTGAGCAGGGGGCTGCAGGACCGGAGCCCCTGTCTGGGCTCCTCTGCCCAGCTTCCTCCAGGGACCATCAGCAGAAGCCCAGCCACATGTTCTTCCTGGGTTGGCCTGGGCTTTGGCCCCTGCCGCCAGTGCCCCTCGGGTTCGCCCATCCCTTCTGCTCAACCCTCAAATGGGTGTGGTGGGAAATTCTCTGACTCAGAAAGGACCCCTCTCCCTCCCTGACTCACTTCCTCTTTCTGCCGGCCATTTGGTATCCTGGTCCGGGTGCCAGCAAGTATCTGGGCCTGCTGAGACTCTGAACCGTAGTCGGCAGCTGTCTTGGGGGGCAGGATACAGCTTTCTTGGAGCCTCAGTTTCCTCCTCTATGAGGGGGAGGGGCCTCACCTGCCTGGATGGTCAGTGAGAACTTCAGCACCACCACGGAGACACAGCATCTGCCCAGTGCCCCCACGTGGGGACTTTGTCATTGGAAGCTGGTGACAGTGGTCCAACACACAGAGCCTCCTTGGCACTCAAAGGCCAAGGTCCCTGCTGGCCTCGACTCCCAAACAGGGCCCCAGGGTGAGGGGTGGAGGAAGGGCAGGCAGGGGGCAAGTGACCTGTTGTGATGGACTATGGCCCCTCCCAAAAGACAGGTGCATGCTCCTCCCTCCAGCCTACCTGCGCCTGCGAATGTGACCTGGTTTGTGAATGGGATCCTTGCAGACATGATCAGTGACGTACACAGGAGGTGGTACTGCGGTGGGGCAGGCTCTCATCCACTAGGAGAGGAGTCCTGAGAAGCAAGGAGAAAAGATGCTGGGTTAACACAGACCTGGGGAAGATGACCCGGCAAGTTGGAGGCAGAGATGGGAATGAAGTAGCCACAAGCCAAGGGGTGCTGGTGGTCAGCAGAAGCTAAGAGAGGTTCAGAGCAGGGCTCCCTGGGACCCTCAGAAGTAACCTGCCTGGGCCCATTGGGAATTGAACTGTGGACCTTCACCCGTGTGTGATGGAGCCCTGACTCCAGCCTGGGAGGGCGAAACCCCATCTGGGAACAGGGCTTCCTTTGTGAGCTTAAGGAGGTCGTATCCTTGTGAGGGTTCTCCGCACACACCGAGTTTGGGAATGTGGGAAGAGCAGGCCAGGCACAGAGAAGCATGCCTGCACAGAGTGGGGCCTGAGGGATTCCCCGAGCAGATCTCTGAGGACAATTCCGAGAGGAAAACTCCGGAACCCACAGAGAGAGCCATCCCCAGAACGGGCACCCTGGATTCAGGCTTCCCACCTCCTGGACCATGTCCCCCGCTCTCCGTCAGGTGGCTGAGCCCAAGGACTGTGGCAGCCGATTCCTTCTTCCTGCTGTGGCGGTGGTTCTGTGCCATCCGGTGGGTTCCGACCCATAGCGACCCTACACACAACAGAGCAGACACTGGCCAGTCCTGTGTCGTCCTCACAGTCGCTCCTTGGCCCCAGCCCATTGTGGCCGCCACTGTGTCGATCCATTTCACTGAGGGTCTTATCTTTCACCGAGCATGATGTCCTTCTCCAGGGACTGGTCCCTCCTGACAACATGTCTAAAGTCTGTGAGACGAAGTCTTTCTTCTCGGGTCTTCTTTACTCAGTGTCAAATTTTCACATGCATGTTCTTCAGTGTAGTGGTTACGCATTGGGCTGCGATCCTTGTGGTTGGCAGTTCGAAACCACTAGGAGCTCTGCGGGAGTCAGACTGGGCTCTCTACCCCCTGGGAACAGTTACAGTCTCAGAAACCCGCAGGGGTTCTCTGTGAATCAGCCTCGACGTGATGGCAGTGAGCTTAGTTTTAGTTGTTAGTGGGAGGCCATTGAAAAGGCCAAGGCTTGGGTCTGTGCTCCCTAGTCTGCTCTTAGTCTGGAAGCTCTGCTGAACCCTGTTCACCTTGAGTGGCCCTCTTGGTATTTGATGTTGTGTCTTAGCTGCCAACATCCCAGCCAGCAGGTAAGTTCCACGGCTGGACAGACTGACAGCACAAGTATCTGATGTGCTTGGATAATGGCGCTGGTGAAGAATATTCAAGGTCCTGTGGACTGCCAGAAGCACAAGTAAATCTGTCTTAGCAGAAGGACAACCAGCAGTTCCTTAAAAGCAAGAATGGTGAGACTCCATCTCATCAACTTTAGACCCATTATCAGAGACTCACTCACTGCCATCTAGTCAATGCTGACTTGCAGCGACCCCTGTGGGTTTCAGAGACGGTGACTGTTGATGGGTACAGAAAGCTGTGATGGTTATATAATCCTTTGTCAATTTGAGGATTAAGAGTGAAGGGGTGGAGTTTAGCCTGTCAATCAAGATATAATCAATGAGGCCTCTGTGTGGGCATGGCCTTCTCATGAGAATTCTGGGAACTCCTGTATTTCCTTCTTGGAGACGGGAGACACCTCTCTCTCTCTCTCTCTCTGCTCACTGCCCGAGAGACACTCTACTGACAAGACAGATGTTACTACGCTGATAGACCCCGTGCCCTGGGAACTGGAGGAGCCACACGGGAGACCCCTGCCAGTGCTGAGATGCTTCTACCACCACTGGATCCACAAGACTTTGCACCCACTGGTCTATGATTATCCTGCATTCGGCGTCATTGCATGTGTTTCTTGAGTCTGAAGAGGAATTTATAGATTGGTATTGGACATATGAGCTAATATTGGATGTACGGACCTGATCTGGACTGGACTGGGATATTTTCTCAATATTCCATTGCTCTTGTATATAAACCTCTTTCTTATACACTTATGAGTCTCCTTGGATTTGTTTCTTTGGTCTACCCGGACTGACACAGAAGCCCAGTCTTTCTCCCACGGAGCTGCTGATGCCTTTGAACCGCTGCCCATGCGGATCATAGCCCAACGCTTAACCAGTCAGAAGGACTAGCTGGACTTGTCCCTGGAAAAAGACATGCTTGGTAAAGTCGAGGGGCGGCGAAGAAGAGGAGCCCCTCACCCCGACCGATGGACACAGTGGTTACAAACATAACAACGGTGAGGGTGGAGCAGACCCAGGTGGTGCTTTGTTCTGTGGGAGGTCGGATGGCTGTGAGCAGGAACCGACTTTGAGGGCACTGCCAGCCAGCCAGCCTCCTGAGCTGTGAGCAAGTACAATCCTGCTGTTTAGAACGTGCCACCTGGGCTATTTCTGCTTCAGCAGCACTGAGACGGGAAGCCAACAGCCCACCTGTTGAGGTAGAACCCCTGGCCTGCAGGACAGGGAAAGCGTGCATGCCTTGTTAGGCCACCCAAGTGCTTTGTGCCGGCATCGTAGGACAGACGTAGATGCCTGTGGGGCAGCTAGTGCCCGTGTGTGAGTGGGGGTATTGTGCTGGGGGGTGACCTGTGTGGACAAGCGTCAGAAACACGTTTGGGAGGCACGGGGGCTGCTCTGAACAGCTCAGCTCAGCAGACATTGGCACGTCTACTCAGTTATTCAGATAAGCATCTGTTTGAACTTCTCCTCTTTTCTAAAGAGCGTCTTGGGTGTGGCAAAGGATGCCTTAGGGTAGAAAGTCTTTCCTAGTGTCTAGCTCAGTGTGTGACAATGAACCCAGGAAGCTGGTCAGATGCTGCCTGAACTGCTTGTGGGGCCATGCTGCCCTCTTGCCCACGACCCCCCACTGGCTCCCCTCAGGTGACCAAGCACACACTTTGTTGAGCTCCAAGCTGTCTAGGTCACCAGACCTGCCCCCTGGCACTGCGTCCTCCCTGACCTTTGATAAGCTCTCCCTGTGGTGGATCTGCAACCTGAACTGTGCTCTATACCTGCCCACGCCCAAGCCTGCCCGGAGGCTGGCCCATCGGCCAGGGATGCCCCAGGGATGCCCTTCCCTCCTCGCACCTTATCCACATCCATCTGTCCTCGTCTCAGGCTGGACTCACTCCACAGGCCCGTCAGTCAAGACTGCATCTCCATTTCCCAGGGTTCGGGGTGAACTGTGTCCCGAAAATGCATGCGTTCAAAAAAACCCCAAACTCACTGCCACCGAGTCGATGCTGACTCGTAGACCCTATAAGACAGGGTCCAACTGCCCCTATGAGTGTCTGAGACTGTAACTCTTCTTTTTCTTTTTTTGTAGTTAGTTCAAGGATTGTTTGTTGGCCTTTAGGAGTGTTTTGCAGTCCAGTCTGTTGGGGCACCAAGCCCTGGCCCCAAAGTCCACCTTCAGCATTCCCTGAGGACCTCACTGCTCCGTTCCCTTGCTGTTCTGTTGCAATTCCCACACCGTGTCTCTGGTGTTGTCCCCTGTAGGGCTATGGGTCAGTGAGGGACGTCATGTCTCATAGTGGGGCTGGCCATGTAATCCTCTCTCTGGCTGCTCTAATTGGGAACATCGTCCTCAGGGCTGGTGGGCCAGGATGTGCTCCACTCTCTCCTCCTCCCCCTTCATCTGCTCCCATGCGCTCTGATCAGATATGTCCCTCTCCTGGAGCTGCAGATTCAATGCCGTCCTTTGAAATAAATTCTTCGGGGGGGAGGGGCGGGTGTCCACGTAGTAGTTGGGATTGGGGCCGGCCCCGCAAACTCTTTTTTTGAACAACTCATTTTATTGGGGGCTCTTACAGCTCTTATAAGGCAATTGCATCAAGCACATATGTTGCCACCATTTCCAAAACACTTTCTGTTGTTCGTCCCCCTGGGGGAGTCTCTAAGTCTTTACTGGAGTAGAAAGCCTTGTCTTTCTCTCTCAGAGAGGCTGGCAGCTTTGAACCACTGACCTTGTGGTTGATAGCCCAATGTGTAACCACTTCACCACCACTATTTTTGGAAACATTTTGTTCTTTCCCTTTCATTCTGTTAAAGAGGTCATACCAGAGTAGGAGCCCTGGGGGCGCTATCGGGTAAGGATTGGACTGCTAGCCACGAGGTCAGCCATTCCCGCCTTCCAGCTGCTCTGAGGGAGCAAGTTGAAGCTCATGAAGTTTGACGCCCAGGGACCTGTGGCAGGGTCTCCACGAGTCAGAGTGGGTTCAGTGGCAATGGGTTAGTTTGAGGTGGGTCCTAAACCTCATCACTTTTGGGTTCTGAACAGAGCAGGAGAGACGCAGAGAGCACATGGAAGAGGCAGGGAGACAGACAGGTAGAGCCCGTACATCCAGAAGCCCAGGGACTTCCTGGGCTGCCACGGCCACTAGAGGCTGATGGAGACAAAGAAGGGCCTTTCCCCAAGAGCCATATGTCTGCCCTCCAGATCGACGAGGAAATAAAATTCTTTCTTGGAGGCCATCCCCTTGTGGCGTTGACAGTGGCTGCAACGATGGTCCAATGGAACCAGGCCTGGGAGGACCGTGCCGGAGTGGGCGGCACTTCATCCAGTTGCTGTGGGTTGAAACCCACTCAATGGCACTTGACAACTATAACAACGTGTGTCATCGTCCTCTGGTGCCTCAGCCACCTGGTTCCAGAAGCTTCTGGCATGACCCACGCGCCCATCTTGGGCCCCTTATAACAGGCCCTCCCAGCGTCCTGGAATCTTCAATGTTCTGGAGACCTGGGACGAGCCCAGCACATCTGGCTGTTGGAGCCACTCAGTCTTAGATTAGAGTCCTGGCCTCCACATGGGAGGCCAGCCATACCTGGAGCAGGCCACAGAGCGCTTTTCCCGACTCTCAATACTGATGCCGGGAGCCGAGCAGCTTCTCAGGGGAGGAGCACCGGGTCTTCACGGGGTCTGATTCCAGACACCCAGTGAGTGCTGCTCTCCAAGGTGACTTGGATGCCTGTGAGGGTCTTGCCTTAAGTTGACTCTTCTCTGACACCTGTCTGGGACTCTTGGCTTCTATGGTGATGCTGGTCACTGAGGCCAGACCTCCTGCCCACTATCAGCCCTGGGCCCACCCTGTTGGCTGCACCCAGGCACTTTTTTGGAAGGTGGCTCAGTTTCTTTGTTCTGTGTTTTGATTTGGCAAGAAAAATACGCTGCTTATATAAAGTCTGGGGCGGTGCCCGGGGGGCCATTTGGAAGCAGAAATGATGTCAGTCTCTCTCACAGGCTGGCTAGATCTGCCAGTTCAGAGCCAAGTTCCGCCACGTGGGTAATCACTCACTGCCTTCAAGTGGATGCCAACTCATAGCGACCCTATAGGACAAGGTCGACCTTCCCCAGGGGTTTCCGAGACTGTAACTCTTGACAGGAGCAGAAAGCCTCATTTCTTTCCTGCAGAGCAGCCAGTGGATTTGAACTGCTGACCTTGCAGTTAGCTGCCCAACAGGTAACCACTGCACCACGTGGGCAACACAGGGGCCAATTTTGAGATTCTCAAGGCAAGTTATTTCGCCTCTTCTCCCAACCCTGGTTTTCTTATCTCGGATCAAGCAAGTGCCAAGCCCTCTGTGCCAGGAGGGGTGTGGCAGACGCTGCTGCTGCCACCACAGCCGCCTAGCACCTACTCATCCGTGGAAGGTGTTTCTGTCCGTTCTGAAGCCGTGAAACAAGACCCCAGCCTGTCCTTTTGCTCCCTTGATGAGGGTGCTCTTTGGGGAAGGTCCAGCTTTGGCTGCCACGTGGGGAGAACTTGCTTCGTGCCTGAGCCACATGCCCAAAGGACCAGCTGTCTGCAGTCAGTAGTGAGCCACCTACCCCTGAAGATATGCAAGAGCCTTGGAGTTGTGTGTGTGTGTGTGTCTTTCTATCGGAATTTGATTTCTTTGAATGTCCCTCCCTCTTAGTCTTGAGTTTCTGACATATCTTTAGCATCTTATTGCCATATAGTTGCAATAAAAATACAAATTTAGATCTACATGATAGATTTGTATATGTATACATACATAAATAGGGTGTGTGTGTGTGTGTGTATCTCATTCTACCCTGTCCTATAGGGTTGTTATGAGTCAGCATCACTTTGAGGGCAGTGAGCCTGGAGTTGCAACTCAATATAATTCACATATATAATTCACTTACCCTATAATTCACCCATGTTGTTTGGTTCATTTTTTTGTATATTCACAAACCTGTGCAAATCTCATTCCAATCAGCTTTAAAATATTTAATCACCCCTAACGAGAATCCTGCTTCCCTTAGCAGTTCCCCACCCCCAATCTCCCTGTCTCCCGTCTGGGGCGATGAGAAATCTACTTCCTGTTTCCATCGACGTGCTTCTCTGGGACATTGCGCAGCCATGGAAGCCTACGATAGGTGGTCCTTCGTGAGTGGCTTCCCTCAGCATCCGCTTGTCAGGTTCATCCCTGTTGGGCCGTGTGTCAGTGTTGTTGTCACAAGTCCGTCCTGACCCACAGTGACCCTGTGCACAGCGGAACGGAACACTGCCTGGTCCTGCGCCGTCCTCCCAATGGGTCCCAGGCCTGAGCCCACTGTGCCAGTCCCCCTGCTTGAGGGCCTTCCTCTCTTTTGCTGCCCCTCCACTTTACCAGACATGGTGCCCTGCTCCCGGGACCGGTCTCTCCTGACATGTCCAAAGTATGGGACACGGAGTCTCTCCATCCTGGCCTCTAAGGAGCACTCCGGCCTTCCTTCTTCCAAGACAGATCGGTTTGTCCTATCAGTCCACGGTACTTTCGATCTTCATGGCACTGAACAATAGTCCACTGTATAAGGGCATCCCTCCATCGGTTGGTATTGTTGGTAGAGGCTTGGCTGGCTGCTACTTTGTAACAACGATGAACATGCACGCACACGGTATTGTCTGAGCATCCATTTCTCTTCCCCTTGAGTATATATGCCTAGGATGAGACGCCGGGGAGTGTGGTGGTCATGTGATGGATTCCCTGGCCAGCTTTCCAGCATGGCTGCAATCCTGTACATTGCCGGCACTCCTCGCCAACACTTGTCATGATCTGACTCTCTGTTGCACGCCAACCCCCTGGGTGTGACTTGGCGTCTCCCTGTGGTTTTGAAGGACTTGCTACCGATGCTGAACATTTTTGGGGGGTGCTTTTGGGACATTTGCGTATTTCCTTTGGAGAACTATCTGTTCGTATCTTTTGCCCATTTTCGAATGGGGTTAAAATCCCATTTTGAGTGCTTTGTGATAGGTTTGTAAGAGGTATGTGTAGACACAAGCCCTTCATCAGACACATGACTTACACACACACACACACACACACACACACACACACACACACACACAATCTCCCGTTGTGTGGGTTGTCTTTTCTGGTGCTGTGTTTGCCCTTCCTGGCCTGTGTTTTCAGGGTCACCTTTCAGGAACCATCCCCTCTCTCAAGGTCATGCAGATTGACACGTTTATGTCTTGTTCTTCAAGGTTTTAGTGGCCTAGCACTGATGAGTTGGGCTGCTAACTGCAAGGTCAGCGGTTCGCAACCACTACCCGCTCTGAGGGAGAAAGAAGAGGCTGTGTCCTCCCATGAAGAGTTAGCAGTCTTGGAAACTCACCAGAGCCGCTCTCCCCCGTGTCCCGTAGAGACGCTCTGTGTTGGACTGGATTCGATGACAGCGGTTTGGGGGTTTGTTTTCTTCTTCCCAGTTTCACAGTGGTCGCTTTAAAAAGATAACTTTATCGGCATAGATTCACACCTCGTCCAGTTTAATTGCTCAGCGTAAGATTTGTGCCATGATCACCACCCGTTTCAGACCATTTTCTTTCCACAGTGATTGATTGACTCCCCATCCTCCCCTGCCCGCCCCTGTCCAGGTACTGTCTCTATATCTCTTGCAGTTTCCACTTTTACCTCCAGGTTGTGGATCCCTTCGCGTGCCTGTGTGTGTAAGGTGTGATGGGGGGATTCTGCTTCATTCTTGCGCGCACCCACAGCCAGTGGCCCCACGTTATCCAGAGCACCCCTTGTTCCAACGCCTGTGCTTTCCCGTCATTTGCCCCGGCGTGCTCGTTGAAAGCCAACACCCGCCACCACATAAAACACACCTGTAAAAGGAACCATGGGACTGAATACCACAAGAGAACGACAGCTCTTCTGTTCACACCTTGGGGTGTTCCTTCAACGGGTGAGACCCGGCCCTGAAGTCTGATCGCTGGAGACAGGCTCAAATCCAAGACAGCCCTGCTCCCTCCCTCGCCCTGGCCCTGGTCCCATGAGAGCCGGCCCTGCCTTTCCATCAGTCAGCAAGTCCCACTGCCCTCCTCTCTCGGCCACTGTGCTCTGGGGTGAGACGCAGCTTCTCTCCTCAAGGATGACAGCTTAATGGGGAGAGAGGCCCATCAACACTCATTCCGAGCCAAGCAGGGGCGGGCGGGGTGGCGCTGTGTGTCACGGCTGTAGGCAACCAAGGAGAGCAGGTCGCACAACCTGGCTGGGCTCACAGGGCCACAGGCGTGCCTGGCTGGGGTGGCGGCTGCTAATTCAGCTCTGGTGGGACCCTGCACAGCTGCTTCCTCCGCTGTTCAGCAGGAGCGATTTCTCCACTCACATCCGGGCTCTCCAGGCAGCCACGGTGGTCTAGCAGGTGGGTACCCAACTCGTACTTCCAAGTAGGTTGCCGTGGTAACGGGAGAGCCTCGGGATCCAGATGGTCTGAGTTTCAATCCCCTTGGGGACGTCATTTACTATCTCTGTGCCTTGTCCCCTTACCTGTAATGTGGGCAGAGAGCACTTCTTTCTACTCCTTTGGGATGTTGCCTGGCAGGATGACAGCTCCTGAATCTCCTCCCAGCCCTCTAACACCAACAGCAGTTGCTACGGTTGGAACTATAACCTGGAACAATGTAACCCTTAGTCCAGCAATGCTGGCTCCTGTGGGCCATGGCCAGTCCATGTGATAACATGGTCCCCAGAACCGATGATAATCATAATAAGAAAGGCCCTGTGTAGTCTTTGTAAAGAGCCCTGGTCATGCAGGGAGTCATGTGTTAGCCTGGTAAGCACAGGTCAGCAGTTCAAAACCACCAGCTGCTCCGCAGGAGAAAGACGGGGCTTTCCACTCTTGTAAAGAGTGTCAGTCTCAGAAGGCCACCGGGGCAGTTCCCCTGTCCGATAGGGTCGCTGTAAGTCAGCATGGACTCGATGGCAGTGAGCGGTCGAGAGTCATGGTCCCATGTCTGATGGGATGTGATGTTCCCTGGCATCGTGATGGAAGCGGGCAAGAAAAGGATAAAGAGTGTTCAGAACAGAGAAACCCGCGTGCTCTCTGCACAGACTCATCGTCCTTTGTGTGTCCGGTCTTGAAAAGACTGCAACGATGTGTGTGCATATGTTTTTAATTATAAAAAAGAACCCGAAAGGGAGTGCAGAATTAAACACAAAAGCAAAATGTGCATTGCTGCCGTCTCCCACGCGGATTCGTAAAGAATCTCTACCTGGTTTTCACGCTTACCTTGAAGGAGTCACACCGCCCTTCACAGGATTCCAATCAGGGTCCCTGATACACAGAGAGCTTCGAGTGATACCCAGAGCAGAGCTCTCTAGCCCAGCGATGAAAGGCATGGATGGTGTATGTCACCAAGGGGACTCCTGTCCAAAGGCTCTTCCATTTGTCTTTACTCGCTGCTGTCGAGCGGATTCTGACTCACGGAGACCCTGTAGCACAGAGTAGAACTGCCCCTGTGGGTTTCCAACACATCACTCTTCATGGGAATGGAAAGCCTCATCTTTCTCCCTGGGAGCGGCTAGTGGTTTCAAACTGCTGACCTTGAGGTTAGCAGCTTTTTTGGGGGGTGGGGGGGATTTCAAAATGATTTAAGTTAAAGAATAAAGTGTCTTGTTTGTGAATTAAGGACTAATAAACAAAGAAGAATATAGGTGTTGTTGTCAGTCCTCTGTACCTTGATGTAGACAGACAGACACCGTGGCAGATGCAGGCTACGTTCGGCGAGAGGAAGGAGCTCAGCTCAGGAGAACGGAACTGGGGATAGGTGCCCTAGCCCAGATGCTCAGGTGGCTGGCTTTCAGCCCTGATGCTTGGAGACCCCTGGCTGTGGGCACGCTGTTGCCCAAGAGACTGGGCCCACTCCCAGCAGGGCAGGTGTGTTCGTCTGGGTGGACTAGAGAGACAAATCTAGAGACACTCATGTGTATAAGAGAGAACTTTGTACCAAAGAGTAATTGTGCATTAAGAAAACATCCCAGCCCAGTCTAGATCAAGTCCATAAGTCTTGATATTACCCCGTATGTCAATACTAGTCCATAAATTCCTCCTCAGACTCACACAGCCATGTAATGATGCTGAATGCAGGAAGATCACAGACCAGAGGGTGGAAAGTCTTGTGGAGCCAGTGGTGGTGGAAGCATCTCAGTGCTGGCGTGGGTCTCCATGTGGCTCCCCCGGCTCCAGGGCTCTGGCTCTATCAGCCTAGCTCCATGTGGCTTGTCATCAGGAATATGAACCAGAGAGATTGTCTCCTGCCACCCGGGAGGAAGACAGGAGTTCCCAGAATCCTCAGGAGAAGGCATGCTCACCCAGAGGCCTCGTTGGCTGTGACCTGATTGGCAGGCTAGACCCCACCCCTTCACAATGGACAGATTAAGTAAATGCCACAGCAGGGTTGGGGCGATGGACGGAGGCCTGCTGGGAGTGGTCCCTGGATGCATCCACCCCACCTGCTCTTGGCTGCTGGTTCAGGGTGCCTGGTTTTGTCCTCAAGCAGTGAGTTGCCCCCTTGACATTTGATCAGGCTCCTGCCTGTATCTGTCTTGGTCACACACACCCCACCCACACCTCTGGCTATCCTTCAGCCACCAGGCCCTGGACGGAGCCCCCAGAGACAGGGTCGGGGTTGGTGCTGGTGGGTGCCATCACGTTGGGTCCGACTCTTGGCGACCCTATGCACAACCGACTGAAACACCGCCCAGTCTCTGCCGCACTCACAACCATGCGTATGAACTTCAGGCCGTTGATGCAGCCACCGGGTCAATCACCTTGTCGAAAAAACAAAAAAATTTAGAGGAGAGGGTACAACAGCCCCTGTAACTTTTCCAGCCCTGTCTTTCCCTCATATTGTGGCTGGTCTTCCTCTTTTTCGCTGCCCCTCTACTTTACCGTGCGTGATGACCTTGTCCAGGGCTGGTCACTCCTGACCACACGTCCAACGTTTGTGAGACCAAGTCTCGCCCTCCTGGCCTCTCAGGAGCACTCTGGCCTTACTTCATCCAAGACAGGTTTATTTGTTCATTCGACCCTCCGTGGCACTTTCAAAGTTCTCCTCCGGCACCGGCTCGGCATCTGTTTGTCTCGGGTCTTCCTCACTCAGTGTCCAACGTGCACTTGCACAAGAGGCATGGAAAACGCCACGGCTCGGGTCGGCGCACGCACCTTAGTCCTCAGAGCACCGGCCTTGCTCCGTCACCCTCTAAAGAGGTGTCCTGCAGCAGACTGACGCCCTGCAGTGCCCCGCCTGAGCTCGTGCCTCCTGCTTCCGTGAGCATCGATGGGGAGCCACGCAGGACAACTTCCGTGGCAACGTTGATCTATTCTTCATCTGTCACGATGGGGATTTCATATGGGCACCCTGGATGACAGTGTAGACCAGTGGTTCTCAACCTTCCTAATGCCACGACCCTTAAATACAGTTCCTCATGTTGTG
>NW_022103915.1:9153642-9170638 GCF_000313985.2 Echinops telfairi
AAGCACCTGGCATACATTAGTCACTGACATTTGTAGCCTCATTTCAAGTTTATCTTTACTCAAAATGGTACAAGAGAAGTTTGCTAATATCCATTCAGACTCAGAAAACCACAGTGGTTTTCTACCTTCCCAATGCCACCACCCTTAAATACAGTTCCTCATGTTGTGGTGACCAAAAAACCATAAAATTATTTTCGTAGCTACTTCAAAACTATAAATTTTCTACTGTTATGAATCAGGCGACCCCTGTGAAAGGGTCATTCGACCCCCAACGGGGTCGTGACCCACAGACTGAGAACCACTTATGTAGGCCTACGCCAGGTAAACCAGGTGGTTGTCTACGGCGGTTGTGGTGGTCTGTGGTCACTCAGTCTGCTCAGAACCAGGAAGACCGTGCAGAATGAACCTCACCTGGCCCTGCACCATCTCCACCAGCTGGGCGATGCAGGAGCCCAAGGTGGGGGTGGTGATGTCACTCCACCTCCTGGGAAGCTTGCCCCGGTTTTTGCTGACCCCTTTCTGACACCCATGATGTCGGCCTCTCCTAGTGAGGTTTGCCCTGAAACCCACCACCAGCAGCTGTCAGATCTGTGCCTTTTCTTTACCTGCCATGTTCATCAGCCATCGCCTGTCTCTCAGTTGGTCACACCGTGCTGGCTTGTGTGGGTCTGTGATCCTGGAGGCGATGTCACCGGTATTTCTCCCCTCCCCCTGCCCCTGGTATTTCAATGCCAGCAGGGCCACCCAAAGTGAATAGGTTTCAACAGGGCTTCCAGACTGAGAACAGACCATGCGGCAGGAAGGCTGAGAAAAGACTGCCCACTTTTGAAGACTTGTGTTGTTATTGTTGTTGTTAGGGTCCCTTGAGTTGGTCCCCACCCATAGCACCCTTCTGCACAACAGAAGGAGACACTAACCGGCCTGTACAATCCTTACAACCATGCCCAAGCCCAGTGTGGCAGCCATGGTGTCCATCCATCTCCCTGGGGCCTTCTCTCCTTCCTGCCCCTCTACTTGACCCAACACAATGTCTTTCCCCAGGGACTGGTTTCTCCTGACATGCCCAAAGACGGAGTCTCACCATCCTGGCCTGCGAGGAGCACGCATTAGCCTCAGGAACAGCAGCGGGACGTTGTCAGACAGAGCGCCCAATGATGAGAGACAGTGGGTGGCAACCAGAGGCTCAGATATCAGAACCACTGTGAGGACGGTGCAGGACCGGGCAGGGACGCCTTCTGTTGTGCATGGGGTCTCGGTGGGTTGGCACCCAGCAACAAGTGACCCCATCTCGGTGTGACAAACCCCCCTGCAGCCAATGGCCGCCGGCCTAACTCACTGTCCCGCTGGCGTTTGGTGGAATCCCAGTGAGAAACACTAGGAGAAACGCTGCATGCATTTGGAGATGGAAACATCGACCAGACACACAGCCTTACAAAGGAATGCTTGTCCTTAGACCCTGAGGGGAACTGAGATATTTTCTGTCCTATTGTGGTGGTTTTTTCCCCCTTACAACAACAACACAATGATCAAGACCTCTGAACTGATTTCGCAACCCTCTAGGCAGACCTGACCTATGGTATAAAAACGTCAGTCAAAAGTTTGCTTTCTTCATTCCCAAAGCCTGGCCTCCTGATTGGGCTGACCAACATTAGGTGAGTGGTCTAGGGCACACCGTGTCCCAGCCAGGACTGAGCCAGCTGCCCTGACACCAGGATCAACTCTCCGTCCCACCGCAGGCCAGGCCCCGCCTCCCTGATTTCCCCACCGCAGGCCAGGCCCCGCCTCCCTGATTTCCGCCAGGCTCCTCCATCACCCTCAGACCCCAGCCATCCCCTCTGGCCTCACTCACAGTTTTGTCCACACCCTTAGACTCCACCCACATGATCAGGCCCCACCCACACCTTCAGGTCCCACCTACAACCTCAGGCTCCACTCACATCACCAGGCCCTACCTACAAATCTTTCTCCTTCAAGACCCCCATCCTTTGCAGCCTGTGGTCCGAGGATGCCTCTCTGGGCCCCTGGGAGCCCCTGCTCAGCCTGCATGTCTCCCTTTGCCTGGCCACCTCACCTGCTCCCAGAGGACTCCGCTTCGCACGGTGGCCTCCTCTGCCACCCCTCACACTCCCCCAACCGGTTTCGCTGAGTTGCCCCCTCCACTCTCACATTTACAGATGGCCCCAGTGTTGCTCAGGTCAGCGTGTAAGGGCAGAGGCTTGGATGTTGGTTGCAGAGCTCGGGCTCAGCTCATTGCGGAGCGACTGGACACGGGGTTTCAGATGGCCGGTCTTGGGGAGAGGAGCCCTGCGGCTAGTGGGTCAAGCATCTAGTTAACTGCAGTCAGAAGCCACCAGCGGCTCTGCGGGTGAAAGATGAGGCTGCCCTTCCCCGGAAAGATTCATCCTTGGAAGCCTTAGGGACAGTTCCACTCTGCCTCAATGGGGGCGCTCCGAGTTTGGTTTTGAGGTGGCCTGGGAGGCCAAACTCGGGTGCTCTGTTGTCAAAAGGGGTGGCTGGTGTTACAGGTGGCAGTCAGAGCCTGAGCCTTGCTTGGCAGTGCTGTTGGCCCCTCACCGGTGTGGCTGTCATTTAAAGGTGACTGGATACCTCAGATGCAAAGTGGGGCCTCTTTACCTTTATCTTAAAAAAAACACCCCAAACCTCATTGCCATCGATTCGGTTCAGACTCATGGCAACCCTGTAGGGGAGGGTAGAACTGCCCGGTGAGCTTCCTTCTCTTTCTCCCATGGAGCGGCTGGTGGATTGGAACTGCTGACCATGCGGACTGCAGCCCAATGGTCCCCAAGGCTCCTTGACCTTTGTAAGCATTGCAGACCAACGACAGGGGCTGGGTGGGGTACAGTCCCCCTCCTCCCCAAGCTTCTGCATTTGCCTGTAAGTCTCAGATGAGGTCGACTCAGCCGTTCCCCACGTCCAGAGCCGCCCCGTGGAGGGGGCTTGGCAGGTGACATAGGGACATGAGGGTGCCTGGTTCAAGGGCCCATTTGCTACTAGTGCCACCTCCTGCCCGGGCCTGGTGAGAGGGCTGCCACCAGGGGCTCAGGTTGCAGGTCTCTCTGCAGCAAAGAACGTTCCCAGAATCCACAGGGAAGAGGTTTAGAAATTAAAGCCAGCTGCCAGCTCAGTTCCTGGATTTCCGTCTGGTGCCTGAGAGCAGAGGGGGACGAGTCAGGAGGGTGTCACTCGGGTGGCAGGAGTGAGTCACCCGGGAAGGACTTAAGCATCCGATCCGGGCCAGGACCCACCTCAGTGCTCCAGGGACCCCAGCGCTCTTTGTGGTGGGGAGGCAGGGCCTCGGAGGCGGTTGTCGGAGCTGCTCCCTGGGCCTGAGAGCTGACCTTACTCTCTGAGATCCCCAGGCTTCTGGGTCCAGCAAGGCTGAGCTGGCGGGCGGGGCCCTGGGCTGCAGTAGGCCTGGGACCATGCCTGCCTCTCATTATGGTTCCCGAGCTGGATTCTTGAGCTGAAGCCCAGCCTTACACCCTGGTTCCGTCTTCCCAAATCTTGGATGCTTACCTAAAACACAGCACTAAGGCTGGCCTGCCTCAGCTCCCACCCGGCACCTGGACGAAAGGGGCGACTCTGGGTGAGGGGGGGGCCCTGGTTGCCGGGTAGCACCAAGAGGCTTCAACGCCGAGGCTTTGGGCTTGGGCAGCTTTGGGTTCAAGTCCTGCCTCTGCTTCTTCAAGCCTCTATGCTTCTGGGCAATGACCTGACTGTTGCTGAGCCTCCACTGACTCCGCTGTGGCCAGTGTCCATGGAGCCGATTCCAACCCGTGGGGCTTCCAGGCCTTTATCCTTAGGTGCTTCGGGTGGACTAGAACTTCCAGCCTTATGGTCAGCAGCTGGTGCATTCACCATTTGCCCCACCCAGGGTCTCCGCGCATCAATCACGCAAGGGCAAAATAATAGTGCTTCACTTTGTAGGACAGAGAAGCGCTGGTGGCGTCGTGGTTACGTGTTGGGCTGCCAAGGACAAGGGCAGCAGTTCGAAATCACCAGCGGTTCAGAGGGAGAAAGACGAGGCTTTCTAGCCCCCTAAAGGGGTACAGGCTCGGAAATGGTCAGCAGCTGGTGCATTCACCATTTGCCCCACCCAGGGTCTCCACGCATCAGTCACGCAAGGGCAAAATAATAGTGCTTCACTTTGTAGGACAGAGGAGCGCTGGTGGCGTCGTGGTTACGTGTTGGGCTGCCAAGGACAAGGGCAGCAGTTCGAAACCACCAGCGGTTCAGAGGGAGAAAGACGAGGCTTTCTTTAGGGGTAAAGAGGTACAGGCTTGGAAACCCACAGGGGCAGTTCGACCCTGTCCCGTGGGGCCCCTGTGGGTAGACAGCGACTCAAGGGCTGTGACTGCGTTCTGTGGGGTACATGCGCTAATCTCTGTAAACCTTTCAGCATGAAGCCTGGCGGATAGGAACTGTCTGATAAACACTGGATGTTCTTATTCTCATCGTCATTATCCCAGGTGACACCCGTGGAGCCGTCTCCACTTCCAGTTTGGGAAAGGGGCTCGTGATGAAGGCACGCAGTTACTCTGTGACCGGACTCTGCTTGGGAGGGGTTTAGTGTCCCATGCCATGGTGTGTCCTGATGGGTGGACTCCTCCTAGCAGGCTTCGTGGCCTGTCCCGGTGGCTTCGCGGCACGTCCCGGTGGCCTCGTGGCACGTCCCAGATGGGAAGCCCGGCAGCAGGGTCTCCGTGTTCCTGGAGAAGTGGGTTTCTTGCTAGGAGCGTGTTGGAGGGGCTGGGGTGGAGGGTGGTGCTGGCCTGCTGCTCCCTGGTCACTTCAGAGAGCCGTGTCAAGGCTTCCCAGGGGGGTGGGCAGCATGAGGGAGAAGGTCAGCGCTAGGCATGGCTGCTGTGCCAGTTCCTTGCCCTCTTCTGTAAAGCTGGTCTCCAGAGTGCACCTCGGGCCTGCTCTGAGCCAGCACTTCAGGATCCAGGACCAGAGCAGTGGGCACTGCTGCTACTGTCCAAGTCCCAGACTGCTCAGTCTTGGCCGGGCACTGGCCTGGGTCACAGCACTCTCCTACCAGGCGGTGTCCATGGGCAGCACCGGCTGCAGTCTGAGGGGCAGGAAACCCGGGAGGACGTCTCCCTTGTTGCCTCTCCGTCCTGGGTGGCGTCTCCTGCAGCAACCCTGGGCTCCCATTCCCGCTCCTGCTCCTGCTGCCCAGCCCCTCCCAGCCCGGCTCTAGAAGTATGGCCTCCTCCCTGTCTCTTCCTCTCATTCCTGTCCAGGTCTACCTTCTCCGTGCACCGTGGACCCTGGAGGGCAGAGGTGTGGCAGCTGATTGGCAACTGTTTGCAGCCTTGGCCTGGCCCCGAGCAGTGGTCTGACAGAGTGGCTGGGAGGCCCAGGTTTCCTGAACACGAGCCCAGCTCTGCCTGAACTGTGCCAAGTCCACCATCAGGCCATTGGCGTAGAGCTGGGCCCGTGGTGGGAGGCTCGCCCCAGCCACACCCCTGCCCCAAGGACCCATTTTGTGCATAGGCGGTCTCCAAAGGACTCCTTGCCCCATGCCCCTGGCATTGCCAGCCAGAGGGGTTGTGCCATGCCCCGGCCCCCTCAGGCCCTTTGAGACTGGAGGCTGCTTTGGGCCTTCCTTCTCCTCTGTATGAAAATAGCGGCAGAGGATTTGGAAACCTGTCACGTCACACGCTGGGAACACGGTGACTCCGAGAAGCAACTGAAAAAGTGCTTTTCGGATGCCTCATTTGGAAAAAGGGAGTGGCAGCCGCAGGGATCAGATTATTGTTAAATGAAAACAACAAAAACAGCAGTCATCACACTGGCAAACAGATCAGCTCGGAGCGGCCTCGGGCCTCTTTCCCAGGGCACCCCCGCCCACCCACCTCTGCCCCCCACCCCCCAGTCACCCACCACTTCCAGCTATGCACCGCCCACCAACCAAAGAGTATGAAATAGATCAACAGCAGCAACACAAACAGCGGCCAGCAGGGCTGTGGGGTGCATGTGGATCCAGGCGGCCCCCCTGAGCTTTCTGGGACCGATTTCCCCATGTCCAGGCCTTTCTCCCGCACTGTTGCTGGGGGGCCTCAAACCATCGGTCCACCCACGACAAGAGCCACTAGCCCTCTGGAACTGCCCTGCTTCCCTTAAACAAACCAACCAACCCAACAAAGTCCTTCTTTCTCGATGCCCTAAAGAAATGGTTTTAGAGACAAACAAGTTCATGGGGGGAGGGGGAGGCGCGGAAAAAGAAATAGTTTTATTCAGGCTGGGGGTGGTGCGGGGGTACCCACCACCCTGTGACTACCTAGTGAAGGAGACCAAGTGGCCTCATGTCAGGGCAAGAGGTCTGAGGGGCTGTGTAGGATCAGCCCACGGTCAGTCCCAGGAGTGGTTTCCTACCCATCTGCCCGCACTGCCTCCTTGGGTCTGACCCATCCCCCTCTAACTGCGAGGTCTCCAACCTTTTATTTTTGTGTAGTTTTTGTTTTGTACTTAAATACCATCAAGCATACACCTCCCCGCCACCGTCAGGTTGGTTTCAATCCCTAGGACCTTACCTACAGTTGTTAAGGCCACCCATCCTCACAGGATAGGCTCATCATTCTCCCTTGGAGCAGCTGGTGCTTTTGAACTGCTGGCCTTGCAGTTAGTATCCCCCTGCTGCCCCATAGCAACACCAGGGCTCCAGAGTTGTAACCCCAATCCTGTCATTTGGTTTTCTGACAACTTGCTCAGTCCGGGGGTAGGGGTGGGGGTGGCGTGGGCCCATCCCCAGTGCTTGGCCCCCGTCGCCTCCGCTCGGCCGGCCTTGTCTCACTTGTCCTTTCTTCGGCCCCTCAGGTGCCATGACGCAGCAGCCCCAGGAGGCCTTTGACCAGAGCGTGGAGGAGGCTCACACGTGGATGGCGGCTGTGCACCGGCGCCTGCAGATCAATGACAACACCCAGGGACCCCGTGCCGCCCTGGAGGCCAGGCTGCGTGAGACCCAGGTAAGCAGAGGCCAGGTCATCTGCCCCGCACTGGCCCCCAGCCCAGCCCTTCTGCTCTCCGGCATGGTCTCTACCGCCCGCCCGCAGGCCTCAGCTTCTCTCTGTTGGATGGCAGGGTGGGCTAGCCCAGTGCCGGTCAAGCTTTGCAGTGTGAACGGTCCACCCCTGTACAGATCTGGAGAGGAGCATGGGGGCCTCATTTCTCACCTGCGCTCAGGACCATGCTTTGCTTGTCTGGCCCGGGAGCTTGTCCCCAGGCCCTCCTGTCCTGGGCAGGGACACCTGTGCGGGCAGGTGTGGCTTCTGATCCTCGTCCCTTCTTCTATATGGTGGACGTCCTGCCAGGAAGGGGCAGGGCCAGGCCTGCCCACTGAGTCCCCCCCCCCCCCCACCAGGCTTTGCCCTCAAGCTGGCTCAAGGAAGAGACTCAGAGCCTGTAACTCTAAACTGAACCCAGGGCAGAGAGCCTCCTGGATTTCCCAGCACCCAGTCTTTGCCCTGCAGTTCCCGCTGCCCGGAATGCCAGTCCCCCTGGGTCTGCGTGCGTGTGAGGGGCACCCAGCTGTTGGTGGACTTGACACAGAGCAGGGCCTGGCATGGAGGTGGACCCTGGAGACCACTGTTTGTTTTGATGCTGGCTGCAGAGACCCATCTCAAGCCATCTGTCCCTGCCCATGCCCTTCTCCAGGAGCTGTGTCCACCGGGCCACTTCTGCACTGGGTTCTAGCCCCCCACTCCCCTCATGGTCGGGGCAGCGAAGGATCTCCCGGGGCTTTGCCTTCCCAAGGCCAGCGCACGCATCCCCCAACACCTTCTGCTTCGCTACCCTCGCTCACGTCCCCACCTCAAGTGCCCGCCCCCCTCTCACGGCAGGGTGCTAGCACCAGCTCCTCCGTGAAGCCTTCTTGATTGGGCCCAGGGGCCCGCTGGACCTCTTTTCATGCTCTTCCGGCTCTTTTCCTGAACTAGGAAGAGCTGCTGTCTCAGAAAGGCCCAGTAGCCATTCTGCCCTGCGCTGTCCCTGAGTAGCGAGGAGCTGGCGTCGGCTCGGTGGCAGTGAGTGGGTGAGAGAGTGTGTGAGTGAGAAAGGGGTGATGCCTTTGAACATACCGTGCGCTGTGTAGGCAGAAGCACAAGCAAACCTTGGAAGAAGTGCAGCCAGGCTGCTCCTTAGACGCGAGAATGGGGAGACTTTGGCTCATGTACTTTGGACACGTGGTCAGAAGGGGCCAGCCCAGGCAAAGGAGCTCATGCTTGGTAAAGTGAAGGGGCAGCGAAAAAGAGGAAGACCCCCAACAAGATGGACAGACACAGCGGGCGCAGTGAGGGGCTCCAACTTCACAATTGCGAGGGTGGCGCAGGATCGGGCGGGGTGTCCTTCTGTTGTGCACGGGATGGCTGTGGGTCAGACCCGGCTCACTGGCCTCGGAGCACCGCGACTCGACAGGCCTTTGGACTCTGTCTACTACGCTCCCCTCGCTCCCCTGCCAGGCCTGTGAGCTCAGCACGGTGCTGGCACATAGGAGGTTCTCAGCTGGTCTTGGCTGGACTGAGGGCTTTGTACTCCCGTTTCTCCAGTTTTCCGGGGCCCCTGGTTCTACCCCACCCACCCCTCGAAGTTCTTCCCTCTCTACCTCATCTCCAGTGGACATGTCGTCTTCACTGGCCACTTCAGATCAGAATCATCTCGGGGAGCGGGCAAGGGTGTTCCCAGAGCTCTTTCCCAGCTGGTCCAGTGTCCTTGACCAAGTGCTTCTGGCCCGCTTCCTGGAAGAGCCTCACGCCAGCCAGAGAGCACAGTTTGACGGATGGGGCAGTGGAGGAGGGCAGAGCACCTCTGAGAACATTGCTTCCAGTCCAGAGACAGCCTCTGGCCTCGCCGACCCCAGACACCCAGTCGATTCCAGCTTCTGGTGACCAGCAGGACAGAGCAGAGCAGGCTCCGAGGACTTCTAAGACCACAGCCTCGATGGATGAAGACAGCCTCAGAGTCTGATGACAACTGGTTAACGATGATGATGCGATTTCTCTGTGAGTGGCCAGACGTTCATTCTCAGCCCTGCGTGGGGTGCAGAGTGGAAGTGGGCAATGCTACTCCATCGAGGGCCCTCAGGAGTGGTCCCCAGATCTCCAAGCCCACACCAGTCCCCCTGGGTCCTTCTGATGCTCGGCGTGGAGCTGTCCTCCAAACGGAACGCTGTGGTCTTTGACCTTTGTCCATCAGTCCTTCAAGTCCTCTTTGCTTTTACTTTCCATCCGCTCAACTCTTGCCTCTGAGTCGATTCTGACTCACAGTGATCCTGTAGGCAGGGTAGACTGCTCCTGTGGGTTTCTGACACTGCCACTCTTTATGGGAGTCGAAAGCCTCCTCTTTCTCCTAAGGAGCGGCTAGAGGTTCCGAACTGCTGACCTTCCAGTTAGCCCCCTGACATGTAACCACTAGGCCACAGGGCTCCCTTTACTTTCCATCGTCCTAGAGCAGTGAAGGAGCTTGACGGAGGCCACGTAGGGGAGGCAGCGGATCTGGCACTGGAATCTGGTCTTCCTCAACCAGTGAGCTGCCAGCTAATGGATCAAGCATCACGACTGTGCTGTTGTTCTTGCTCATTGCTGTGCATCAGCTCCGTCCCAGGACATCCATGTGCACGTGTTCACAGAGAAAATCAAGGCCCAGTCCTGTGCTCATAAGGACAGTCACTCCTGCTCATTGACATCCAGGTCTGTGTGGAGGTTGTGTGTGAGTTTTGGGCCTTTGAGAAGCAGGTGCCAGGCTCAACTGAACAGGCATTTGCTTGGCGGGGAGGGGCGGGGGAAATGCTGCAGAGGCTGGGAGAGGCAGTGACCCAGGCCTGTGGGCCCAGTCCAAGAGAGGGGACAGGGCGGGGGTGGTGGGCGTGGCTTCTGCTCAGGCTTTAGGCTGGTGTTTCAAGGAGAGTTTGGCCAGGCAGGGAGTCCTCGAACCACAGTCAACCATGCAGAGAGCCCTATGCCTCCCAGGGGCAGATAGGGCTTCTCACCCCTGCATCCTCAGCAGGGGCTGAGCACCCAAGAAGCCAAGTAAGCACAGGTTCCTTGTGCTTGTGCAGTACCCCGTAATGAACCAGTCCATGCAGCGAACCCCCCCCCCGGGGCATTGCTCATAACAGATGAGTACGTGAATACAGAAAAAGTACCAAACTCGCTGCCATCGATGCCAACACATAGCAGCCACCCTCCAGTACAGGGTAGAACAGTCCCTGTGGGTCCTTGAGACCTGAGTTAGTTAATTGTGCCAGCCTGGCCGATAATCACATGTGGGGCTGGTTGAAAGGCGGAGGGATAAATGGGTGGTGAAGCCTCGCCTTTCTAGTTCTCGGGTCTCTTGTTTTGTGATGGTTGCACCGGGTGCAGCTGCCTTAGCAGTTCCCTGCTTCAGCTTGCAAGATTGACTTCCTCCAAGACATCCCCAAGGAGAAGCCACATGGACCTATCCTGATGCGGCCCTGGGTGCTGGAGCAGCTGTGTCGAGACCCCTGCTAGTGCTGAGATGCTTATTCGTTCACTGACTCAGCTTTCCTCCTGCAGTCGGCATCATTGCCTCTGTTTTGTGAGGTGGAGGACTTTGTGGACTGGTGTTGGGTTAATGGGTTAATGTTGGACTTGTGGGCTTGGGCAGCATTGGGTTGGGATGTTTTCATGATGCACATTTTCTTTACATAAAACTCTCTCTTATCCATGAGTTGCTGTGGATTTGTTTCTCCAAAGTACCTAGACTAATACAAGATCATAACTCTTTATGGGTGTAGAAAGCCTCATCTTTCTCCCATGGAGCGGCTGGTGGGTTCGAACTTTGGACCTTGAGGTTAGCAGCCCAATGAGTGACCTTGTTTATTGGGAACCCAACACTGGTGCTGGCTGTCAGCAGCTCTGGTGGAGGGGACCAACCTCTGTGGGACCCAAGCAAGGACACTGTACTCCCTGTGTTCATCTAACCCCGCAAAGACTCTCCAAACCAGGGTCTGGGCACCACTCACACCTCAGTCACGACGCCGGAAGTGGGCCCAGGCAGGGCCGCAGGGAGGGCTCTGGCTCGCGTCACCACAGCGCAGTTCTGGGTTCATCCTCGGCTTTGCCCCTTCCCTCTACCCCAGGCTCCCAGCTGCTGCTCTGGCCTCAGTCTCGGCTCTCAGCTTAGTGCCACCGTCTGCCCAGCCCGAGCCTGCTGGAGTTGCGCCCTGGCCCAGGAAAGTGGCGTTTGTGTCCCCAACAGGAAATCTGCCAGTTGGAGCCCGAGGGGCTTGTGAAGGTGGAGCTGGTGCTGTGTGCAGCCGAGGCTCTCCTGGGGCACTGCCTGGAGACCCAGAAGCCTGAGATCGTGGCCCAGCTGAAGGAGGTCAAGGCCCGGTGGGAGGAGACAGTCACCTACATGACTCATTGTCACAGGTAGGATGGTTGCCCCCCCCTGCCAAGTCCCCTGGAGTTGGGGCCAGCCCTGATGAGCAAGTCCTCATTGCCACCATTTTGCCAACCATTCTCCTTCCTCCCCTTCTTCTCATTAATTTGGACAGTGTCATGACAGCTAATTCCATATCATACAATTCACTGGTCTAAACATAGCAAAACGAGTTTTTCGGTCATCACCACAATCCATTTGAGAACCTTTTCTTCTTTCCTGTACTCATTGTTAACTCCCTGTTTCCCCCCAACCTCCGCTGCCATCGTCCCGAGAAACTCTTACACCAGGTACTGTCTCTATAGATTTACGTATCCTGGATGTCATAGAAAGGAAAACTTACAAAACAAAAAGCAAAAGTATATACACACACACACACACACACACACACACAAACAAAACAATAACAAAATAAAACATAGGACACATCCAGTTGGAAAGATCACGGAAAATAATAAAAACTAGAACAAATTCACAATGGCTCAAACGGGAGAACAGAGGCTAGATAAGGTGGTACGTTCCAAGGTGGTCACGTCTGCATTAGTGGACCAATCACTTTTCAGTGCTCTTTGACTGACAGCACGTTCTTCACAGCCCTGCCCAGGGTCAGAGGGATTCACTGAGGCTTCTCCCAAGTGAGGACCCTGCACAGGGATTTGGGGCTTTCACTGTCTTTCATGGCCTTCTGCAAACTGGTGCTCAGAATTTAAGCTCTAATACCATTCCCTCCTTGGGTCTTGGATTTTATTATTTACGATCCTTGGATCACACCGGCAAGTGTGCTTTTTCTGTGCAGACTTAGCTGTCTTCTCACTTAGATGGCTGCTTTTTTAAAAGACAAGGCTCTAAGATCCCAGACATCTGATAGCCAGACATCTTTGATTTCTTCACCACACTAACCATTCTTAATGAGCTTGTCACGTGTCCACCCCTGGGTGGAAGAACGAGGGTCCAGGGGTAAGAACGCCCATTGCCTTGCCGGAAAGCTAGCCCAGATGCTCTGCTGGTACCTGGGAGCCAAGTGGTGGGAGGGACCAGGTACGTTAGGGAGGAAAGTCAGGCTGACCTGGGGTTGACTCCAGAGGGGTCTCTTCAACACCCAGTCTCCTCATCTGGACACGGGGGTACCCAGTGTCCCATGCAGGTTGGCGGGAGGCTGGAAAGAAGTATCAGAAGTCAAGGGCCAGGCCCTGAGTGGGGGCACTCAGCAGTCCCTCTGGCAAGCGCAGCTGCCAGCACCCTGTCTGTCTTCCTAAACCGAGGTGGTGAATGGAGACCGAGGGGCACCCTGCACAGCGCTCTCTGCTTTCCAAATTCTTTCTCTGGAGACCCCAGGCCAGGTGGCATGGTGTGTGTGAGAGAAAGGGCATCATTGCTGTGTTGCACATGAGAAAACTGAGGCAGATGAAGAGGCAGGGCTGTGTAGCAAGTTCGTAGCACTGTGGCATCCTGATGTCTACCCCCAAACCTCTTTCATCCATCCCATTTCCTTAAGAAGCACATGGATCCCATCGTACTCTGCCAATTATCTTCAGAATCCCCAAAGCAGTCTGGTGCCTGGCGAGCCAACTCCAAGGAGAAATGGCCGGGGGTCTGTGTGCCATTAGCGGGAGGAGGTCAGGGCTGGGATTTGGAATGTGGCTGGTGAAGAGTCCACAGGGCAGCATCACCAAGCCTGGTGCCTCTTGGAGTGACTCTGGACACCAGACGTCCTCTGCCTGCACGTTAGTCAGTTCCTGGGGGGGATGGGGGGCTAAGGGTGGTTAGGTGACTAACCAAAAGGTTCACCAACGGAATTGAACCAGAGGTACGTTGGAAGAAAGGCCTGACCCTGTGCTTCCAAAAGCTTTGTAAACCCTCTGGAGCACAGCTGTACTCTGGAACGCGGAGTGGCCACGAGTTGGAATCAAGCAAGGACAACTTTTGTTTGTTTAATGCCTGCTCCTCGACTCCCCCTTGGAACTTCTTGCTAAGACACAAAACAAAACACCTAGCTCACTCCTCGTGAGTCATCTCTGACTCATAGCCGCCCTGTAGGACAGAGTGGAACCACCCCTGTGGGTTCTGGAGACTTGAAATCTTTCTTCTGCGTGAAGGGATTGGCGAGTCTGAACCACTGACCTCGTTGTAGCAGCTCAATGTGTAGCCTGCTGGATCCTATCCTGTAGGACTGATGGGATTAGGGCTCAGTCTTGGGGGTTAGCAAGCTTCTCAGGGGACTCTCAAGTTGGAGAGGGTGTTGCTGCTCCCACACCTACCCCGTCGTGCTGGGAGGGAGGCAGCGGCAGGGCCGGCTGCCCAGGAGGTGGGTGGGCTGGCTTCATGGCCTCCTCTCCCCGTGTCCACAGCCGCATCGAATGGGTGTGGCTGCACTGGAGCGAGTACCTGTTGGCCCGAGATGATTTCTACCGCTGGTTCCAGAAGGTGATGGCCACGTTGGGGCCCCAGGTGGAGCTGCAACTGGGCCTGAAGGAGAAGCAGTGGCAGCTGAGCCAAGCCCAGGTGCTGCTGCACAACGTGGACAACCAGGCCATCCTCCTGGACCGGCTGCTGGAGGAGGCGGCCGCCCTGTTCAACAGGATTGGAGACCCAAGTGTGGATGAGGACGCCCAGAAGAGGATGAAGGCTGAGTACGACGCTGTGAAGGTCAAAGCCCAGGTGAGGCTTGGTTGGCTGTACCTTCCTCACTTACCAGTTCATTTCTCTACCCATCGCCTACCCTGCCAGTCACCCATTTGCCTGCTGATTATCCTGTCTGCTCACCTTCTGTCCACTGTGCCGTCCACTCACTCACTGTCTATGCACCTGTCCACCCATCTCTCTACCTACCGTCTACCCAGCCGGCTTTCCATTTACTGCCTGCCCATATACCTATTCTCTACCTGTCTACTCAACACCCAGCTATCTATCTGTCCATCCTTCCATCCGCTCACCCTCCTCCCATCCGTCTGCCCATCCACCACCCTTCCAGCTCCCCACCTCCTTCCCATATTTCTAGCCATCCACCCATCTATCCCACTCCCACGACTGTGCCCCACACCCTGATCTGGTATCCACACCCCTCCCTGCCCACCACCGCCCATCCACATGTCTCCTTAAGCACCCGCTCACCCACCCTGTGTCCTCTGTCCACCCATGGACCTGCCCATTCACTTCATCAGTAAGCGGTCTGTCTGATCAACACTTTGTGACCCACCTGCTCATGTAGTGCTGTAGTCAGTGACCTATCCACCCACCCAGGTGAAGGTTCATTCACACATCCGTTCTCCACCCCACCCCCCACCCCCATTGTCTGCTCCTCCAGCACCTGCCTTGCTCCCTCAGTATCACCACTCATCAGCCCACCCGCCACCTAACCCCCAACCCACTGCATTCCCATCCACCCTTCTCCATGCACCCATTCTCCACTGTGTGCCCACCCATACACCCACTATCTACCATCTACCCCTTACTACCCACCCACCCACCCATCACCTGTCTACCTGCTCACTAGGTATCCATCGTCTTTCATCTGTGACTCTTCCACTAGCCCTTTCATCACACCCCCCCACCCCATTCCGACGCCTGGCACCCATGGAGAAAACCACTCAGCATCCGCCTCACAACTGGCCCCTACCCTTCCCTGGTCGCCTTCTCCTATGCTCACACGGACCTTCTCAGGGTTGGGTGCTGCTCTGAGCCCTTGGGTGCCGAGAACGCAGGGTTTCGCGGGGCCCTCTTCCTGCCCTGCTAGGGAAGCCCCTCCACTGAAGGTGGTGGCCGAGGCTGCTGTTCAGCGCGCTCTCCTTTCACGTCCTTGGGGGCCCTGAGTCGCTAGGGCAGCATCACGTTGACCCGAAGCCAGAAAGCTACAGCAGGCCTGGACCCGTTCTTTGTCCCGAGCCCAGGCTGGGCTGGCAGGGAGATGCTCTTTCTCACTCACTTCCGGCCTGAGGGGCCACCCTTTGAGGCTGCTTCCCACTTGCAGGGGTCTCCACCCTGTCGGGAAGCCCCGGCCTTGTCTCCCTCTTGGCCTCTGGGAGAGCCCCAAGTTTTCCAGACCCACACGGAGGCTCCTGAGGGGAGCAGGCCGCTTGCCAGCAGCTTTTGGCTGGCTCGTTTAGAATCCACAGAAGCATCCTCCTTCCCCGGTTTCCCAGAGGCCCCCAGAGGCTCTAAGCGCTGGGTCAGAGCCAACACAGGGCCCTTTGCCTCTGCCGCTTGGCAGGGCTGTAGGTCGTGTTTCATTCAGTTGTGCATCTGGTCGCTGTGAGTCGGAACCGACCTGAGGCCACCCAACGACAGCCACAGAGCTGCCAGCTGCGGCTCCCCAGCTCTCGTGGGACCTGACTCATTTAATCCTCACTGCACCCCCACCTCGGGGTCCCTGGTGGTGCAGGGGTTAAGCACTCAGCTGCTTCTCCATGGGACAAAGATAAGGCAGCCTGCTTCTAGAAGGACGTTCAGCCTTGAAACCCACAGGAGCAGGTCTACCCTGTCCTATAGGGCTCCATGAGTCGGTATGGACTCCACAGTGGGGTTTTTTGGCACCCTGGCACCGTTAACCACGGGGAGGGGTGAATTACCAGCCTCGGGCGGCTGAGCATCCAGGCCCAGGCTCTTGACCCCCGTGGTACCTACTGCAGGAGGGCCTGACCCTGGAACGCCAGGCTGTGAGGCTTGGACCTGAGCCTGAGGAAGTAGGGAGCCTTGGGGGCTTCAGGAGGGGTGTGCTTTGAAAGTCAGACTTTCTAGGTGCGCTGTGGGTCACTGCAAGTCCCTTCCTGAGTGCCAGCCACCCCAACAGGGACACGGTCACCTCCCCAAGTGTCAGCCACCCCAGGACACAGTCTCTCTCATCCCTGTGTTCTCAGAGCCTGGCGGGGGTGATGAGACCGAGGTGATGGCAGCAGCCAGGACAGGGCATGGTGGGGGTGGGGATCTGCCACGCGCTCTGCTGGTGGCTCTCCTTTCTTGGTGGTCACCAGGTTCTCTCTCCCTGCTTCCTCGCTGGCTGGCTTATGCCCAGAGAGATGCCAGTGTGACCAGCCACCTCCGTTAGTAAGTCACACAGCCTGCTTGCATGGCACCACGCCATCATTTGGAGAGCGTTGTTCGGTGCCAATGGGCCAGTCATGACCCATAGGGACCCCATGTACAAGAGACCAAAACCATGCCCGGTCCTGCCCTCTCCCGTAATTCAGTTACACGTAAGCCCCTGCCACTGTGCCAATCAATCTCATCGAGGGCCTTGCTTGTTCGCTACCGCCCACTTTACCAAGCGTGCTGGGACTGGTCGCTCCTGACAGCATGTCCAGGGGACGTGAGGCAAAGTCTCACCCTCCTCGCCTCTCAGGGGCCTGCTGGCCGTGATTCTTCCCAGAAGGAGCCCCTTGTTCCCTCGGTCGTCCGCGGTCCTTTCTGTGGTCTTCGCCAGCACCCTCACTCAAATGCAGCGGTTCTCCTTTGGTCTTCTGTGACCTGGCCAGAGGAGCTGTATTAGTCTGGGTACTTTGGAGAAACAAATCCACAGCAACTCATGTATAAGAGAGAGTTTTATGTAAAGAAAATGTGCATCACGAAAACATCCCAA
>NW_022103915.1:9171019-9181259 GCF_000313985.2 Echinops telfairi
AACAAGAGACCGGAGAACTAGAAAGGCGAGGCTTCACCACCCATTTATCCCTCCGCCTTTCAACCAGCACCACATGTGATTATCAGCCAGGCTGGCACAATTAACTAACTCAGGAGCCATACGTAAGCACCATCCCTTCACCACACGCAGATACAAGTACTGACACGCACACCTATGGGGGCGGGCACGCGCATGCACACACGCACTCGTGCACATGTGGTCTGCAGATTTCTTAGTCTGGAAGGTTATCAGGCTTGACTCCTTCATGGATGGCCATGATGCTCCCCGCTCTTACAGGCTCGGGTGGCCCTGCTGCAGGAGATGACCCAGGAGCACGAGCAGTACCAGGCGGGCGTGGACGAGTTCCAGCAGTGGCTGCGGGCAGTGGTGGAGAGGGTGGACAGCTGCATGGGGCGGCACTGCAAGATGACCAGCCCGCAGTGCCTCGCCGCCCTGCAGGTAAGTCAGACTGCGCCTCTGCCTCCCAAAGTCTGCTCTGGGAGGTCCCGGGTGGCGGACGGGGGCATCGAGTCTATTTAGTGAGGCCATGCTGAGTGCCCTGGGAGCCACCATGGCAGGAGAAGCCAGGGCTTAGTGAGCAGTGGTCAGCCACAGCTGCTGTGTGGACGTCTCTTCCTGGTGGTGCAGCTGTGAGGAGCTCGGCTGCTGACTGTAAGGTCAGCAGTTCAAGCCCATTGCCTGCCCCACGGGAGATGATGTGGCTCTCCGCTTCCATAAAGATGACAGCCTTGGGGTCACCCCCCTCCCCCCTCCTTTAGGGTCACTATGAGCTGCCATCAACTCCATGGCAGTGGATTTGGTTTGGGTTTTCTGCCCCAGCAGGGCATTGGCAAACTCAGGGCCACTGCCCAGCTGTCTAGACCAGTGGGTCTCACACAACAGGGCAATTACCCTCCCTCCACTCCCTCCCTCCCTTCTCAACACACACACACACACACACACACACATCCAGGAAGACAAAGTCTGGTGGCACCCTTGGTGCTTACAACTGGAGAAGGGGTACAGCTGGCATCTAGCAGGTGGGGGCCAGGTAGGTTGCCCAACATGCCCAGGATGCCACCCCCGCCTCCGCTACAGAGAATTGTCCAGCCCCTGCGGTCAGCAGTCCCATGATTGGTCTAGACAGAGGCCTCGGTCCTCAGGCAGCAGGCGTTGGGGTCTCCCAGCTTCTCTGGCCGGTCCTGTGGCCTGAGGAAGCCGCTGCCCCCCCTGAAGAACAAGTGGGCAGCTGGCCTCCAATGACACAGGACCCGCTTGACAATGCTGGCTGCGCTGTGTAGTGCCTGGACTACAGTAAGGTTCATAGTTAAACAAACTCATTTGTTTGAAAAAGGACCACTGCTTACTTAGAAAGTAGCTGACCCCAAGGCCCGGAGTGGGATATCAGTGTATTAGTCTGGAGAGACTGGAGAAACAAATTCATAGCCACTCATATGTGTATAAGAAAGAGCTTTATATACAAGAGCAGTTATGTATTGAGAAAACATCCCAGCCTAGTCCAGATCAGTCCATAAGTCTAATATTAGCCCATATGTCTGATACCAATCTAAAGTTCTCTTCAGACTCACACAACACATGCAATGACGCCAAATGTAGGAAGATCACAGGCCAGTGGGTGGGAAGTCTTGTGGATCCAGTGGCAGTGGAAGCATCTCAGCGCTGGCAGGTGTCTCCACATGGCTCCTTCAGCTCCAGGGCTCTAGCGTAGCTCCGAGTCTTCTCAGCAGGGATGTCTTGCAAGGAATGTTCGTGTGCCCCACCTCCAGCGAGCTATTTCTCTCCTTAGCAGCTCCAAATGAGGTCATTAAACTGCATGCGACCCGAAAGCTTGTTGGAACCCTAACCTCCACCCCTTCACTCTTTAGTCTCAAATTGACAACAGGTTATATAACTACCACCAGAACCAAGCACCAACCAAACTGACTCACAGCAACCCCGTAGGAGGGAACAGAATAGCCCCTGTGGGGTTTTGAGACTGTAAATCTTTATGGGACCAGACAGCCTCATCTTTTCCCCCTGGAGCAGCTAGTGGGTTCAAACTGCTGAACTTTAGGTTATCATCCTAACCCACCATGCCAGCAGGGCTACTTAAAAGCAGCAGAGAGCCACGCAGATGTTGTGGCTGTTGGTAGGTGCGGAACCGTTGGTTCTGAGTCACAGCGACCCTGTGTACGGCAGAAGGAAACACTGCCCGGTCCTGTGCCACCTCACCACTGTCCTCATGCCCGAGCCCACCGTGGCAGCCACTGTGCCAGTGCCTCGTGTCCAGGGCCCTCCTCTCTCACTGCCTCTACTTTCCCAAGCATGACGTCCTTCTGGAGCTGGTCTCTCCTAAGAAGCTCACTGACCATGACACTGGACTCCAGGTGTCATTTAGCTCCAGGCTGTTGGCCCGGTGGCATAGCAGTTACGAGTTGGGCTGCAAACCGCAAAGTCAGCAGTTTGAAACCACCAGCACTCTCCTCCCGAGACAGATGAGGCTTTCTACTCCTGTAGAGAGTGAGAGGCTCAGAAACCGACAGGGGCAGCTCTGCCCTGTCCTGGAGGGTCGCTGTGAGTTGGGTGGGACCGGAGGGCAGTTTCATTTAGAGTTTAGACCCTTAGCAGAGGGTGGGAGTCTGAGGCCTCTTGTGTCCTTGTTAATAAGGACAAACAGACACGTGTCAGGCATTAAAGACGGAGGCACCCAGCAAAGGCTTTCTCCTAGAAAACAACTTGGGGAGGGCTGGTTCCCAAGTTCTGAGTCAGTGCTGTTTATCATGGAGGGTCCACCCCTGGGGAAGGTGCCCCATAGGGTCACTCAGGACTCCAGGTGTTAGCAGACAGCCTGACCTCTGGGGTAGGTGGGGGAGGTCGCTCTGGGCAGTAGAGCCAATGTTTTCAAAGTCCCCCACTGCCCCCACCCCCCCATGTCTTTCCTGCCCCCTCTGCCTCCTTTAGGACATCGCCAACGTGCTCCCGAGGGGCGAGGGGTCCTTGACGAGGCTGGAGGAGCAGTCCAGGGGCGTCATCCAGAACACTTCTCCCTTGGGGGCCGAGAAGATAGCCCAGGAACTGAGCGAGCTGCGCAGAGTCCTGGAGAAGCTTCGCGGCCTCTGTGGGAAGGAGGAGGAGAGGCTGCGGCAGGTCCTGGCCGCCCAGGGTGCCAGCAGGCAGCAGATCGGGCAGCTGGAGGCAGAGCTAGCAGAGTTCCAGAAGGGGCTCGGGCTGCTGGCCGAGGAGGTCCTGTCCCCTGCGACGGAGGCCGGCACGGAGGACGAGCTGGTGGCCCGCTGGAGACGCTACTCGGTGAGCGAGGCTGTGTGCCGGCCGGCCGGTCTGTGCCGTGTCTCAGGCCTCCCTGCAGGCTCCCTCCACGTGGCTCACCTGTCCCAGGTCCCTGCGGCCAAGATCGGGCAGCCCTGCTTTGAGAGATGGGTGGACGGAAGGAAGCGGGTGGCTCAGGCTCAGCCCCGGAGTCTCCGTCATGGGGGTGGTCTGAGCGCCATCACCCCTGTGCACGGATGAGAAGACAGGGGCCGGCAGCTCAGGTGATGCATGCCCAGTACCAGCAGAGGCGTGGGCGTGAACTTGAACACCGAAAGGGTCAAGTTCAGCCACCGTGCCCTCTCAGTCTAAGATAATGGCGTCGTGGGAGGAATGACCACTGGGTCACCAGACACTTGTCCAGGCTGTGGCCACAGGCCGATCTGTCCCTGAAGCCATCCCGGGCCCTTGCTGGATGAGTCACTGGCCCAGGAGACTCCTGGCACCTACCATAGACCTCAGGCTGGAGTTCTGGCCAAACTGGTCAATCCAGAAATGCGGGCCCATCCTCCCGGGCATCCCAGGCTACCGGCTAACCAGTGATGACGTCACTGGCACCACAGGGCTCAGAGGGCCCGCACAAGCAGGGAAACTGAGGGTAAGGGCAGTGCTTCCCCAGGCTGCCCAGAGGCGGGGCCTCGGCTTCCCCTGAGTGATCTAGCCACCCCCGGCTCCTCGGCTGTGGCATAGCCCGTGCTGACTCGGCCTGGCTCGGTGGACAGGTCTCCGTCCAGAGGCAGCCCACGTTCTGCTGCCCCTTGACCTGGGCTGTGCTGGGGACAGAGTGCACCAGGTGTATCCTCCATACCAAGCTCCCCCTGAGGCTGCGAGGAGTTCCCCCCTGTGAGGACCTGGCCATGGCTGAGTGGGGCACTGTCAGGCAGGGGTACAGGCGGGTCCCCACCTCCACCTGTTTTATGTAGAAGCCTGAGCCTTTCCAGCAAGGCCAAAGTCCAGCAAGCCTACCTAGAATAGCCTGGCCCCGCACCATCCTCGCCGTCAGTGCGAGGGTTGAGGCCAGGGGTGGCGTTGTGTCAGCCGCTCGCCGACCCTCTGCTGCACCGAGCACGTCCTTCTCCAGGGCCTGGTCCCTCCTGAGACCATGCGTAGGAAGCGAGATGAAGCGTCTCCTGACCACCACTGAAAACAAAGAGAAGCCATGCCCTGTTCTGCGTCGCCCACCCGGTGTGGGGGCTGGAGGGGCAGGGAGAACAGGGGCCCAATCCACGGTGGGGCTTTCAGTCCCTGCATGGGGTCTTAGTTTCGCCCAGGCTGTGAGCTGTGGCCACCCTAACTCTGGTGCGTCCTGTCCGCAGGCGACCCGGGCGGCCCTGGCCGCCGAGGAGCCCCGGGTGTCCCGGCTGCAGGCCCACATGAAGAAGCTCCTCGTCTTCTCCCAGGACCTGCAGCCCCTCTTGGACAGCGTGGTGGCCGCCCTGCAGGAGTACCAGAGGTACCGGGTGGGGGAGACTGTGGCCTGACTACAGGGCCTTCCCACCCACCTGTCCTCTCCCGGAAGGTGGGCCTGCTTCTTCCCGCAGCCCAGCAACCTGATAGTCATCCCTGGGCCTCTCTTGATTGGCTGAGCATTTGCTCCCAGAAAGAAGCCTGGCCTTGGCCTCTTTTCTGCAGCTGAGCACTTGGTGGGAGGATGGGGTAGAGGGTGGCACAGGGGCACCAAGCCAAACCAAACTCACTGCCATCGAGTTCATTCATGCTCCTCACCCTCTGGGACCGGGTCGAACCGCCCCTGTGGGTTTCCAAGCCTGTAAGTCTCTATGGGAATAGAAAGCCTCATCTTTCTCCCAAGGAGTGGCTGGTGGGTTTGAACTGCCGACCTGTGATTAGCAGCCCAATGTATAACGCAAACTCTCTGCCATCGAGTTGGTTCTGACTCAGGCTGACTGTATAGGACCGGGTAGAACTGCCTCTGTGGGTTTCTGAGACTCTTTCCAGGGGTAGAAAACCTCCTGGTCTTTCTCCTGGGGAGCACCTGGTGGTTTTGAACTGCTGACCTTGTGGTTAGCAGCCCAATATGTAACCACTATGTCACCAGATCTCCTTCGCACTGGGGTGGGGGGTCCCCCTTTGACAGTCCATTGAGTGGACACTGACTTGTACAGGCCTCTTGCGTGTCTGGGTAGATACATACCCTGCAGGGTTTTCAGTGGCTGGTCTTCAGATATAGATCTTTCTTCTTAGCATATCTGGGGAGACTGGCACCTCCAGCCCTATGGTCAGCAGCTGGACACAGCATGCAAAGGGAGGGCATCTTAGTGGACACACAGCGTTGCCCTGCCTTCTGAAGCCACTGAGACTCCAAGACCTCAGCCGGCCGCCTTCCTCGACCCCACCCCCCTTGGCAGGGCCTCCGTGTTCCCAGCTGAGGCTATGTGGCTGGACTGAGTGAAAGGCACGTTTGGAATGTGTCCAGATTTGGGGTGCGGAGCCCCAGGTGTTTTACATACTCAGCACTGTCCCCAGAACTAGACTGATCTTCGTCCTTGGCTGACTCGGGCATAGTTCTAGGCACCAAGCCTAGGACCCCGCCGGGCATCTCTCCATCTTTCTGTGCAGTGAATCCAGCAGAGCTTGGATCTCCGGGGGTGGGCCGGGTTTCTTGTGCTCAGAGCAACCTTGGGTCCCTGCTGGTCTCTACTGGGCGTAGAGGGGGTGTTGGGGAGGCTTTTGTGGCTGGGGCAGGGACTACTGAGCCCTCGAGACTAGTGGAATTGTGGTTGGGCATTATCTTGGTCAGGGGCCCTGAGGGTGCTGGGGGTAGGGGGAGGAGGACTTGGCAGTTCCAACCCAGCCACCGAGCAGCAGCAAAAAGGTGCGGCAGTTGTGTCTATAAGGGTGACAGCCTGGTTGGAGGGAAGGGGGAATCGATCACATGATCCACATATAACCGCCGCCCAGGGGGGATGGACAACAGAAAAGTGGGTGAAAGGAGACATGAAAAAAATAATGATTTATCAATTGACCAGGGTCAATGAGGGGGGAAGAGGAGGGAAGGAGCTGACACTAAGGGCTCAATAGAAAGAAAGTGCTTTGAAAAGGATGATGGTAACATATGTACAAATGTGCTTGACACAGTGGATGATGGATGGATGGATTGTGATAAGAGCTGTAAGAGCCCCCAATAAAGTGATTTTTGACCCAGGATGACAGGGTCAGTTCTGCCCTGTCCTGTCGGGTCACTGTGAGTCAGAATGGACTCCACAGTGGTGGACGTGGTTTGTGTGTGTGTGTGTGTTTTCCCCCAGAGTCAGCAAGGAGCAGGTCCATTTGGTAGTGACCAGCGGGGCGGCTGGTTAGCAGGACCCGGTAGCAGGTCTAGCCTCTCCCTGCCCCTGACACTGTAGCAGGGCTGGTGTTTGTTCTGATTCCCTGCAGAGCCTCCCTTGGGCACCTGGGGGCTATGTGAGTCGCAAGTTCAAATGCCAGCCCCAGCTGAGCTAGGGACTCACTGCCAGCATGGAATGCTTAGCAGGCATCATCATATTTTTTCATCAATCGACATGGCTACATTCCGTCATGCCCTCTTTTCTGCAGAACTGTTCACACTTGGCTTTTCCATCTCTGGACATGGCTGTTGATGGATGGTCTCTGGTCGGTCAGTGTCTCAGGGTCTTTGTGAGTTGCCTCTGCGGGCTCTTGTTTCTCGTCCGGGTTCGCCTCGGTGGCGACTTGTCTGCTCGTGCGTCCTGTGCTTTGTGACTCTGGGCCAGGCATCGTGTGTGGAAAAGGACTGGGGGAAGTTACTATTTGGGCCTGGCATGGTGGCATTGCACACCAGGAAAGGCTTTGCTTGCTGCTGCTAAGGGGCTGGGCCGTCCCAGTCCGAGGCCTCTGGGCTCTGAGGGTCCCTGGTTTGAAGCTGGGTTATAAGTCTGTCTAAAGGTTAGCGTACTTCTGGTATGAGGTCCCAGACCTCCCGGGTCCTGGCTGAAACTGGGGCACAGCTAGCAGGACCCTGACCTGTGACCCTTGCCCCCTAGCTCTGCCAGAAGTATTGTTTAGTTTTGTGCTTGTTTTTCCCAGGTTGTCAAATGCCCTAACGGGATAAGTAGCCGATGCCCATGGCTGGGTTTTATTTGACCTTTTCCACGGATCGTGTTTTCAGTGGCCCTCACTGGGACGCCCAGTCGGAATGGACCTAGTTAGTCTTCTGTCCCTGGAGGACGACTCCACGTGCCACCTCATGCCATTCTCACGGGCGGGGTGCTCTGTCCCTGTGTGGAAACTGAGGCTCCAAGAAGTTGAGGCTCAAACGTGAGCGAGGCGGAAGGCTGTAATTAAGGCCACACACTTGGTCTCAGGTGGCCTTCCCCACTGTTGCCAGCTACTTAAGAACCCCAGGATACTCACATACCCTGTGCTTTTCCACAAGCCTGATACCTTTTCCACCTTCCCAGTACATCCATGGCCCCATAGACAGTCGCTTCAGCCGGTGGAATAGGAGAGAGTTCTCCTGCGGGCCCTGGGATTCTGGGTGGATGGACTCTCTTCTGCACTGATCCCCACTCACAGTGCCCGCTGCCTCCCGTCCCCGCAGCCTGAAGGGGCAGAGTGCCAGGCTCTGCAATGCCACCTCTGCGGAGCTGCTGCAGCGCTTCCAACGACCCCTGCAGGACCTGCAGCTGTGGAGGGCACTGGCCCTGAAACTCCTGGACATCACCACCAGCCTGCCAGACCTGCCCTCCATCCACACCTTCCTGCCTCAGATCGAGGTATCCCCGGGGGCCAGTGGGGCTAGCTAGGGGCAGCTGGGGTGGGCTGCCGGCCCCCTGTGGCCTTCCCTCACTGGGAAAAGCCTGTCCCCAGCCTTGCACATATCTGTCCAGTGCTGAACTTACAGTAAATGATACCAGCCACAGAAGGCCGCAGTTCTTGAAGGAGTTGTCTGGGAGCTGAACTGGCCCAGGGCCCTGCACCACCCCCTCACCCACCCTGGACTCTCGCCCTGCCCTTCTGGGCCACCTCAGAGCCGCCCTGGCCAGAGGCATGAACGCTGTGTCCCGAGGGCAGGAGACTGAACACTGCTTTTGTGGGGCATCAGCTTGGATGCCCAGGGCCGTGGATGTTCCTCATAAGGAATCTCAGGTCCCTGCAGTCCGTGGTGCCATGCGGAGCATGCTGATTCCCTTTCCCTCGGCGTTTCTGGCCCGCCTGCTGCTCCTGGCAGAAGCATTGACAGGGTCACTGCTCGCTGAGCGCCCCCCTAACCCACGGTCAGAAGGTAGAACCTTGGGAAGTTCCGGCTGGAGCCCATTGGACCCCGCGGTTGTCTCCCTCTCCAGGGACCTGTGAGCCCTGGGGGCTCCACTTCGTTTGAAGACTTAGGGCCCCATCTTTCCGGGTGCGCCCTCAGACTCCCCAGAGTGAATTTCACACGTGCTGCAACCTCACTTTTGGGCCAGACCATCCCACCCCACCCTCTCTGTCAGGAGGACGCCCGTGGCTGTTGTCCTGAGCTAGGTCACCACTAGGCAGGTGTGCCGTGAATGCGCTCCAGGTGTGGTGTCTTGGGGGCCCTGGTATCCAGCAGTGTGTCCAGACATCCGAGGTTTTGCTCAGCCCCGTTGGAAAGCGCACAAAGGCTCTCCTTCAGCTGCACGTACTGCATGTATGAGCCAGATAGACCCAGTGACAGTGGGCTCATCGCCTTCCATCCCCTAGTAAACAGTTAGCAATGGAGACGTGTTTAACACTCATGCCATCCGGTCCATGCTGACTCAGAGCGACCCTACTGGACAGGGTAGAACTGGCCCTGTGACTTAGTGCTCCACACGGGAGTAGAAAGCCTCGTCTTCCTCCCAAGCAGAGGCTGGCGGTTTCAGACTGCTGACCTTGAGCGTAGCAGCCCAAACAAAGCATAACCACTATGCCACCAGGGCTCCCAGAAATGCATTAAAAAGTACCCAGTCCACTGCCATTTATTCAAGACATGGAATAAATAAACAAAGAGCCTTCAGCCTCTACGCTCAGTGTTCTGAGCTGGGTTTGAGGGGAGGATATGAGGACTCCCAGTGGGCCCTCAAGTTCAGGCCTCTCCCAAGGCCCCTGCCAGCCAGGGTTGTGGAAGGAGTCTGGGCGTGAAGACCTGTGGCCCGGCTCTTTGAGGCCCCAGCCAGAGACTGAGGCACAGGGATGGCCTCTTCTTGGCCACCCTACCCTGGGCCTGGGGCTGACCCATCTGTCTTCCACAGGCAGCCCTGGCTGAGAGCTCCCGCCTGAAGGAGCAGCTGACCATGCTGCAGCTGAAGGCAGGCCTGCTGCACAGTGTCCTGGGCCAGGAGCAAGCCCCGGGCCTCCTAGAGCAGGTGGCCAGTGCCTTGAGGGCCCGGGACCTGCTGCACAACAGCCTCCTGCAGAGGAAGAGCAAGCTGCAGGTGAGTGTGGTGCCCACCTGGGCAGGTGGGGCCCGAGGTGCAAGTCTCAGCTTTCCCTTTACCCCAGTGGCCCCTGTCCCTTTGTCCCACCCAGCTTCCGTGCCCCCAGCCAATCCGGCCAGCCCTCACCGGCTGGGCCCCCTCACATGCCCTCTCTACCCCACAGTAGATTTTTAAAAATGCAGGCAAAACCAGAGTAAAGTTTTACCACCTTACTAATGATGCATTTCTGCATGATTACAGCATGTCAAAAACGCGACATGGGAATTTCGTCGTTAATATAATCAATGGTTCTTGACCAGCGGTTCTTAACCTGTGGGTCTCAACCCCTTTGGGGGTTGAACAACCCTTTCACAGAGGTTGCCCGGTTCCTAACAGTAGTAAAATTACAGTGATGAAGTAGCAATGAAACTAATTTTATGATTTGGGGATCCCCACCCCATGAGGAACTGTATGAAAGGGTCGCAGCATGAGGAAGGTACCACTGTTCTTGACTATTGATGATGATGGTGGTGGTG
>NW_022103915.1:9182522-9197862 GCF_000313985.2 Echinops telfairi
TCGTATTGGACACTGATTAAGTGCTGAGCTTCCCACCCACACTTTGGCTCCTCCAAGTCCCAGCCCTGGGAGGGACGCCCTGTGCTTCCTCTCCTCTGACAGCCGAGGAAGCTGAGGTGAAGCTTGTCAAGTCAGGGCCCAAGGCTGCACAGGCTGGGCTTCCTGACACGAAACCCCAAAGTGTTCCACCCCCAGTTCTGGAGCCACAGGCCCAGGCCCAGTGCTGGCCACACCGATTCCTCCCATGGGCCCTGGGGACGCGCTGCCCATCCTGCGCTCCCAGCTTCTGGGGACAGCCCTCCTCCTCGAAGGCCTTCGTTTATGGACACACGTCTCGCTCCCATCTCTGCCCCCGCTGGCGTCTCTCTGTGTGTGTCTCTACATCTCTCTCACCGTGTCTCTGCCTCTCAGTGTGTCTCGTCGCTACATCTGTGTCTGTCTGCATCTCTGTGTGTGTCTCTGCATCTCTCACCATGTCTCTGCATCTCTGTGTGTACCTCTGCATTTCTCTGCATGTCTCTGCATCTCTCTGTGTGTCTCTACATCTCTCACCATGTCTCTGCATCTCTCTGTGTGTCTCTGCATCTCTCACCATATCTCTGCATCTCTGTGTGTGTCTCTGCATCTCTCACCATGTCTCTGCATCTCTGTGTGTGCCTCTGCATTTCTCTGCGTGTCTCTACATCTCTCTGTCTGTGTCTCTTTGGCATAGGGCACCCCTCATGGGATTAGGACCCACCCTACCCAAAGCGCCCTCATTTAACATCTTCAAAGGCTCTATTTCTGAACAAGGTCACACGCAAAAGTCCCCTCACTCAAACTGCCTGCCCCGAGTCGACTCGAGTGGATGGACAGCGTAGCAGTGCCCCTGTGGGTTACTGAGGCTGTAAGTCTTTACAGGAGTAGAAACCCCCATCTTTCTCCCAGGGTGCACCAGGTGGGTTCAAACTGCTGACACTGTGATCAGCATCACGACACATCACAACTACGCCACCAGGGCGTAGGAATTCATATGTCCTTAATTCCACACAGCACGGCTAACAAGGGGCCCACCTGCACCATAGCTGTGTGTCTCTGGGCTCTCCACCAGCAGTGTGAGGCACAGGTCTAGGCTCTGTGGGGACAGGGGCAGGAAGCCAGGTCTCTGCCCGGGATGGCTGTCAGGCTTGCGTGGAGACCCTGACCAGGCTGCCCCCCGAAGGTTATTCTCAAGAGAGAGAGGACAAGCGGTTTTCTCGGAAGGATTTACTCCAAAGTCCACAGCCACCGAGTCGATGCCGACTCACGGTGACGGCATAGGACAGGGTACAACTGGCCCTGTGGGCTTCTGAGAGAGACGGTCACTCTGTGAACAAGCAGAACGGCTCAGCGTCCTCCCTCGGAGCTGCTGGAATTGCCGACCTTGCGGAGGACAGCTCCAGGTGTCCCCCACTCCGGGCAGCCAGCAAATGTTGCAGGGTTTCTGTCTCTGCCCCTGTGGCTCGGCAGACACTGTAGAGCAGTGGTTCTCCACCTTCCTCATGCTGTGACCCTTTCATACAGTTCCTCGTGTGGTGGGGACCCCCCAACCAGAAAATTATTTTCGTTGTTGCTTTATCACTGTCGTTTTGCTGTTACGAATCGTCATGTAGATATCTGATCTGCAAGATGTAGTTTCATGGTTACAAACTGAACATCATGAAAGCATAGTGATTCACCACAAAAACAATGTGTCATTCTATATTGTGAAATATGTATTTCTAAGGACGAATAAATGACATTCTGTCTTGAAGCATGGTGTGGCCTGGGTAACAGTCTTCATGCTGGGTACTCGTCTGTGGGGGTATCTGCATGTGGGAGGACCCACCTGGAGACGCATAGCCGAGCGGTGTCTTGGTTCCTAAGACCATCGGAAATATGTGTTTTCCGATGGTCATAGGCGATCCTTGTGAAAGGGTCGTTCGACCCCCAAAGGGGTTGCGCCCCACAGGTTGAGAACCGCTGCTGTACAGGATTAGGCGAGGCTGAATTCCAAGAAGACTTTATAAATAAGAACACTTCCGGTGGGATTGGGTGGGTGGGTGGGTGGGGGATGGAGTTGGCCCTCCCTGACCCCCTAGGCCAGCGTGTTATGTGTAGACTCCATGCAGGGACAGCTCCTGGAGGGGCTGACACGGAGCTGGTCCGGAGGATCTGGGAGTCTGAAGGCTGACGACAGGGCCCTGTAGGGACACCCCTCACACCCCCATCCTGTCCCTGCAGAGCCTGCTCTCCCAGCACAAGGACTTCGGGGCGGCGCTTCTGCGCCTGCAGGAGAAGCTGGCAGCTCTGGAGGACAGGCTGCAGGCTGAGGACTGGCCGCAGCGGGATCTGCTGGCGAAACAGGCCCAACTCTCCAGGTTGCAGGTGAGGGCTCTAGGGACCCACGTCCCCTGCTCAGCCCCCTTCCCCTTCCCCTCCTCCCCGCCCCCTCCCTTCTTGTAAGGAGAACTGGAACCCAGGGCTGTCATCCTTAAGGAGAGAGAGAGCAGGCATCTGGTGACGAGGCTGGCTAAGCACACAGCTGCTAATGTTAAGATCAGTGGTTTGAACCCACCAGCCGCTCTGCAGGAGGAAGTTGCCATTCTGAAAAGACCTCGTTTGCAGAAACCTTGGGGGGCCGTTCTGCTCGGCCCTGGGGGGTAGCTGTGAGTCAGAGCGCACTCAGGGGCAGTAGGCTTTATCTTTGAGGGAGCGGACACCCCAACTTTCTCCATGAAGCAGCTGTGGGGGGGAGGCGCACTGCCATCACTGATCAGCCCGGTAGCCATTGCCCCCACACCCGTGCCCACTGGTGTGGAGCCTCTTCTGACTCATAGCAACCCTGAGACAGAGAGGAGACGGTCTCCAAGGAGCAGAGAACCTCACCTTTCCCCCCTCGGAGGGCAGGTGGATTTGAACTGCTAATCTTTAAGTGAGTAGCCAGCAGCCGAGCGCTTAAACCACTGCGTCGCCAGGACTCCTCCCCCTTCCCCTAGCCAGCCGACAGCCGGGCAGCAGCCAGCTCCTTCCCAGATGCAGGTGGCCATTTCAGACCTGACCTTTAACATCCTCAGCCGCCCCCACTCCCATCCCCCGCCCCCCAGCTCCAGCCAGGGCTTTCTTGCCTGGAAACGGCCAAGTCTTTTGTGCTTGTTTAAAGGATTTATTGGGGTACAGTCTGTGTAGCATCCAGCTGACCATGTGAAAGTGGGCGAGGGGGTGGAATTCCCTGCATTCACAAGGCCGGACGGCCAGCACCTCTCTCTTGTTCCCAAACGTCTCTGTCCGGGTGTGTAAAAACCAGTTCTCTCCTGCCAGGTTGCCTCTGACTCAGGCTGGCCTCAGGTGTGACAAAGGAACAGTGCCCATAGGCTTCCCACTGGCTGATCTTGCAGAAGGAGATCGCCAGTTCTTTCTGCGTAGGCGCTGACAGCTCATTCCCCATTTGTAGGGGGACTCCAGTTACAGTCTTAGGACAGTACTCAATGGCCTCCGGGAAGCCTGGCAGATCCTGGGCTCCTTCTCATGAATTGTCCCCCCAAATAGAGACTCTTCTGTACAGGAAGACAAAAACCAGCAAACAGCCACAGAAACAAACCCACTGCCACCGAGTCCATGCCGACTCCCAGTGACCCTACAGGACAGGGTAGAACCGCCCCTGTGGGTTCCGGGGCTGTGAGTCTTTATGGGAGTAGAAAGCCTCGTCTTTCTCCTGTGGAATGTCTGGTGGTTTCGAACTGCTGACCTTGCGGTGAGCAGCCCAATGCGTAACCACCACGCCACCTGGGCTCCGTAATGGGCTGATCGTTGATGTGTCAGTGCTAGACACGGGGGCTGGGTGGTTGGGGGGTATGGTGTTTGAGAAGAAGCAGTGCTCCCATGGAAGCCAAGCTAGTGGTCTCTAAGGCAAACCCCAAACTCACTGCCAGTGTGCCGACACTGACACCGGTGCCGCGACCCTTCAGCGCAGGCTAGAACTACCCCTGTGGGTTTATGAAAACGCCCGTCTTATGGGAGCAGGCAGCCTCCTCTTTCTCCCACGAAGCAGCTGAGGGGGTTGAGTCTCGGACCTCGTGGTGAGCACCCTAACCCATCACCCGCCGGCCACGGTGTGGGAGAAAGGTGAGGCTGTCTGCTCCTGTAAAGACAGACAGCCTCAGAATCCCCTGGGAGCAGCTCCATGCTATCCTGGAGGACCGCGGTGAAGACAGCTAAGCGGACGGCAGTAGCTTTGAGCTTGGGCTTTGGGCTATAAAACTGACATGGTGGTGTGGTTCTTGATAACAAGATGTGATCATCAAGAATCCAGGATGGCCGTGCACCCCACCCCAAGATGCCCCCCCCCCCTTTAACCCAGTTCAGTTTGGGGATGTCCCAGAATATTTTCCTTGGATTTAAAAAATGGACATCTGCCCTGTGAGTGGATCCCTCAGCTGACCTGCCATCCCAGAGCCCCGAACACCCCCCCCACCCCCCCCACCCCCCCCCAAGTTCCCAGCTCTGACCTTCTTCCGGTCCTCGCCCTCCTACAGGGGCTTCAGGAGGAGGGGCTGGACCTGGGGGTGCAGATGGAGGCTGTGAGGCCTCTCATTCAGGGCAACGCCAGCCACCAGTACAAAATGGACCAGCTCTCCTCCCACTTCCAGGCCCTGCAGCAGTCTCTGGAGGTAAGAAGCTCAAACCAAGGGCCAGCATGGGCGGGGGCGGGGTGGCTGGGTGGGGAACCAGGCCGGTGGGTCTCCCTGCTGGGCTTCTGCACCCCCCTTCCTGCCTTCCTCTCCCTTGTTTTCCTCTGTCCTCACTTAGCTGTTCATTCTCTGGTTACTGTGCGCCTCCCGGTGGCCAGGCAGCACCAGCAAGTCCACCGAGGGTCACCCCTGCCTTGGTGGGTGAGGTGCACCACGCAGTTACGTGCTGTATTAGTCTGGGTACTTTGGAGAAACAAATCCACAGCAACTCATGGATCAGAGAGAGTTTTATATAAAGAAAAGGTGCATCACGAAAACATCCCAACCCAGTGCTGCCCAAGCCCACAAGTCCAACATTAACCCATTAACCCAACACCAGTCCACAAAGTCCTCCACCTCACAAAACAGAGGCAATGATGCCGACTGCAGGAGGAAAGCTGAGTCAGTGAACGAACAAGCATCTCAGCACTAGCAGGGGTCTCCACACGGCTGCTCCAGCACCCAGGGCTGCATCGTGATAGGTCCATGTGGCTTCTCCTTGGGGATGTCTTGTAGGAAGTCAATCTTGCAAGCTGAAGCAGGGAACTGCTAAGGCAGCTACACCCTGGTGGGACCATCACAAAGCAAGAGACCCCAGAATTAGAAAGGCGAGGCTCACCACCCATTTATCCCTCCACCTTTCAATTAGCCCCACATGTGATTATCGGCCAGGCTGGCACAATTAACTAACTCACGTGCCGTCCAGTCTGTTTTCCCTCATAGCCACCCTGTGTCCGGGCCCGACAGATGAAACACTGCCCACTGCTCACACGGGTGCAGCCACTGTGTCAATACAATCCGTCTGGTCGAGGGAGGGTCTTCCTCTTTACCGCCGCCCCTCCACTTCACCAAGCATCCTATCCCTCTCCAGGGACTGGGCTCCCCTGACCACGTGTCCAGAGCACGTGAGACTCTGACGTCTCACCATCCTTGCTTCCAGGGAGCATTCTGGAAGTTAGTTCTTCTGGCCACCTGTGGGGCTGTCAGTTCCTCACCAGCACCATCATCCAAGCGTATCAGTTCTCCTTCGGGCCACCTGCTTGTGAGGTCAGATGCACCTTAGTCCTCTAAGTGACCTGGAAGCAGTCAACAGAAAGGCAGCATGCGACCCCATCGTGTGGCCAAGGCCCAGAGGCAAAAGAAGGGTCCTGCTGTCCCAGTAAGGACCCGACTGTTGGGCCCCAGCCCCCATCCCTGTGCGGCATGAACGCCCAGCTGAAGGTCCTTCCAGAGAGTGGGCCTGGCATCCTGATGGTGCCCACCGGCCACAGCGCCTGGCCTGCAGTGCCCTCTGGTGGCCCTCTAACGTCTTTCTTGCTTCCCCACCGGCTCGGCCCTGTGCTGAGCTGAGCGTGGGAATGAAACTTGAGGCGGCTTCCTAATCCGCTGCTAGGACTTGTTGAAATGGGCCCGCAGCCTCACCTGACACTGACTCACGTAGGCCAGCATCTCTAATCCCCAGGAGTTCAAAAACAACAGCAACCTTCTTGTGTCTCAGGGACTCCCAGGCCCTCACTTGACCAGTCCCACCCGACTCTAAACAAACCAGACCCACGGCCACTGGGTTGAGTCTGGCTCATAGCCACCCTGTAGAACAGGGTGGAACCACCCCCGTGGGCTTTTGAGACCATAGGTCTTCAGTCTCAGAGAAAGTCTGCTCAGGGAGTGGGGAAAGCCTCATCCTTCTCCTGTGAAGCAGCCGGTGGATTCGAACTGCTGACCTCGCCTCACGATCAGCAGCCCGATGCATGACCCAGGGGTGCCCCAGCTCCACTGCCGCCCACTTTAGTAACAATTATTCCTAACACCCCTGTGTCAGTCCGGGTAGACCAGAGAAACAAATTCATAGAGACATGCATATGTGTATGAGAAAGAGCTTTATATTCAAGCGCAATTGAAAATTGAGAAAACATCCTAGCCCAGTCCAGATCAAGTCCATGCATCCAATATTAGCTCATATATCCGATACCAATCTATAAAGTCCTCTTCAGACTCACGAAATGCATGCAATGACGCCAAATGCAGGACGATCATAGGTGGATTTGAACTGTGGGTGGGAAGTCTTGTGGATCCGGTGGCGTTGTAAGCATCTCAGCAATGGCAGGGGTCTCCACGTGGCTTCTCCAGCTCAGGGCACTAGCCTGGCTTCATGTGTCTTGTCAACTGCAACGTCTCCCAGGGAGGGACTCCCTGTCTCCTGCCTCCAGCCAACTATTGATCTCCCTAGTGCCTCCAAATGAGGTCATCAAGCTGCGGCCTGATTGACAGGCTAAACTCCACCCCATTCATCCTAATCCTCTCAAATTGGCAACAGATTATATAACGACCACAGCCCCCTTTATGATCCAGAAATTCATCGATAATATCTTACCCAACCAACTGATCTAACAACAAACAGAAGGGTCTTTTTGTCATTGAAGGTTGGGGGTGGGGGGTGGGAAGGAGAAAGTAAGTAGTTCCTTCTAAAAGCCGTAGAGATGTCACGGGTTCGCTGTTCGTGGTTGTTCGCCACAAGGTAGGAGGTTCGAATCCACCAGTCACCCAGAGGGAGAAAGATGAGGCTGGCTGCCTCCATAAAGAATGACAGCCTCGGGAGCCCACAGGGCAGTTCTGCTCTGTCCAGTGGGGTTCTGTGCGTCACGGCAGTAGTGGATTCAGCTCTTCTAAGACAGTGTCTTTCCATATGGAAGCGCTGCAGGCTGGCCCCGCTGGAGATTGAGGTGGCAAGAACGTCCCTCAAGGTGGCAGCCACAGATGACAAGGGACACAGCCAGCTTGACCTCGGCAAACGTGAATGTCCGAAATGGGACAAGTCCCTGGAGAGGCCAGGGGGCATGTCAGGACTGGGGTTCTGCACAATGACCGTCTCCCTGGATGCTTCAGTGGGACACTCGAATCCCGCTGGGCATGGGGTGGTTCTGCAGGTGCGATGAGAGCCCGCCCTCTCTCTGCATCTGTGGCATGTCCCACCCCACACCATCAGGACAAATCCAGGAAGCAGTGATACTGTCGGGCTGCGGCCATTCAGTGCCAGTAACTGGGGAGGCGCTGGTCGGGCCTTGTTGGAGTCTCGGGGGCGGGGTGGGGGTGGGAAAGAGGCTGGACACAGCACCTCTGGCCCTTGGGGGCTCCCAGGGCCCCTCACTGCCCACATCCAAGCAATGCAATGGAGTGAGCATTATCACAGCTCGGGGCTCCTTTAACCCTTCATGGACCTCTGGGGTAGCGCCGAGTGTGTTAAGCACCCAGGGACTCCCCCAGAGACAGGCACGTGGTGGCCTTGTGTCTCTGACTCCCTCACACAGTGGCACTGTAGGGTGGCACGGGCCCATGGGGCTCCCTTAAGCAAGCATGTGGCCCGGTCTTTTCTTCTCACGGCCCCCGGTGGCTTCCAGCCCGCAGCCCCCGTACCAGCAGGCTCCTTAGGAACCAGGCATTTGCAACCAGTGGTGCTTGGTTTCTCTAAGTGAACACCCTTTGTGGGGCCAGAAGTCTGAGCCCTTATGAGAGTGTGTTTGTATGTGGGGGGTGGGGTTCCTGGGGGACTGCTGGTCCTGGGGTCCTGGTGTGTCTCTGGCTGAGCACCCCCCTGCTGTGCCGCAGGACCTGCTGGAGCAGAGTCGGCAGGCAGTTCGGGAGCACGGCGCCCTCAGTCATGAGCTGCTGGAGCTGCAGACGCGGACGTCCCTGCTCACCCAGAAGCTGGAGGCCCTGCGGGGAGCCTCCGGCCCGTGGGAGGCGGGCATCCCAGAGGCCGAGGTCGAGGTAAGCTGGCTCTCACCGCAGAGGTGCTGATGGCCTGCCCTGTGCCCCGAAAAGCAGCCAGAGACCCACACTGGGGGGCCTCACTCTATGCGTGTGTGCATGCACATGCATATGTGTGCTCCTTCCTGCGGCTGCTCATATGTGTGTGTATACCCACATGTGTGCCCGTGTACACAGTGTGCCCCACTGTGTGCCCATGCATGCCCATGCACACACGTGTACACCCAGGCACATACACTCACACGCATCCACCTATGTGTGCCCATATGTGCACATGTGCATGCTCATGTATGATCATGAGTCCCCATGTGTGCCCGTGTGTGCATGGGCATGCATGTGCTCACGTGTGTATATGCACATGAATATGTTCACCCCCTTATGTGCCTGAGCAGGTATGTGCACTTGTTCTACAAAATGTGTGCATCCTCACGTGTGTGCCCATGTGTGCATGTGCAGATTTCATGTGTGAATGCATGTCCCTACGTGTGCGTGTGCATCCACATGCCCACGTGTGTGCATGCAGATGTTGATGTGTGACTGGCTGTGTCCTCGTATGCGCTCACGTGTGCACGTGTACTGACCTATGTGTGTCTTGTGCAGAGGCTGCTGGCAGAGATCCCGGAGTGGGAGGCCCGGCTGCCCCTGCTGGAAGCCCGCGGCCGCCTGGTGGTGGAGACCTCGTCTCCGGACGGGGCCGCTTTGGTCCAGGAGCAGATGGCGGAGCTGACGGAGGCGCGGCGGACCCTGAGACTGCTGGAGGAGCACCTGCTGAGGTGAGCAGATAGCGCCCCGGACCCTGCCCCTCAGGGTTCAGAGAGCAAAGGGCTAGAGTTCTGCTAGTGACCACTAAGGCCTCCTTGGGTGTGTGTGTGGAGGGGGCGGGGGCATTGGAGCTTGGAGATGCCCCTTCTGGCTTGAGCCTCAGTCTCCCACCTGCGTCAGTGGGTGGATGCACCATCCTGGTGGGCAGTGTGAATCCCGGTGCAACCCAGACAGGCAGCCAGTGCTGCAGCCGCAGGCCTTGCTCGGGGTGCCCAGCCTATGGTGTGGCCATGCTGACCCAGTGGGCGGGGGCATTGCTTCCCAGCCTCCTCAGAGACTGGAAGTTGCAAAGACTGACCGAGGACCCCGCGAAGAAGGTGGCATTCTCCAACAACATCCCCAAGTCTGGTTTCCTCATCGACCCTCTGCATCCCACTCTCAGACAGCGATACCGGGTGAGTCTTCCCAGGGGGCGCTCCTGGGAGGGGAGTCTGCTGCAAAGTCCCCTGCCCCATCCAGGGCCGACCTCAGTCTGTGAGCTGCCCCTGTGACTGAGGACGCATGGACCACCAGAAACCCGCCCCGACCCTACACACACACACCCCGGCCCACAAACCAGTCCATCCGGACGCATTAACCCCCACCAGGCTAGGGCAGAACTGCCCCTCCCATACAGGCCTTGTCTATATGGGTGGAGGGGGCTGCAAAGCTCTGGTGGGGTGATGGCATTCCAAGACCCTGCCACCTTCCTACACCTTTCTGATGGCCCCTGGCCTTTCGAGGGCTGTGTTGGAGCTGGGTCACCGCTGGGAGTCAGCCTGAGACGCTCCGGGCGCCTGGATTTCAGCACAGCGCTCTGCCAACTCCCTCAGTCCCTGGAGTCTCAGTCTGAATCCAGGGGGCGGGGTGGTGGGGGTGGGGGCCTGAGAACCTGCATTCCTGCCAGCTCGAGGCTGGTCGTCAGAGTTCTTGGAAGAGTGAGGGAGTGGGTGCGCAGGCAGATGAACGGGGACTTGCCAGTGAGGCAGTGCTGGCAAAAAGAGCTGTCGCTCTGGGCACCCGGGGGCTAGGTGACCGGCTGGGACCCAGCGCTGGGGCAGGTGGGTGTTTTCTGGGAGGAGTCAGCACAGGTGAGTAGATGGCATGGGACCCCCCTCTGACCTCCCCTGAAGAAGGAGGATTGAGCTCCACAGCAGTTCAAGGCCGACGGGCACAAAGCAGAGGTCAGCTGTGTCCCCACCCTGCAGCCGTCTCTTGCCCTATTCTGACGTCATCCAGCCCCCCCACCCCCCGCCCCCGCCCCCAGCACGCTCCTTCCGTGTTGGGTTCAACCATCTGTTTCATCGGCCACACTGAGCTCACGGATAATACTCACAATTAAGGGGGTTTCTTAGGGGGCGTTTGCAGGTTACCACAAGTCAGGATCAGGAAACAGTAAGGATACAATGATGGGTGCACAGCCACGCCTCTCCTGAGTCAGCAGTCAAGTCCCTCCTCGTCAATCCCAGCGCCAGCCTCCCTGGGAAGCCCACCCGCTGCTGTGCCTCACAGTCTCACGGTCTTGGGCTGCTCCTCTGCCCTGTCCCATGACCTCCTCACCCCAGCTTCCGGTCGGTGTTTCATCCCATGGCCTCTGTGGCACAGATGCCCCTGGTCTCCACCTCTACCACTTCCGGTGGGAGTCTCTAGCCTGTTCACTGGCAGCCCCTCTTCCTTGATGGTCCCAGGAAGCCTCTCGGAGCCTACTTCTGAGATGGCTCTTGGACACAGCGGGGTGGCCTCGACGGAGATGTGGTTTTTGTCTTTCGGCTGAAGGTACCCCCCGGAAACAGAGGGTCCTGACTCAATTCAGGCCCTCCAGGCCAGGGAGACTCAGAAGATACGGCACTTTCACCCGGTGCACAAAGGGGTCATCGCCACCGGCGTGAAGGCTGGCATTTGTAGTACATCCTCAGAGGGGTGGGGTCTAGATGGGCCCAGTAAGAGCGCTTACCTTTGCACCACCCTGGTGGAGGCCCTGAGGCAGGGAGGGTACCTCAACACGTCTGTGGGAGCAGGGTAAGTGCCTGAGGCTTCCAGGCAGTTGGGAAGCTGTGAGAAGTCACCCGGGGCTAAGGACCGATGGGGTCGACTTGCTTTGTCTTCTCGGTTGGTCATTGACTTGGGGCCTGGGTGAAAGTTGGCGGAGCGGATGAGTTTCCCATCGGGTGGTTTGTCCACCTTCTGCCTGAGGACCTCGGTGTCACCCTCCTCCACACTTCCTTCCTGTGCCCCGTTTCCACCATCCTTTCTCTCTCCTGCCTGCTTTCTGAGCTCCGGGCTGGGGCAGATGCCGCTCTGCCAGCCCTCCACCGGTGCTTTTCTGAAGCGTGCTCTCCTCGTGGGGTTATTGCTCACTGTACAGAGCTGTCTGTGGTTTAACGAGCTGTGGCGGCGGGTTCAACATTGGGTCTCCAACGGATAGGGCGGTGATTTGAACACCCCCCCCCCCCCCCCAGCCGCTTTGAAGGGAGCAACACGAGGCCCCTGTCCTGTGGAGATTTGTAGTCTCAGAGCCCTTCCGGGGCAGCTCTGTGCTGAGCTGGAGGCTCAGTAGGGGATGGAATGGACTCCACTCATTGGTGGGGAGGGGGAGGTTGTTGTTGTTATTGTTTGGCTAAAAGGTGATCCCCAGGGTGAGCTCAGTGTCAGGCTTGAAGGGCACTCCAGGGCCACAGAAGCCGGAAGAGGGTCGGTAGGGGCAGAGGGTGACCCCCAGGTAGAACTCTCGGGGTAAGGGATCATGGTGGCTTCACACGGGGACCAGGGAGGGAGGTGGCAGCATGTTGGGCCCTGAGTGGGCCTGTGCCCTAGGGATGGACTCTTCACCCCCCTCCCCACGCCCCGCCCCACCACCTCTTAGGCATCCTGCCCTCATCCCAGCCCCTCGGCCTCAGCGGGGCCCCCAGCATGTGTGACCAATGGCTGCACCCACCATCCCTGCAGGGACGGCTGCCCCAGGATGAAGGAGACGGCCAGGGGGATTTCTCCCAAGACCGGAGGAACTTTGAGCAGATGCTGCAGGAGGAGAACTCCAACCTGGTTAGAATCATCGCCATGAGAATCGCCACCACCGAGGACTTGAGGGCCAGAGACGGGAAGCTGCAGGTCTGTTCCGCAGGAAAGGCCCTTGCACGCGGGCTTCGTGCCGGAGGTGTTGCACCAGGGGCTTCTGCACAAAGAGGCCACAGTTTGGAAGCCTGTGAGCCCACCTCTCATGCATAGCAATAGTGCTGTAAAGCTTTGGGGGCTCAAATGTTCTATGAACTCTTCCCGGCACTCGTTCATTCAATTAACTTCTGGGAAATCATCACTACGAACCACTTGATTCCTAGGATCACTTAGCTATTACTGTGTAACAAGCCACCCCCACACTTGTGTTGAACCCGCTTGTGACCCATAGGACAGATAGTGCTCACCTATCTGGGGTTTAGTGGGAAATTGTTGTCCCACTCTTAATGTTGTTATCTGGTGGTGGCTTATATAATTGTGTGCACTTGAAGACACTAGTCTCATTCCACCACCCCTCCAGCACTCCCTCAGGACATATGTGTCCCACTAATTGTCTTGTTTTTGAGGCCTCCATATGACCTTAAAGAAATAAAAGTTGGGTTTTTTCTTTACTTCACTCAGAATGCCTTCCATTACCCCAAATGAATGCTTGCAACCGAAAAAAACAAAAAACCACACAAGTAGAAAGTAATGGGTCCGGCAAGTGCTGAAGTAGCAGCCATGTATTAAAGTCATGATTCAGAAGGGCGACCTCAACTGGGCTGGCCTTCCCGGCTCCCTTGTGTGCTTGCTGTCCATTGGTGGTCAGCTGGTGGCTCTGCCGCTGGTAACAAGAATGCTTGGCCCACACAGACTCCCTCTGTGGAGCCTGCCCAGGTGTGTTCAGAGAGCAGGGGGTTTCTCTCAGCTTTCGGAGGACTGGGGGTCCAAGGCTGTCAGAGGTGGAAGTGACCTTGGAGGCCAGCGGTCCAGGTGTCCTTTGGTGGCACCAGCCGTGACGCGTGGGCTGGAGTGGATGGGATCTGTCCGTTGGGGTGAACTTGGATTGATCCCTCCTTACCCGTTGTGGGGATCATCGGGTCACTTGGACGGTGCCCCATGATGCCGCCTCATCCCCAGGAGCTGGAGGCCCGGGTCCCTGAAGAACAGCGGCGTTTTGAGAAGCTCCTTCATGTCGGGCTGGCCCGGGGGACGGAGGACCAGCTGGAGGAGCTGCGCTACCGGTGGATGCTGTACAAGTCCAAGCTCCAGGACGCCCGCCACCTGCTGGTGGATGCCCGGCACAGCCACAGCCCCGCCCCCGGGGAGGAGCCACGCGGGTCCAAGCTCACCTGGAAGGTAGCTGGCTCCTCCCCCTAGGCCCCCCTGGGCCTGCGTGGACCAGGCTGAGCGGACCACTCAGGGGTGCTCCGCTAAGGTCATGCCATTTAGCCACCTAAGGTCCGTGGGCAGTGCAAACAGCTTGCACCCGAGGAAGGTCCTGGACGAGATGGATTGACACAATGTCTCAAACAGTAACAATTGTGGGGCAGATGTCGCCCTCTTGTACATCAGGTTGCTAAGAGTTGGAACCGACTCGACAGCAGCTAACAACCACTGACCTGAGGGTTGGTGGTTCGAAGCCACCCAGTGGCACCGTGGAGGAAAGGCCTAGTGTTCTGTTTCAACAAAGAGCACAGCCAAGAAAACCCCACGCTGATGCCCGCGGTCATTAGGGGTCAGCACAGGCTCCACAGCTGGCTTGACTGGTTTTTACACACCCCATGGGGTTGACCCCCCATAAGGACAACAGTAGTCATTGAAGTTCATGGGTTGGGGGCCCTTTCTGACCATCAGCCCAGTGCAGGGGGCAGCTGAGACCCGGAGCTGGTAAAGCTCAGTCCGGGTCCCTCTGGCAGCACCACCCTTGGATAGAGGAAGAGTCCTTGTGGCACAGTGGTTAAAGTGCTCGGTTGTCAACTCAGAGGTCGGCAGTTCAAACCCACCGGCTGCTCCGTGGTAAAACGATGAGGCTATTGGCTTTTGTGAAGATCAGATCGTGGGAGATTCTCAGGGGCAATTCTCGGCCCGAGTGGCTCGCTCTGAATCCAGATCAGCAGGCAGCAGTGGGTTGGCGTGGGTCTTGGGTGTTGTAGACTTGATGGTACACTGGACGGGGTCGGTAGGCTGGCTTCTCGTCCCACTCTGCCATGTGAGAAAATCCTTCTCCTCAGGGCTCCCCTGTCTGGTCACCGAGCATAAGTGCAGATGAAACCATAGGAAACTCCCCACTCAAACCCGCTGCGGTTGGGTTGATTCTGGCCCACAGAGACCTTGCAGGACCAGGCAGAACCACCCTGTGGGGTTTTCCAGTCTGACACTTGTTTGAGAGCAGACTGCCTCGTCTTTCTCCTACAGAGCGGCTGGTGGGTTTGAACTGCCTGCCTTTTCAGCTAGCAGCGGAGCACCTGTGATCAACAGTAGACAATGCTGTTGTGAGGTGCCGCTCAGTCGGCCCCAGACACCACAGAGGGACACACCGCCCCGTCCTGCTCCAGCCTCACCATGACTGCTCAAGCCCCTGGGTGCAGCCACGGTGCCCACCCTTGAGGGCCTTCCCCTCTTTCCCTGCCCCTCTATTTTACCAAGCTTGGCGTCCTTCTCCAGGGACGGCTCTCCTGACAACATATCCCAAAAGTACATCATCAGGAAAGCCTCTCCATCCTCGATGCTAGGGAGCATCCTAGGACCAAGCCCACTTAGGGAGATGGCTGCACCCACCCCCCACACCCCGTGCCTGCGTGGAGCTGGCTGCGGGGGAGGGGCGGGGCCCTCGGGGATGCTTGAGCCTCTCGTAAGGGCCGAGTCTTTACAAGAGCCCTGTCAGGGAGATTCTATTATTTCTCCCTTTAGGGGAAACTATGGCACGGGGGTGATGTGTCATTAGTCCAGTGGACCAGGCGGCCTCCTGGGCGCTCTCAGCTCTTCCTGCCTCAGGCCCAGCTCAGGGTCTCCTGAGCCTGCAATATCCACACTGACCACTAGAGGCCAGCACA
>NW_022103915.1:9197980-9232816 GCF_000313985.2 Echinops telfairi
CCTTCCTGCCGCTCAGACTCCCACCTGGGCAGGGAGTGCGTTAAAAAGCTCATTAAATCGAATCACCTGCTGGCTCAGCCTGTCCAGATGACCAGGAGTTTTAGAGAAACATTACCCCGATGAAATGAATGTTCCATTGCAGGCTCTCTGGGAATTTAAGTTTCACTCAGTTAACTTCTTTTTTTCCCTTCCGCTTGCTCTCCTTTCCCAAAATAATAGGCCCAGAGTCCTCCAGGGGAGCTGAGTGAATTCCAAAAGGTAGGCTGTCTGCCTTTGACCGGAGGGCAGGGAGGCCGGGCTGGGGGCCAATGACGCTGGGGGCTTGTTGGAAGGTTCGTGATGTCTGAGGCGTGTTTACGGGGGACCAGTTCTGGGCTGCCCTGTGCCGGGGCCAGAGGCCCTGGTTCTCGGGAGTCCTAGTGTGGGAGGCAGGTGGGGCCGTGGGGCGTGGGGGAAATGGTGGCATGCGCTCCCGTGGCTAGAACGTGGCTGTGGACTCCTCTCTGTGTGTCGGTGACCTTCTGCAGAACAGACCAGAGCCTCACGGTCCTGAGTGGTCCTCAGAGCCAGCAGCATGTGCGGGGCCCATCACACCACTCCCTGTCTGCCTCATCCCCGGGCAGCCCGGGTCTTCTGAATGCCTGCCCTGGCCCCGCTGCACAGACAGGAAAACGGAGCTGGGTGGGCTCCAAGAGTCAGCCCGGAAGCCCAGCTGCTCTGGCCCCTGTCCTTGTCCCGGTCTTGTCCTACTCCAGTGCCCCTGCGCCCACTCACACCCCTCGCTTTGGTTGGCAGGCTCTGCGGGGTCGGCGGCGGCGAGGCCTCTGCGCCCTGCTGCGGAAGGTGTGCTGCGTGGCGCTCCCTCTGCAAGGGCTGCTGCTGCTGCTGCTGCTGCTGCTGCTCCTGCTGCCCGTCGGGGAGGACAACCGCAGCTGCTCCCTGGCCAATAACTTCGCCCGCTCCTTCAAGCTCATGCTGCGCCACTATGGGCCCCCGCCCATCTAGCCCCCGCCCACGCAGGTGACTCTGCTCTCCAGCCTCCCTGACAGCCCCGGGCCGCTGCAGAGGGTGCCCAGGGAGCTGGAGCCCGGGGACGCAGGGGGCCTACCGTGACCATGTTCCAAGAACCAGGTTCATTTGTTTGTGCCGGGCCATCTAGGGCTCTTTATCCTGAGCAACTGTGTGGGGGGCTGCAGAACCAGGCGCAGGACTGGTAGCTAGCGGTTCCATCTGTAAATGCCCAGTGCTTGTGTTTCCGTCATGGGGGAAATCCTGGGCCGCTGTAGCCTCTCTGCCATGATCTGCAAGCCATCCCAGAAATCAGCAAGGATGACATCTCACATGGAGGGCCACCCTGGATTCAGAACCCGGCCCCTGGCCCTCCATACACCACCTAGAAACTGGGCCCACGCTCCCTGGGACCTGAGGGCAGGAGCTGGACTCCCCCTTTCCCAGGGAATTCTAGGATGGTGCCGGAAAACGTTGCAACTGGACACGCCCCCTTCGTCAGCACTGTGTTCCCTTAAAGGGGGGCCTGAGTGCCCCTCTGTACCAAGGGGTTTAGTCTGTTCAGCTACAAAAGGAGAGGGGAAGGTCTCCCCAATCCCGGTCCTGAACTTGGGAATGAAAGCAATGTAGACACAGGAGGGAAATGGAAGTCCAAGAGGGTCCCAGGGCCCTGCCCTTGGTCTACCTGCCACCCTCTGGGTATTCCGTGGGCCAGAGGGCGCTGGGCTCAGGCTCAGGGCTGCCCTGAGCCTGGAGAATCCTGGAAGGGCAGAGGGAGACCCTGCACGGGCCTAAGCCCCTTCAAACTCTGTTTTCTCACTACCATCCACCCACTTCTCAGAGGGGAGCGCTGAGGCCCGGCAGGCCCAGAGCAGGGAAGGAGCTTCATCATGGCCACATGGCCAGAGGCAGCAAGGCCAGGGCCCAGCTCGGTCACCTAGACTGCGTGTGTCACCCCCTACCCCACCCACCCCGTGTCACTAACTCATCAGCATCCGTGCTACATGCCATCTGGGCCCTGTGTTGGGGACCAGGGACTGCGGTTGGCGGGTGGGAAGAGAGCGTCTGTGTCTTTTTAAACCCTGGATTCTGCTTGTTTGCATACCTGTGTTTTTTACCAAAGAAAATTGATATTTTCATGGCTTTTCTATAAATACAGTTGGGATCTCACGGTCCGCCTGCAGGTGCTTTCCCACCTAACTAACCTTCGCCTTTGCTTGAGTGGGCGCAGGTGGGGTGTCTTACGGTTCCCGGCTCCACCCCTGAGGCCACCACCACCCAGCAGCATGTCGGGGACCCCACAGGTGGCTCTTCTGTCCAGGGGAGTGGGAGTGGCCTCATAGTGGGGGATAGAAATGTGCCCAGCTGCGTGTGTGTGCATGTGCATGCATGCATGCATTCGTATGTGGGTGTGTGGGCACACACCAGTGTGAGAGACAGAGAAGGTGGCAGATGGGGCAGGGAGGAAGGAGAGAGACACTAGTAGAGAGAGTAACAGAGAGAGAGACCAAGAGCGAGAGAAGGTGATGGACAGAGCAGGACGGAAGGAGAGAGACTGAGCAGAGAGAGGGGGCAGGGAGGAGAGAGAGAGAGGAGACAGCTAACTGGGCAGGGAGGAGGGACAGGGAGAGACACAGTGTCACTACTGGTTGCCCCCTTTTTCTACAAAAAAGATGGGTGGGGGTGGGGGGTGGCCAGGAGATCCAGGGAGGTGCGGGAGGCAAGGGAGCCCTGTGAGCTTGGGCGGAGCCGGCCAGCCCCTGGCGATCACTCTAGAAGCCATGTTTCATCCCATCCCCACAAGCCTGGGTTTGGGATTGCTCTGTGCCAAGAAAGGGAGGCTTGAAGAGCCTGGCCTGTGGCAGAGGTGGGTGTGAGCGGAGCTTGTCTGGCCCCACAACCTGTGCCTGGGGCAGAGTGGCTGCCAACGCTGGGGACAGGTTTCTGGCCAGTGCTCGGGCAAGAGGGGTCCCAAGCTTGTCTCTGCCAGTCTCCACCAAGGGACGGCTCCTCTGCTGAGAAGGGCAGCCACCAGGAGCCCAGTTACCCTCTCAGCCTTTGGGGGCGCTGAGGGGGTAGGCACCTCCATCCCTCTGCAGGGCTGTGTACCGAGGGCAGGGGGGACCCTCCCCTGTGCTCCCAGAGGCGAAGGGGGTTTCTGAAGCCAGCTGCCCCACCTAGACTCTAAGGCAGAGTGACCTCTTCAGTCTCCTCGGCACAGTGCTGTCCTGGGTGGGGATGGGGATCTGAGGATGCCCCGCCCTGGGCAGCACAGAGGAAGGGGGCTGGGGAAGCTTTGCATCCAGCGATGGGGCCGGTCCCTAATCCTGCCCACCCTGCAGGCTGGGGCACCAGTCTGGCCCACAGGTGGGAGTCTTGCTCCTGCACCAGTACAACATTACGTCTGACAGACACCAACCTGGCTTGTCAGGCAAGGGGCCGTTTTCCTGCCCTGACCTTGAGGCAGGAGCCCTGGTAGTGGCGTTGGGCTGTAATCTGCAAGGTCTGAAGTTCCAGACCACCAGCCACTCCTTGGGAGAAAGTGGGTCCTTTCTACTCCCAGAAACTCACAGGGGCAGTTGGACTCGGTCCTGTAAGGTCACTATGAGTTGGCATTAACTCGATGTCATTGAGTGTGGAGTCTTTTTGGACCTGGTAGGCAGGGCCTCCTTCTGTCTGGCCCTTTCCTGGCTTGGGCATGGCCCTGGCTTGGCTAGACCATTGGGTTTAAGTCCTGACCCTGGTACACCAGCACGCTGAGCCTATTGGTTGTCATGGTAACATCATCACTGGTCAGGGCTTGGTACTTGAGCTCCTTGTCCAGACAGGTCTGGAGCTCCTTGGGGTGAGGCTTCAGCTCTGGGGGGGATCTTGGGTTCACAGGGACAGTAGGCCCTCTCCTCAGGGTGCAGACGGCCCTTCTGTCCCTCTTGCAGAACGAATTGGCCACTCACTCCTTCCGACAGCCCAGGCTGTTAAGCCCTGACCTTGTTTGCAGAAGCATGGTGTGGCTGAGCGGCCGCCTAAAAACCACCAGCAGTCAGAGTGGGGCCACTGGAACTTGAATGGGAACGGGGGTGGGGGGTAGGGGGAGTGGGGGCTGAAGCCCAGGTTCTTTTTGCCACCATGTGGAACTTTCCAGCTGCCTCGCTGGCCTTTCTGTCCTTGGGGGACCTCAGGCTACTGCTGCTTTAGAAGCTGGGGGGCTGTCAGGGGTGGTGTGGCCTTCCTGGGCAGGGAAAACGGTTTCAGGGTTTCCTCCCCCAGGGTCTCCTCACTCACCTCTGTGAGGGCTTCTTCCACTTCCACCACCCTTGAAGGCTGCCATAGCCAGGAGGGAGTGTCAGGGAGGGGGTGGAGGCAGGCACTTGCCTGGAGGAGACAGAAGAGGGTCTGGCTTTGTGGACAGGGCAGGGTGTGAGCCTGTGCTTGCTCAAGGGTGTGTGCAGATGTGAGTGCGTGTGCATCTGAATGGCGTGCGTGCCTGTGTGAACATGATAGGACTGTGTGGGTGTGGTGTGTTTTTGCACATGTGTCTGTGTCCCTCACTGACATCTCCGGCCCAAAACACAGTGGGCAGCGCTGGACCCAGGAACCCGGGGCAACAGTGGCTCTTATGGGAGATACTGGGGGCCTCTTGGCCTTCTCCCCTGTCTGGGAGCGGGGCTAGCCAGGCCTCAGCCTCCACCATCTGTCTGGAAAAGTCTGGGGCTGGCCTGGAAAGGAGGCCCCTCGTTATCTCAGGGTAGAAGTAGAGGCAGCTAATTTCTGCTCAGCTCTGTGGGTTCTAAACCTGCCCAGTTCTCTCGTGTGTGTGTGTGTGTGTGTGTGTGTGTGTGTGTGTGTGTGTAGTAACGCTGGTAGCATTTACTGAGCACCTAAGAAGCTAACAGAGAGGCCAGCAGTGCAAACCCACCATCCACTTCCGGGGAGGAAGAGGAAGCTGTCTGCTCACTTCCAGATTGACAGTCCTGGACACCCTGGGTAGCGTAGCCCTGAATCAGAATTGATTCGATGGCAGTGGGTTGGGTTTGGGGGTCAGGTGTGAGGAAAGCACTCAGCTGCCAACTGTAAGATTGGCGGATCAAACACACCCGCTGCTCCAAGGGAAACTGAAGTGGCGTCCGCTTCTGTCCCGTTCAGTCTGGGAAGCCCAGGGGGCAGATCTCCTCCAGCTGGTCAGGTCACACTGAATCGGAGTTGTCTGCAAGGTAGCAGGCTTGCCTGGCATTTCGGGGGGCAGAATCAGGGACAATGGATGTTTCCCACCTGACTTCAAGTCCCGAAGATCAACCTTTTCCTGATGAGAGGGCTGCTGTCCCACAATGCAGCGACTTTCCCACCTGTGGGAAGTGGGGGGCACCCAGAAGCCAGGTGAGAAGTCTGGTGTTTCCCCCATCCCCAGTCTCCCCTCAGCTGTAGGCCTGGCCTCCTCAGGGCCCACCTGGTGGCTCAGCCCTACACACCCACCGCCAGAAGACCAGGCTCACCTGGGCCAACCTGCCAGTTTACCCTGTGCTTGCCTCCCAGGATGCCAACCTGGTAGCTGTCTACTGGACAGAGATGAGCAGTTCGTCCAGGTGAACCAGGCGATGGTGCATCAGTGTGTGTGTCTGTTAGGGTGTGTGTACATGTGCACACTGTTAGCATGTGCGTGTAAGTGTGCATAGCACGCATGTGTATGTACATCTGTTACCGTGAGTGTATGTGCACATTGATAGCGTGAGCATGTACATACATATGCCTGTGTGTATATGTGTGCATAGTGTGTATGTGCAGGTTATTTGTGTGTGTGTGTGTGTGTGTGTATGTGTGTGTGCACGCATGCACTGAGGTGCTTTCTGGTATCAAAAGCAGACTGGCTTTGCCGCCTCAGACGTTCAACGCTGGGTACAGCAGGCACAGGGGCCCCTAGCCCCTGGTTTGTGACAGCAAGGCGTGCCTTGTCAATCAACTGAGCTCCCAGCGAAGGCGGGCAGCACGGCTCAGATGACTCTCCCAGCCCACATGCGTGCTATCTCGAGCCCCGTCAAGCCCAGAGCCGCCAGACGGACAGATGAGTTGGTGGCTGCCACCCTCTCTGCAGCTGGCCTCAGTGCCATGTGTGCAGGAGACTCGGGGTCTCCTCGCCCCGCGGCCCCGCGGGACGGAACGAACAATGCCGGGAGAGGTTCCGTAGTTGTCTTCTTCCTGCAGTTTTTTAAAAAACGCATTTGCTTTATGGAAATAAAAATATCTATATTTTGGTCTATAAAACGTGGCATGGTGTGGAAATTCTTCTTTTGAAGGAGAGGGCTGGTCCGAAGGGGCACAAGGTGCAGGATGGCGGGTGCCGGGCAGCCTTCTTTACCATCATCCCGGTGGACCCAGGAACCCGTTTGCCCGGGGGCGGGCCAAGCTCAGGGCAGGTGGTGGTTGTGAGGTGCTGTGAAGCTGGGTCCCACTCAGGACAACAGGATGGAACATTGCCCGGTCCCGTGCCAGCCCCGCCCCCACCCCGTGGTTGCAGCCCACTGTGCCAGTCCATTTCTGCGAGGGCTGCCCTTTTTGGTTGAACTCACGACTTTACCCAGCGTGATATCCCTTTCCAGGGACTCATCCCACTGCCATGAGTCAGTTCTGACCCACAGCGACGTGACAGGACAGAGCAGAACTGCCTCTGGGGGCTTCGGAGCCCCTAAGTCTTTACCGGGCAGCAGACGGCCTCGTCTTTATCTTGATCACCAGGGACGGGTCTGGAGAGATGACACTCTCAAAGTGCAGGAGACCAAGTCTCGCGAGATGACACTCTCAAAGTGCAGGAGACCAAGTCTCGCGAGATGACACTCTCAAAGTGCGGGAGACCAAGTCTCGCGAGATGACATGCCCAAAGTGCGGGAAACCAAGTATCGCGAGATGACACTCTCAAAGTGCGGGAGACCAAGTCTCGCGAGATGACATGCCCAAAGGGCGGGAGACCAAGTCTCACAAGATGACATGCCCAAAGTGTGGAAACCAACCCACCCACATGTGGTTTCTGGATTTCCTGGGAGCTACGAATGGCGGTTCTCAGTGCATGACGACAGCAGGGTCACGCGGCTGCCACTTCGGAACATCCCCTGAGGGAGAGGTGAGCCTTCAGGGCGTCGAGCCCTGGTGAGTCCGGGCAGAACTATGCTCCGTCCGTCCGGTTACTGGGGGTGATTTCGCCACACTGTTCTCCAGGCCTTTCTTCCAAGGCACCTTGTAGAGAACTCCAATCTCCAACCGTTCCCGCCAGCAGCTGAGCCCCTTAATTGTACCAACTCCGCCAAGAAGACCCAGGTTCACTGCATCCCTCAATTCTGACTCTTAGCGACCCAATCGGATGGGGTAGAACTTCCGGTGGTGTTTCTAAGGCAGTGTGTTAGGCCGGGTTGCCTAGAGAAACAAATCCAGGGGCGTTCATGTATGTATAAGAGAGCTTTATATCAAAGAGCGATTGTATGTTAAGATAACATCCCAGCCCAGTCCAGATCAAGCCCGTAAGTCCGATATTACCCCATATGCCCAACACCAGTCTATAAATTCTTCAGAATCATGCAGCACACGCACTGTTGCGGAATGCAGGACGATCACAGGCTGGTGGATGAGAAGTCTTGTGGATCCACTGGCTGTGGACGCATCTCAGTGCTGGTGCGGGACTCCACGTGGTTCCTCCAGCTCTCTGAGAGCGTCTCCACAGCAGGAAGGGAAAATGTGCGGAGAGATGCTCTCGCAGGGCTCAGCAGGGCTCCATGTGGCTTGTCCACAGGAAGATGAAGACAGACAGGAAGTTCCCAGAATCCTCATGAGAAGGCCATGCCCACAAGGAGGCGACATCAGGCTGTAGCCTGACTGACAGGGTAGACCCCACCTCTTTACTCTTAATCCCCTCCAGTTGACAAGAGATGGTCACTCCCACAGGCCTTACATCTTTACAGGAACAGAGAGCCTCCTCTCACTCCCACGGAGCGCTGGTGGCTTTGGCCTTGGCAGCGCAGCACACCATCCACAAAGCCACCTCAAGCTCAAATTCACTCCCTCTCATCGAGTGATACTGGCTCACAGAAACTCTGCAGGACAGGATAGAACTGGCTATGTGTTCCCAAGACTGTAACTCTTGACAGGAGTAGGAAGCCTCATCTTTCTTCCATGGAGCAGCTGGTGGTTTGGAACTGCTGACCTTGCAGTTAGCAGCCCATCAGATAACCCCTTAGTAGCCAGGGCTCCTCAAATACACCAAGGCACCAGGGAGATAAACCTGAACTATTAGCCCCTTTCACTCGCAGCTCCTCCATCAAAACCCCAAAGTGGGAGCTTGTCTAACAAACAATTGTTTGTTGTTGTTGGGGATCTGGTATACTAGAAGCTGCAGGCGAGAAGGTGGGGGACACCCTTTAACTGCAGGACAAAGGGGGTGCCTTCTTCTTGCTTGTTCAGTGATCCAAGGAACCGAGAAATGAAGCCAGACTCATTGCCAGTTCAAGAAGGTTCTTGCTCTTGTTTTTAATAATAAATCATTTTATTGGGGGCTCATATAATTCTTATCACAATCCATACATACATCCGTTGTGTCAAGCACATTTGTACATTCGTTGCCCTCATCATTCTCAAAACATTTTCTTTCTACTCGAGCCCTTGGTATTGGCTCCTCATTTTTCCTTCCCTCCCTCCCTCCCTCCCTCATGAACCCTTGATAATATATAAATTATTATTACTTTTTCATGTCTTGCACTGACCGATATTTCCCTTTACTCCCTTATCTGTTTTCCATCTTCCTGGGAGGAGGTTATAGGTAGGTCATTATGATCGGTTTCCCTTTTCTCCCCCCACCTTCTCCTTACCCTCCTGGTATGGCTACTCTCAATATTGGTCCCGAGGAGTTTATCTGTCCTGTATTCCCTGTGTTTTCAGCTCTTATATGTACCCATGTACATTCTCTGGCCTAGTCAGATTTGTAAGGTAGAATTAGGGTCTTGATAGTGGGGGGAGGAAACATTAAAGAACCAGAGGAAAGCTGCATGGTTTATCAATGCTGTACTGCACCCTGACTGGCCTGTTTCCTCCCTGTGACCCTTCTGAAGGGGATGTCCAATTGCCTACAGATTGGCTTTGGGTGTCCACTCTGAACTCCATGCCACTACCCCCCTACCAATTCACATTCATATGATTTTTTTGTTCTGGGGCACCCGGTCCTATAGGATTCCATCGACACCTCATGATCACACAGGCTGGTGTGCTTCTTCCATGTGGGCTTTGTTGCTTCTCAGCTAGATGGCCACATGTTTACCTTCAAGCCTTTAAGACCCCAGATGCTATATCTTTTGATAGTCGGGCACCATCAGCTTTCTTCGCCACATTTGCTTATGCACACATTTGGTCTTCAGTGATCAAGGTGAGCATCACGGAATGCCAGGTTATTAGAACAAAGTGTTCTTGTGTTGAGGGAGTACTTGAGTAGAGGCCCAATGTCCATCTGCTTCCTTAATACTAAACCTATAAATATATGTACCTAGATCTATTTCCCTATCATCATATACAAATATATTTACATATGTATAGGTCTGTATTTAGATCTGTATAAATGCCCTTTGCCTGTTAGTTCTTTCCTCTATATCAAGAAGGTTCTCTTACCGATGATCCTGTTTTGCTGAGAGGAGCCCTGGTGATGTAGAGGCTAAACATTGGGCTGCTAACCACAAGGTCAGCAGTTCGAAACTACCAGTTGCTCTAAAGGAGAAAAATGATGTTTTTACTTCCATAAAGAGTTACAATCTCTGAAACCCTCTACCCTGTCCCATAGGGTCACTATGAGTCGGCATTGACTCGATGGGAGGAGGTTTGGTGGTTTTTGGTCTCCTGACCGCACGTCCAAAGTATGGTTGGTTAGTGTAGGGCGTGAGTACCTCACTCTATCTGTTACTGTTCCAGGTGAGTCTGACTTTCGCTGCAAGTAAATGACAGCCGAAGGGAGGACGCAAAGCATTTCTTGATCCAAGTGTTTAAAAACCTGTTCTCTCCCCCCAGGTTGCCTCTGACTCAGGCTGGCCTCAGGTGTGACAAAGGAACAGTGCCCATAGGATTCCCACTGGCTGGTCTTGCAGAAGGAGATCGCCAGTTCTTTCTGCGTAGGCGCTGACAGCTCATTCCCCATTTGTAGGGGGACTCCAGTTACAGTCTTAGGACAGTACTCAATGGCCTCCGGGAAGCCTGGCAGATCCTGGGCTCCTTCTCATGAATTGTCCCCCCAAATAGAGACTCTTCTGTACAGGAAGACAAAAACCAGCAAACAGCCACAGAAACAAACCCACTGCCACCGAGTCCATGCCGACTCCCAGTGACCCTACAGGACGGTAGAACCGCCCCTGTGGGTTCCGGGGCTATGACTCTTTATGGGAGTAGAAAGGGAAAAACAAAAAAATGAGCTGATACCAAGGGGCTCAAGTAGAAAGAAAGTGGATGTATGTATGGATTATCGTGATAAGAGCTGTGTGAGCCTCCAATAAAATGATTCAAAACAACGTAAAAAGCCTGCTTTCTGTCTTTGGAACAACTGGTCGTCCATAGTTTTCAAACTGCTGACTTCAGTTAGCAGCCCAGGAGCAGCCCCTAGTCCCTTACTGCGCTCTCCCCCACCCCACCCCATAGGGTGTATAGGCGAGGCCTTCTACTCCTGTGAAGGGTACCGTCTAGGAACCCCCCAGGACGGTCTACTCTGCCCTGTAGGATCACTGAGTCGGAATCGACTCGATGGCGGTGAGTTTGGTTTGGGTTTGTGTGTGTCTGAAACCAGTGGTGGCGTTACTCTGGTGTAACTGCCTCTCAAAAGCCTTAATCCGTGTCACGTATAGGCGTGTCACGTGCCATTTACATGAACCGCACGTGGTCCTATGCAGTTCGTTTCCCAGAAGAGACCGAAGGCTCTGAGTCGAGAACGGCGGCACGTGGACACCGTCTCGGTGGAGCGCTGGGTCCCCTCGTCATCATTTTGGATTAGCACTTTTCAGAGACTCAACTCCTGTGAGCAGGACACTGAGCAGACCGCCGTCGGAGTCTTTGTGGCTCTCCCACCCTCCTCCTTGGCCTGGCTCGGTGATTAACTTCACTTTTAGGACTGTGTCGCGTTGGGGATTTTTTTTTCCTTCTTCACAAGCAGGCATCCTATGGAAGTAATTATCATACCTCTGTTTCCATCCTTGGCTTCTCAGCCCAAAGGTGACACATTTAATTGGAGAGATTCATCATCTTGTTGAAGCCCTGGGCGACAACGTTATTCAGCTGCGTGGCCTTGGCCGCCGCCTCTGTCACCATCTCGCCTGGGGGTGGGGGGGCACTTCCCCAGCACTTGCCCTCTCTCTGCCCTGCTTCCCTGGATTAGGCTGCAGGGCGGAGGGCTTCTGCGGGCTGGGAGGCTGGCGTGGCAGGGGTCTCCCAGCGTGGTTGCACACTGGCACACATCCTGGTCCCCCTGCCAGGCCAACTGAGTCTGCGCCGGGGCATTCTCCCTCCAGCATTTCCGCAGAGGGCTCCTCCGTGGGGTGATGTCCAGGGAAATTGCTCCCAAGGGCCCACCCGAGAGCCAGCCCAGCCTGCGACGCAGAACATGTGCGAAGCATTGAACCCCTTTTGTTTCGGAATGAGGGGATGGGGTGACCAAAAGAAATAGGAAGTAGAGTCTGATGGGAGGGGCTTCTGGGGAAATGCCACGATCTTTCACCTGTTTTTCCATGAAGGTTTCCAAGACCCCCGGCGCACGTGTGGTGTGTGTGTGTGTGTGATGTATATGTATGTACCTATGCATCTATAATATATTTATGTGTAACAAACCCACTGCCACAGAGTGTGTTCCAACTCAGAGCCACCCCATAGGACAGAGTAGAACTGCCCCTGCAGGTTTCCGAGACTAACTCCTCTATGGGAGCAGAAAGCTTCGTCATTCTCTCACACGGTGGCTGGTGGGTATGAACCGCAGACCTTGTGGTTAGCAGCCGGTGGCTGTTACACAATCTCCCGTCCACGTGAGCGAAGCGTGGAGGCTGGCCTGTCCATCAGGTCGCAGCTTCATGACCTCATTGTAGGCACAACGGAGACAAACAGCTCACTGGAGGCCAGTCTCTCTCTGCCTTCCCTTTCCTGCTGTGGAAACGTTCCTCCTGACAAGCCACCTGGAGCTACACGGTGGAGCCAGCGCTGCCCTGGAGCTGGAGGAGCCACGTGGAGCCCCACGTCATCACGGACATGCTCTGGCTTGTGATCTTCCTGCATTCTGCACCATTGCATGTGTTTCGTGACTCTGAAGAGGACTTTGTAGATTGGTATCAGACATATGGGCTAATATCGGGCGTATGGACTTGAGTTGGACTGGGCTGGGATATTTTCTTAATGTACAATTGCTCCTTATGCAGAACTCTTTCTGATACACATATGAATGTCTATGAATTTGTTTCTCTAGTCTATCCAGACTAACTCACAGGCCAGCTGGTCACCCACCACACCACCGGCACTCCTTGGTTCTGAAGAAGCGTCTCCCTTTAGCCGTCTGAGCTCCTGTTCTCTAGGAGGCTTACTTGAATCCCAAGTTACTGGCTTCCCCCTGTCCTGTGACTACTGTTAGGGCGTCCTCTAGGGACTTGGAGTGTCCCCTATGGATCTGGGGTGTCCTCTATGGGCTCACAAATGTCTTGGGACACTTGTTGAAGAGAGATTCTAGAATCAGTCAAGGTTCAGAGGCCAGCCACAGAATCCACTTGCCCTCATTCCAGGAGAGAGAGTTTTATTACGGGGTGTCAGGGAGCTAACGGGCCCTGGGTGCTCAGTGGTTCGCTCTCAGCTGCTAATCAAAGGTTGGCAGTTCAAACCCACCAGCATCCTATGGGAGGAAGAGGTGGCAGTCTGCCCCATAAAGGTCACTACTGTGGAACCCCCTGTGTGGCAGGTCTACTTGACCAATCACGGTGTCCTCCTCCAGGAATCGCTCCCCACCAATAATATGACCAAAGTATGTGAGAGGTATGAAGTCTTGCCATGCCTGATCCTACAGAACACAAGTTCTGGCTGTACTTCCTCCCAGAAAGATCTGTAGTTTATGGCAAGTTTAATATTTTTTGCCAGCCCCGTAGATGCATCTGTTCCTCTGTGGTCTTCCCTATCCATCGATTGAAAGTCCCCTGGGTTGGACCTCGTCTCAGTGGGCATGGGTTTCTTTAGTTCCCGGAGCCTCGTCTCTGGGCAGTGCTTTCAGAGGTGCAGGACAGCTCCCTTCAACGCCATCGGTTCTTGATCATAGGCAACCTCCTGACATGGCGGAGTATCCCCCACTCTTTGGGTACCGTGACTCTGTACTTCTCCCGTGCCACCTTTCCCCTGGGTACTGGGTCATAATGGTAACGTCACCGGGCGGTTGAGGACTTGATCCCAACGTCACGTTGGGTGATGCCGTGCATTCCCAGAGTTCCTGCGGCCTGGCGCTCCATTCAGCTGTATTCGTTTCGGAGTGGCTGGCTAGCTTTCAGTGTTGGTAGGTGGGAGGCGGGGCACTCACTGAGCGAGAGGCTCTGAAAGGCCGAGTCTTTGCCGTCTGTGGCACATCACCACGCTCGCTGTTCAATATTTCACACGCTCCATTGTGCCAACAAAGAAAAGCGGAACAAATCTCTTTGTTTAAGTTTCCTTGATTGACATCACTAGGATTAAGTGGTATACTTACTTCCTCCTAACTGGTTCCAAGGGAGGACTGAAAAAGGGAACAACTCTCATCCATGAGGCTAGGTGGGAAGCTTCATCGTGCTGGTGGAGGAGGGAGGAAACGACAGCTCTGAGAGGGGTGTTTGAGCGATGGCAGAGATGCTTTGTAATTGCAAGAACCTAGAGCAGAGGCTCCGAAACTTACATGGCTGACCACCTCCCTTTTCAGGGAAAAAAATTACTCTGCTTCCCCCCACCCCTCGGCAATGAAAAACTCTCATACTCTATCCATAATCCAGATCAAGTGTGGGTACCTGCTTTTGCAGCCCCCTGGATGGTGCCAGTGCCTCCCCCTCAGGATGCTATGGCCCACTGTGGGAAATGCTACCCTAGAGGAGACAGGGGACTTTCTGTATGTCCATCTACCACCCACTCACTCATCGACCAATCCACCCAGTCACCAACTTACCCACCCATCCACTCATCTCCCCAACCATCATCCACTAATCCACCCAGTCACCCACCCATCAGTCTACCCACGCACCCACTCATCCACCAGTCCACCCACTCATTCGCCAATCCACCCAGTCACCAACTTATCCACCCACCACTCATCCACCAGTCCACCCACTCATCCACCAGTCCACCCACTCATCCACCAGTCCACCCAGTCACCCATTCATCCATCCACCCACCCATTCATCCATCCACCCACCCACCTGACTACTTAACTGCTCATCACCTACCCACTCATATATTCATCGACCTGTGCCCACTGCTCACCCATCGACCCACCCACCCCTCCATCTGCCCATCCCTCCACCCACCCATCTATCCACCCATCCACCTACCCACTCACCAACCTATTCAACCATCTATCCTTTCATCCATCCATACACCCAATCACCAGCCCATGCAATCACCCATCCATTCATCCCTCCACCATTTATCCAATGAATATTTAGTAAGACCTATCCATGACTCAGAAGAAGCCTGGTGGCGTCGTGGTTTCACACTGGGCTGCAATCTGCAAGGTTGGTAGTTCAAAACCCCCAACCATTCCACAGGCAAAAGACAGAGCTTCTAATTCTATAAAGAGGTATTGTCTCAGGAACTCACAGGCAGTGTGATAGTCAGAATTGACTCGATGGAAATGTGTTTGGGTTGTTTTGTTTGGTGAGTTTTCCACAGCTCAGTCCCTAGATAAGCCCAGGGCCCTCTAAGGAGGCATGAGACATCATTCCTCAGAGCTCACCAGAGGAGAGAGTCACAGGATCCGAGCATCAGGATCCACATTGGAGCACAGTCTTCCTGCTTCTGAAGCATTCCGTCAGGGTTCATCAGGGTGCCCCTGTGCCAGACATTTTCTTCTGGGTGCTAGGCTCAGGCGACGCCCCCTCATCAGGGAAGGACGTCGTGCAGATGAAAAACACATGCTCTAGTTCTCCTGCTGCACGCTGAGCCATGGGAGGCTCCATTCTCTGCAGTACCACAGCCTTAGCAAAGGGGTGGGGGGTAGCTGTTTTTATTGTTAACAGCGAGGAACTCAGGACCCGTTTAGACACCCGATCTGGGCACACTGTGCCACACACCGTCAACATAGTTAACGGAGCCAGAGATGATCCTTACTAGGGACTTTCTCCATACCAGGCTCAGGACGGCACCCGTGGTTCCTCCCAACACCACTGGATGGCGCCCACCGAGAGCCTGCCAACGATAGCCCAGAGCTTCAACTGCGTTTACTCCGCAAAGAATCAAAGAGCTGTTGGGGTGTCTGCGTGGTCATCAGGTCTCCCGGGACGCCCTGCTCACTGTCACGATGGGGACCGACTCCCACTCATTCTATCACTGCAGCTCCCAGCAGCCCCTGCCTCCCCGGGCAGAGAGTCTCAAGGTCTCACAAGCAAGGAGGAGGGGGCGCAGAGACATGTAGCCTGTCCCTTGGAGGCAGAGCCAGCACTGGACGCCATGTGTTATCCTAGTCAAAGGCCAGGCTCTCAGCCAATCACCAAGTGCCACCGCCATGGTGAGGACTGGCTCTGCACAGCTCTCTGCTCTGAGCCCAACATTCTAGAAGCTTCCCCCCAGGGCCTCCTGAGAAGTTGTTCTGGGGCACCTGAGGCCGGGGCCTGCTGCAGGCAGAGGTGACCGGTAACAGGAGAGCAATGAAGCCGGCTAAAATGGAAAGAGTCATTAAGTCAGAGCATAAATGTTTAACTGCTGCCTGCACTGCCCTTCGAATAACACGTCCAAGTCCAGAGTCAATATGGAGCCAGCTTGAAGCCAGCGCCTCACCTGGGCACCGCTCTCACATCTGCCCGGGGTTCACGGCGGCATCCATGGCAGGCACATTCCAAGGTGGCCGTCCATCAGTTCTGACCCCTGTCCCCGCCCCCCACCCCAAGGCTCCTGAGTGACAAGCCCAGGTACCGGCCCACAGCCCTTGACCACTAATGGCACTGACCTTAAAAATCTCACCACCTTGCCATCACCTACGAGCCCCTGTGGCATCACGGGTCACCATCAGCCACTCCTCAGGGGGAAAGACGCGGCTTCCGACTCCTGTAAAGAGTGAGTGTCAGAAACCACAGGGGCAGCTCTCCCCTGTCCTGTAGGGTCTGAGTCAGCATTGACTCAATGGCAGGGAGTTTGGTTTTTGTTTTACTCTCACAAGCCCTTGGAGCCCGAGGGCCCCCTATCTGAGGTGAGAGGTGGTGGCAGGGTCCCCCGGCAGCCAGGCTCAGGGGTGCTTTGAGCTGCTCTCTGCGTGACCTGCACGCCTCGTCCAGACTCGGCTCTCTCTTCGGAGCCCAAAGAAAAGGACGGCAGGGTTCTGCTTTCCGCCAGCTCTGCACAGTGGCTGGAAGCTGTGTCCACATGGGGTGCTTTTGTCCAGCCTGGACACAAACTTGTCCCCATCTCAAGGAGTTGTTCTCATGCCCATCAAATGGTCACTCCCCTTCCCTGCCAAAAAAAGCCCCATCCCTGTCCACTGCTATTGCATCTATCTGGTCTGACTGCCAACAGACCTGAGGACAAGGTAGAACTGCCCACCAGGCTTCCCGAAGCTGCGGTGCTGTAGGTTGGGCATTGGGCCTCACCACAAGGTTGACAGTTCGAACCCACCAGCCACTCCTCAGGAGAATGATGAGACTGGTCATGCCCATAAAGATCTCCAGCCTTGGCAGCCCTCCATGCGGTCACTGTGAGTCAGAATCCACTCGATGGCGGTGGGTTGGGTTGGGTGGTCTGTAATCTTTACAGACACCGATTGTCCCATGTACTTTGGACATCTTGTCAGGAGCAACCAGTCGCTGGAGAAGGTGTCCTTTCTTTGTAAAGTCCCGATGCAGACGAACCGATGCATGTGAACTGCAGTGCTGGCGAAGAATGTTGAAATGCCCTGCTACTAAAAAGACAAACCAGGCTGTCCTGGAAGAAGTAGGGCTAGGGTGCTCCTCAGAGGCAAGGGTGGCAAGACGTTGTCTTGCATACTTGGGACATGGTGGCGGGCAAGGGCATCATTTGGGGGACAGGAGAAGGGCAGCGAAGGCGAGGAAAGAGCCCTCGAGCAGGTGGATGGACTCGGGCTGTAACGAGGGCTCAGGCACAGGAACCGCGGTGAGGAGGCGCAGGACTGGACAGTGTCCTCCTCCGCTGTGTACAAGGCCGCTATGGGTCGGGACCAACAGGACAGCACCTGACAACAACAACAGTGACTACAGAGGACAAAGACACATGGATGCATTTGAATGACGGTGCTGGAGAAGAGCACTGAGCGTACCAAAAGAACCAGCAGACCTGTCGTGGACCGAGTACAGCCAGGATGCGCCTTGCAGGCAAGGGTGGTGAGACTTCATCTCCAAAGCACATGCTGCCAGGAGAGACCAGTCCCTGGAAAAGGACAGCATGCTTGGTCCAGTGCATCACAACAGAGGAAGGCCTCAACAAGATGGATTGACACGGCGGTGGCAACAGTGAGCTCAAACTTAAGAACAGCTGTGAAGAGGGCGCAGGGCCGGGTAGTGTTTATGTCTGTTGTGCAGAAGGTCGCTGTGGGTCCGAACCAAGTCCCTGCTCCTAAGAAGAGCGCCCATGACCACACTCAGTGTAGCGCCATGAGGCAGGCAGTGCAATGAATCTCGTTGTACAGGTCAGGAAGCTAGGGCTGCCTCGGAGCCTGTCCCTTGTAAGCCAGATCCTCTGACCTCCTCTGTTGTGTTTTTCCTTCTTTTCACTATATCCTCCCAATACCTTTCCTTCCAGGAACGTTAGCCAGTCACCCAAGACCCTAACCCAGTGGTTCTCAACCTTCCTAATGCCGCCACCCTTTCATACAGTTCCTCATGTGGTAGGGACCCCCAAACCATCAAATTATTTTCGTTGCTACTTCATCACTGTCATTTTGCTACTGTGATGAATCAGGCAGCCCCTGGGAAAGGGTCGTTCAACCCCCAAAGGGGTCGAGACCCACAGGTTGAGAACTGCTGCCCTAGCCAGTACAAGGCAAGCTGAGAAGTCTCCATGTTCCCTGGTCATCAGATCACTGCTTCCTTCTCCAGCCACCGAGTGTGCCCTCCACGCCCCACACCTGTTCAGTCTCTAGCGCTCCCCAAAGAAGTCCAGCCAGTGTGCTCCTTGAAGGCAAGGTGGGGGACTCATCGCTCGTGCTTTGGACTCAAGGAGTCCTGGCGATGTAGTGGCTATGAGTCCGGGTGGCATCGGGGCTATCCACAAGGTGAGCTGTTTGAAACCACCAGCCGCTCCTCGGGAGAAAGATGGGCTCTCTACTCTCGTAAAGAATGCCAGTCTCAGAACCCACAGGGGCAGGTCTATCCTGTCCTGCGAGGTCGCTGTGGGTCGGCATCGCCTCGTGGCCGCGAATAGGAGTGTTCTTGGGTTGGGTTTTGACTTTGGGCGTGTCGTCAGGAGACACCAGTCCCTGGAGAAGCGTGTCACGCTTGGTCAAGCAGAGAGGGTCAGCCAAAAGGAAACAGAAACAGCGGAAGACCCTCAATGAGACGGACGGACAGGGTGGCTGCAACAATGGGCCCCAAGGTAAGAAACGTGAGGCTGGCGCAGGGCTGGCCAGTGCTTGGTTGGTTGTGCGCAGGGTCGCTACGAGTAGGAGCTGACGTGACCGCACCTAACAACGATGACGACAGTCCACCCCTCGAGCCTCAGCCCTGCGCCTCTCCAGCATTCTCAAAGCCAGCGAGTCTCCGCCACAGACAGCCCTCCTCCCAGCCCCACCCAGGACAGTTGGCGACGTTGCAGCTTAGGAAGGGGATGGGACTGCAGCTAGTGGACGGAGGGCAGGGATGCTACTCATCATGACGCAATGCAGGGATCAGCTGCCCCGCAACCAGGAGCAGCCTCGAAGGTCAGTGGTGGTCAGAAAGACCTTCTGCTGGAAGCTTTGTTCTTGCTGGGTGGTCCAGGCTCTCCTGGGAAGGCTCTCTTCTGAGCTCTGCTGTCCCTAGACCCCGGGGAGTTCACTCCCGAGGGCCCCTGCTCTGTCTCCCAGCCCCAGGCCACCCTATTTCCTTTGTTGAAATCCTGACTCCGGGTCCAGGCAAGCACTTATTCTCTGTCCCCTTTGGCGTGTTCTCTCTAACCAGCTGGCCACCGCCTAGCCCCTGTAGTTGGGAATGCCTGCCATGCCAACCTGGCCACTCCCATCCCATCTTCTGCCGTGGCACCAAGAGGCTCTGCCCCAGGACTCGGTATTCAGTGCCCACAGAAAGCCTTCCACCCACTTCCTGCCGTAGCCATTCAGTTCCCAGGCAGCCTGGAGGCCCAACTCCCTGGAGCCCCCGTGCGGGGGCGAAGCTGGCAGCAGACACAGAGATTTTCTGTGACCTATGTCTAAAAATAAAACTATCCTTCCGTCGTCGCGTCTGACAGAGTGCCTGATGCAAGAAGCAGGCTCTTGGCAACTGGAGAATCATGGAGAGCCGGATTAGAACAGAGGCTGGGGACGGGCAGGCGTCTCGGGGTCCTGAGAAGCTCAGTTCCCTGGGGTCTGGCCTGGGATGGAGTTTGGCTAAGGATGTACAGGGAGGTCTTTGGTGGTACCATGGTTAAGCCCTCAGCTGCCAACCAAGAGTTGGTGGTTCAATCCCAGCAGCCCCAGCCGGTCATCTGCCCACCACAGACTAGATAACGCTACAGGGCAGTCTCGCTCAGCCACACAGGGTTGCTATGGGTCGGAATGGACTTGGTAGCACCTGGTGATAACATGAGAGGGGAAGGCCGTGGGCCCACAGCGCCTTCTGGGAATGTGCCCCCCCTTTGAGTGGGATGCAGAGTTGAAAGTAGATTTCCACCAGGACATGATGAAGGGCGGTGGATGGGAGGTAAATGTGGAACCTTGACTCAGGTTCCCAGTTGAAGCAAGCTGCTATCTCCCCTCACCCATGTGACCAGGAAGTCTGGGGTTCCAGACCAGAGAGGGCAGTGGTGGGTCAGAGGTGGAATCCTCACCTTCCATGCGGAAGGTCTGGGTTCCACTCCTGCCCAGCACACATCACATGAAGCCAACGATTGAGCTTTGCTGCTGTTAGGACACAGACTGGCTTCTACAGAGCTTGCAGACGAAGATGAACCCCACTAGGACTACTCTTCCCCATGTGGACCGTTTATTGTTTGCCTGAAATAGGAGCCACACCACTGCGTTCAGGGGGCCCTGTGGTGTAGTGGCTACACATTGGGCTGCTAGCCACAAGATCAACAGTTCAAAACCACCGGCCACCCCTTGGGAGAAAGGTAGGCTTTTCCACTCCCGTCAAGGGGAGTGAATGTCCACGAGTCAGGCTTGCATGATAAAGCTGCAGCACAGGCTGTGAGCCTGCAGCTCCTGGGGCGTCCTGGTTGGTGACAGGCCTAACTGAACGTCGGGAACCCTCCCAGATCTCATCATCCGCTCTGAGGAGGGAAGATGAGGCTACGTACTCCAGTAAAGAGTTACCGTCTCTGAAACCCACAGAGGCAGCTCGACCCTGTCCAGTAGTGTAGGGTTTCCATGAGTCCGCATCGGCTCAGTAACAGTGAGTTGTGTTTTTGAGGGTCACCATCAGTATGTGTGGGCGTGTGTCTTGTGCATACTGGCACATGATAGTATTAAGAAATACACATAAATATACGCATCATTATAGGACACTGAGCTCATGTGAATTTCAAACTCAAACTCCCTACCATCAAGTCGGTGCTGACTCAGCGACCCTCTGGGGCGGAGTAGAACTGCCCTGGGGGTTGCTGAGACGGCAACTCTTCAAGGGACTAGAAAGCCTCGTCCTCCTCCCTCCCACGGAGCGGCTGGTGGATTTGACCTGCTGACCTGTGGTTAGCAGCCCAATGGGGTGGAATATACTGAAAAAGGGTCGTCATTGTAGGGACACCACCCAAACTCGTCACCCATGCCGTTGAACTGTAAAGGCGAACTTGGGCAGTGTTCTGGTGTGTGGCGTTTTACCACTGTGGACAGGTCGTCAGGAATAACCCGTCTCTGCAGAAGGACGCCAGTCTTGACAAAGTGGAGGGTCTGCAGCAGAGGGAGACCCTCGGTGAGATGGATGGACGGGTGCAGCGGCTGCGACAATGGGCTCAAACAGAGGAGGGATAATAAGGATGGCCCGGACTGGCCCCCGGTGGCCCAGTCAGAATGGACTCAGTGGCCTCTACCAACAGCAGCGACATTCTCGCCACAATATGTTACCGTGGGAAAGACCCTTGTTTAGACGCTCCAGGCCGAAGAGCCCTACCTGTCATGCGGCCTATACTCGCACTGCTCATGGGCCCATTGTGAGTGCAGCCTTCACCTGCCCAGCCTTGGAGAGCGCCCGAGCCCCGTCCCCCACCTGTGGGCCTTCCGAGGGTTGCTGTGAGGAGTGATGGAAGCTTTGTGTGTGTGAAGGACTCGCCCAGGCCGGCCCCACAGATTGAACTGTGCCCCCAATGAACATGTGTTGACGTGGGTTGGTCCCCACCGCTGTGTCCACAAATGTGACTCTTTGGGGAAACAAGCTTTTTCTTTTAGGAGGTGAATGAGGATGTACCCAAGCAGGGAAGTCCCTAACCTGGTCACTTCCGAGAGGTGCCTGATGAATAGCACTGAACCGACAACACACACACACATCACACACATGCCACTGACAGATAACCTCGCCTCATCAAAGCAGACACCAGGAGAGGCTCGCAGACTGAACCCACAGAACTGAGTGCCTGATCTGCGTATGTTGTCCCAGAACTGTGAGAAAATAATGGTCTGTTCTTTAAAGCCCCCTCTCTTGAGCGTTCTTTTGTCATGACGACCCTCTGTATCCAACCAAACCCAGTGCCGCCAAGTGCACGCCAGCTTGTAGCGGCCCCACAGGACAGCCTACAGCTGCGCCATGGGAGTTCTGGGGAGCCCAGCAGTGCAATGGGTAAGTTTGGGGTTGCTAACTGCCAGGTTGGTGGTTCAAACCCACCAGCTGCTCAGAGGGAGAACGATGATCGAGTCTGTCTGCTCCCAGAAAAATCCACAACGCAGTTCTGCTTTTTCCCATAGAGCTGTAGGGTTTATGGGGCTGAGAATCTTTACGGGAACACCCGGTGGTCGCGAACAGGCCACGTTTCAGTGAGCAGCCCGGCACTTAACCCACTGTGCTACCAGGAATCCCTGTCACGAAGACCAAACCAAAGAAAATCTTAGCGCCATGAAATCAATTCTGACTCCCTGAGACCCTACAGAACAAAGAAACCCGTGGGTTCCTGGGCTATAAGCCTTTCGGGGAAAGTCTCATCTTTTTCCCAAAGAGCCCCTAGCTTGTGATTTTGAATTGCCGACCTGGTGGGTGCAGCCCGGCCAGTACGTGATGTCCCTCCTCCTGTAGCCTGCAGGCAGCTTGGTGCCAGGTGCTGAGAGGGAGCTGAACAAAACGGACTCGGGACACGAACCACCCAGAGAACACAAACAGATAAACAACCCGATCCTGGAATTTTCTGTGCCACTAATCGTAGGGAACATGAGATGCTCGTCTCCGAGGACACTCTCATCCTGCCCACAGCTGTAAACTGCTGCCAGCACGCAATGACAGTGACCCTCCGGCCTCACCTACCACATTTCCCCACGGAGTCGGGACTCTGAGCTGGGTTGGTTTGGAGACCATAGAAACGTTTGCTTGAGGCCAGGAACTAGAGTTGCGAGCGCCAGGCTCCGCTCTGTTAGATTTCGTCATGTGTCTGAAAGCGCAGTCTACTTTCAACAAGGGCTCGGGGTCTCCCTGGACCCCTGCTCTCAGGGACAAAGGGCGTCGTGACTTCACAGGCTGGGGGACACTGGAGGGGTGTTCTCAAGCGTCCACTCTGCAGACAGAAAAAGGGGACCGGGAACCTCTGAGCAGACGCTGTCTGCCTTGGCGCCGAGTGGCCGCAGCCCTGACTGTGGTAGATTATTCTTGTGGTAGGTGCTGTGGAGGCGGTTCCGACCTTAGCAGCGTGTGGACAAGAGCAGGAAGCCCTGCCCCGGCCTGCACCAGCCTCACGGGGTTCTTATGTTTGAGTCCATGGTGCAGCCACCGTGTCCAGGCACGATGCTGGAGCAGACCCTCACCCGTTACTGGCCCAATCAGCAAATTACCGGTGAGCTGTAACTTGGAGCATAATCGGAAGCAGCAACCGCCGTTTTGCTAACACTTTAGAATCGTGATGCATGTTCACCCTACATCGGTGGAAAATCCTAAATGGTCCCCATCTTCAGACTATCCCAAAGCCAGACTTACCTGCCATCAAGTGGACTCTGAGCCCTGGTGGCCGAGGGGATGATTGTCACGCTCCAGGTGGGCAGTTGGAAACCCCCGTCTTCATCCGGGGAGGAAGATGAGGCTTCTCCTCCTGTGAAGAATGGTGGTCTCAGAGCCCATGGTGGGAGGGGGGGGGGCATTCTACTCTGTACTATAGAGTCCCTGCGAGCAGGAAAAGAAAGTCTATACATAACCACATTTCCTTAAAGTCTCAGGTCAAATGGGCCAGCCCTGTCAGGGCTGAGCTTGTCTCCCTTCTGTGGGTCCGTTGTCTTCTCATTTCTTACCTGACCACACACACACACACACACACACACACACACACACACACACACACACACAATGCAGCAGCTGCCACCTTTATCCCTGTCTGTCATGTGGAGGCCTCACATCACACATGTAGGAAACACAGCCCACCTCAGCCACATTGTAGGCATCGTGCCTGCAGAAATGAGACGACCTACTCCCTCGAAGGACGCAGAGTCAGAGGTCTGTATGTCTCCATCAATCAAGAGCAGGTCACGAGAGAGAAACTGCTAGATGCACAGTCAAAGCTATGTCGTAGTGGAATGATTGAACTGATGGGAAAAGAGAAAAAGCCAGCAAGAAGTGGGCAACAGGGTCAGCAAATTCAGCCAGCCAGGCACCCTCTTTTTAAATTCTGCTCGGGGACAGCAGAAGCCCTGAGAATTAGGCAGAAGATCTGGACAAGGCTTCTTGTCTAAGTGCAGGAAAACAAAATTAATATAAAACAAGAGAAAAGTGGCAGGGAAAAGTCCACTACTGAGGTAGTTAAGGTTTATTGTGCCAGCCTGGCCGATACACACATGTGGGATTAACTGAAGGGCGGAGAGATAAATGGCTCAGTGAGCCTCACCTTTCTAATTCTCGGGTCTCTTGCTTTGTGGTGGTCGGACCAGGATGCAGCTGCCTTAGCCAGTTCTCTGCTTCAGCTGGCAAGGCTTACTTCCTGCACGACATCCCTGAGGAGAAGCCACATGAGCCTACCCCGATGCAGCCCTGGGTGCTGGAGCACCCGTGTGGAGACCCCTGCCAGCACTGAGATGCTTACATGTTCACTAATTCAGCTTTCCTCCTGCAGTCGGCATCATTGCGTGTGTTTTGTGAGATGGAGGAGGACTTTGTAGATTCGTGTCAGACAGATGGGCTAATGTTGGACTTACAGGCTTGGGCAGCACTGGGTTGGGATGCTTTCTTGATGTGCACTTACCCTTCATATAAAACTCTCTCTTGTTCATATGAGTTTCTGTGGATTTGCTTCTCCAGTCTGCCATACGTCTGTCATGTGGAGGCCGTCGTGATGCCTCCTAACGCAACTACCAAGTTCTAATAGGAGGTGAAGGGCCATGCCATCCCTGTAGAGAGTGAAAGCATATCAGAAATACCAAATGATCAAGATGATGATCAAACGATCACAAATGAAACCTACTGTTCACACACACGCACATGCACACACACACACGCACACGCAGCCGTTAGAAAAGTGGCACAGACACAAGGTAAAATATGAACTGGAATTTAAGGGTGTAAAACAAAACAAAAAGCATGTGGTGACACGGTTCGAGGCGAATCCCTCTGACCCCAGCCGAGGGATGTGAATAGCCTGCAGTTCCACAGAGAACATTGTAACGTCAACTATGGCAGATGTAGTTAAATTAAAATGCAGTACCTTGTCATTTAATTTCCCTTTCAACTCGTTTTAAATTTGTTTCTTTTTAAATATTTTATGCTTTCTTATTCAAGGAGATTTTTTCTGCGTTTTGTCTAGTTATTGTTGAGGTTTTAACATTTTGGCCATCTGCTTCCTGTTAGTATTTCGTATGGTTTCCTGCAAATGGAGGCCAGGACAGGTAGGGCTCTGGGACAGTAACTGCTTGATGATCGCAGGGGAGACTGGGGCGGGGGAATGAGGGACTGAGGACAATGAGTACCAAAGGAAGCTATTCTGAAATTGATTGTGGTGATGCTTACACAACTCTTCTTAATAGGATCAAATGATTGAGTTGTGTAATGGGTGAAGTATATGCCAATAAAACACATAGTGTTAGAAAACTAGAAATAGCAGAAAAGGCCATTTAAAAAAACATCGAAGACAAAATGGAAACAAAGACAATAGCAAATAATACAACAGAATGTGCTTTAAGAGAGATAGAAGTGGTAACCACGTAAATTTTAAACATGAAAAATTTTTAAGAGACTTGAAAATAAGTGACAATTATGAAAATAGGCAGAGAGTACCCACAATCTGGATAAGGGGAGATATTATTAACAGAAAAGGTGAGGGACTAGTACAAATATTAAATCAAACACTCAAGATTGTATTGGTGAAAAATCAAAGGTTTGAAACTACATACTAAAAGAAAACTTGGTATATCTGAGTATTGACTAAGAGTAACCAACACTGAGACATAGTCTCCTAAGACCACAGCTTTAGGGGAAAATAAAAAGCCCTGTGGGACCCTGGGCAAAGAGGGTATATGACTTATAAAGTGAAGACATTTGAGTCATCTGTTTTTAAAGTAGCAAAAATGTGTATCATAGAATAACTTAGTTAAGGTACACAAGAGGGAAAGAAGATAGGACTGAGGTTTTACATCCAAGAGAACGGGCTCTTGGATAAAAAACGTCATCGATAAAGTGTCACCAATATGCAGCAACAAGAAAATATTGTTACCATGGCTTCTTCCGCAGGAAACTACTGGAGAACAAGCTATGGATGATCAGACTAACAGAGAGGCGTCAACACGTGGGCTGTGGGGGACATCAAATGTGTACTGGATGTTTGGGAACGACATTCAGATGAAAGTTTAGGAGGGAGAGATGACAGTGTGTATTGGCTACATCCCACCACTTCTCTTCACGTTGTCATGCTGTGTGCGGTGGCTGTGTCGCGATCTGGGAGATACAACACTGGTCTTTCAAATACCAGCTGGGTCACCTGTGATGGACAGATTTCAGCAGAGCTACCACACTCAGACAGACCAGCAAGAAGGGATAGACAGTCTACTTCTGACAGGTGGAAGCGAGAATCCTCACAATTGGACCAAATAACGGCATCACGATGAATGGATACAATACTGAAGCCTTCAAAGGTTTTATTTCACTTGCACTCCCAATCGGCACTTACGGAAGCAGCTGTCAGGAAATTACATGCTGTGTTGCCCACAGCGTTGCTCTGAGTCAGTCCAACCAGAGGGCACGTGGCAGCTACAACCACAGTTGGCCCTATGCTCTGTCAACTTGAGCGAAGAGGTGGCGTCTAGCCTGTCAATCAGGTCACAGCCAGTGATGCCGCTGAGTGGGCATGGCCGCCTCCTGAAGATTCTGGGAACTCCACACACGCTCTCTGCTTCACATTCTGTGGACAAGCCACATGAAGCTACGCTGATGGCAGCTAGAGCCCTGGAGCTAGAGGAGCCACGGGGAGACCCACGCCAGCGCTGAGATGCATCCACAAGCCTTTTCACCCACTGGCCTGTGATCTTCCTGCCTTTGGCATCATTGCATGTGCTGCGTGAGTCTTCAGGAGAATTTATGGACTAGTATCAGACATATGAGCCAATATCGGACTTATGGGCTAATAGAGAACGTATGGACTTGATCTGGATTGGGCTGGGATGTTTTATGGGTGCATAATTACTTTTTGATATAATTCTCTCTTACACATATATGAGTGTCTCTGGATTTGTTTCTCGAGTCTACCCGGACTAACACAGAGTCCAACAGCAACGAAAATTTGAGGGGAAGGAAGAGGGAAACACATGCTAAAATACTTTGAAACTATTTTCAGCAATCATAATTGGTGGTGGGAGTATTAATATGATTAGCTTGACGTGACTATACACTGAGCAATTATGGGAGATTTTAATTCTAACATCCCCTCTGTCCTTGAGGACCAGGATGTCCAGTGAGGAAGAAAAAGGACACAGATGACACAGATCAGCTATGTGAAAACCACAAACCTGCTGTCCTGCTTTGAATTAAAAACATCAGGATGAGCTCACAAGGTACTTTTTGCATTAGAAACAATGCCTGTCGCCCCACACAAAAGTTAACTCACAATAAATCATATCCCTAAATGTAAAAGCTAAAATGATCAAACATCTAGAAGAAAACATTAAGAAAATCCTTGTGATCTTGGGATAGAAAAGAGTTTCTCAGACAGGATATAGAAAATGTACTCACGCTCTCAGGAAATAGCGCTCCTTTGGACTTCACTAAATTAAAGCCTTCTGCTTCTTAAAAGGTACCATTAACATGTACCTCAAATTAAGTAAAATATACGGCATGTAAATTATACTTCAAAAGGCCATTTAAATTTTTTTTAAAGAAAAAGCAAATTAAAGACATTGGAAGAAAATAGACTAACGGAACTCTGGAAATGCAGTGGTTATGAGTTGAGCTGGTAACTTCAAGGTCAGCAGTTCTAAACCACCAGACACTCCTCAGGAGAAAGACTAGGCTTTCTACTCCTGTAAAGATTTACAGTCTCAGAAACCCACAGGGGCTGTACCCTGTCCTACGTGGTCACTATGAGTCAGATTCAACTCGATGCAAGTTATAATTCAAAAAGCTATTAAGATGTCAAAAAAATAAGCTTATTATTATTACTACTTTTGTAACGATGAGAAAGCCAAAATAAAATTGAAGGTAAACAAAATGGTACTACTTAGAAATCAAAAGGGCAAGGCACAGATGGGGAGGAGATATTTGTAGATGGGGAGGAGATATTTGTAGATGGGGAGGAGATATTTGCAATGCATGCATCCAGGAGACATAGAGAACTTCCACAACTCAAATACACAGGTAAAAGTAATAAACGACCCATTTTTCAAAACTGGGCCAAAATTCGGACAGACATCTCTCTCTCTTTCTCTGTCTGTCTGTCTCTCTCTCTCACACACACACACACACACACGTGGCCAATAAAGATGAGATACACCCCTTAGAACAGCTGAAACTGAAATCTCTGATGACATCGAGTGCTGCTGTGGGTGTGGAGCAACTGGAACGATCACAGATTGGGGATTCAGTGGAACAACCACTATGGGAAATGGCTTGGTAACTGACGCGCATGTGACTCAGCAATTCCATTCCTAAGTATTTGTTGTTGGCAGTAGGTGCACAGCATAACAAAACACGGGCACAGCATAACGAAACACTGCCAGTCCTGTTCCAAAACTCACTGCCAATGAGTCGATGCAGACTCGGGCGACCCTATAGGACAGTACGGACCTGCCCCTGCGGGTTTCCAAGAGTAACTCTTTACAGCAGTAGAAAGCCCTGTCTTTCTCTCATGGAGCGGCTGGCTGTTGGTTTGAACTGCTGACCTTGCAGTCACCAGCACAACAGGTAACCACAGCGCCACCTGGCTCCTTGCCCAGGCCTGTACCCTCTTCATAACTGTTCCTATGTCTGAGCCCATTAGTGAGCCACTCTGTCAGTCCATCTCGTTCAGGGCCTTCCTCTTTTTGCCGACTCTCTACTTGGCCAAGCGTGTTATCTTTCTCCAAACTGGCCTTCCTGCTGATGTCCAAAATAAGGGAGACACAGCCTTGCCATTCTCATTTCTCAGGAGCCTTCTGGTTGTATTTCTTCCAGCACATGGTGTATTCGATATCCCTTCCCAATACCATGTACTCCAGGGAGGTTGCTGCTACCAGAAAAAGGCGGGTCAATCCCCTGGGACCCTCTGAGAATCGTCCAACATGCCCCATGGGCTCTGCCCCAAAGAACATCCACCCACAAGCTCCTCCCCCACCCGTGACCAGGGGATGTTGAATTAGTTGGAATTGAATTAATCTAGAAGACAGCAGTCTGAGCTGGTCTGGTCTGGTTTTGCCAAGGAGGCAAAGTGAACCCTCCATCCTACAGAGACCCTAGAGATCAGAGTAAGACAGTCCCTTAGGCTTCCGGAGACCGTAAATCTTTACGGGAGCAGACAGCATCTTCTTTCTCCCAAGAAGTAGCTGGTGAATTCGAACTGCTAACCTTGAGGTTAACAGCCCAGTGCCTGACCCGCTACACGACCAGGGCACCTTGTGAGAGCAAGTGCTCAACAAATAATGGGAGGAGGAAGGAAGGAGAAAAGTTTCGTGCCCCACCCCGTTCCCCCAGCCCACCCCGGCCCCTATAGGCCACCCGCTTTGTCTCCTCCCGTATCATCGATTCCAGCAGTTGGGACACTCCAGAACCATCGAACCAGTTCTCACAGCAGATGTCAATGCAACAGAACCAAAGACCCCCACCCCCACCCCCAGCTGCACCCCGGTCCGTGCCACGCCATCCTCACACTTGCTCTTCTATTTGAGCACACTGTTGCAGCCGCTGCGTCAATCCGTCTCGCTGCGGCCTTCCTCTTTCTCCTGCCCCTCCACTTCACCAAGCATGATGTCCTGCTCCAGGGACTGGAGAGTCCCTGGGCAGTGTGGATGGTTAAGAGTTAAGCTACTAACGGAACAGGTGGGCATTCGTGCCCCCCCCCCAGGCGTACCTCGGAAGAAAGGCCTGGTGATCCGCTTGGACATTTCAGCCTTGGAGACCGTGCAGCAGTTCTCAGCACACGGGGTCACTGGGAGTTACTTGGTTCAGGGACCAACTATTGGTCCCTACATTGGGGACGGTCACAGTTTGGCCACGGGAGGACCCTCTAGGTCCGACACTCACTCCCTACACAGCTCCCAGCCCTGTCTCAAGCGCAGAGGACACCCTGACCATTTGGATCTTCAAACGGAGTGTGAAGTTAACCTCCACAGGGGATTTTAAAATGCCAATTCCCTCGCAGAATCTGAAGCCCACCCGCCTCAGCCAGCCTCTTTCCTCTCTGGGGCCCCCGAGGGGTGGGCTATAATGGTGAGACAGCCATTCTGCCCCCTCAAGAGGCAAGTCAGGTTCCAAGACATAGCCCGTTTAAAGGGGAGAGGGGGGGTTGTGTGTATTTTAATGTCTTCAACCTCCAGAGCGTTTCCCCTGCGCACAAAAGGGGCCTGAACTCTTTCCACTCCACCTGCTGCCTGCCCAGCCGCCAGCCACAAAGCTCTGTCTGTGTCCCGCTGGCAGCCACAGGAAACGGCTGCCCTCGCCACCACTGACGGGCCACAAAACCCCAACGTGAGGGGAGGATCAGCACGGGCCTGGCCGAGGTGCTGCCAAGCCAAACAGGCAGAAACCAGATTCTCCTGAGGGCCCAGGACCCCCACAGCCCTTGCTTCCAGAATATGCCAATAAAAAGCTCCGCAAATCCCCCTGAGGGCCACGTGGGCCCTGCCTCTGTTGTAAACCGGATATGAGCAGCCAGGGAGCCTGAGGGAAGACGGCAGAGGCCTGCTCCAGAGAAAGCCCACCACCACCAGGCCACGGCCATAAAGTCCTGGAGACACCATCGGGGACAGGGAGGCGGAGCTGGCTGATGGGCCAGGCCCCGAGCTATAAACTCCAGGAAAGCCCACCCCTGGTCACTGGAGCTTCTGAAGGAAACGCAGGAGGGGTCCCAGGAAGGAACCCCAGGGCCTGCTGGCTGTAGAGCCAACCTGAGAGCACCTTGGGGACCCAATGGAGCACAGCGACAGAGTGGAGTGGAGGGTCTGTGTCCTTGTGTGTGCACAGAGAGGTGGGTGCACCGGGCCCCGCCCTTCTGCCCGGAGGTGCTCAGACGCACAAATGCCACAGGGGGCCTGCAGAGACCGACCGGTATTCACTTTGGAATCCCAGTGTAGCAGGGCATTTATCGTGAGAGTTTGAGCTCCCAGCATGGGGTCTGTGGGAAGGGGTGCAGAGCAGGTCTGTGCCCCATAGGGTCCTGGATGGCTGATATTTTGGGGGTAGGGGGAGATTACCAGGCCTGTCCTCCAAGGTGGACTCAAAAGACCAACCTTTCCATTAGCAGCCGAATGCATTTTATCTTTGCACCACCTGGGAATATGGCGGGGTGGGGGGGAGGGCTTCACACAGCTCATGGGGGTGGGTAGAATTGTCTTATCTTTTAAGTCCATTTTCCCGTGGAGCCCCTCCTATACACACATGCATACCTGGAGGCGTGTGTGCACATCAGTGACTTTAATATGATCGTGCTGAGCAGGTGCAAGCACAGGAACAATGGCAAGGGCTGTGTCCTTCTGTTGTGTGCATGCTTGCTATGCTACGGGGCGGGGCGGACACCACACCTGACGACACCACATGACCGTGCTCAGAAGGCCTAGCGGGGGCGGGCCAGCTTTAGCAAGGGGAAGGCCATTTGCCTTGTACAGGGCACTCGTGGCCAAAGTGCATGGAACTCACAGGGGTGCAGACTGGACCAGAATGTCCTCCTGCAGCAGAGCCGAAGCTACAAACTTCAAGGGAATACTTTCTTCTTCTTTTTTAAATCATTTTATTGGGGGCTCATACAGCTCTTATCACAATCCATCCATCCATTGTTTTCAAGCATATTTGTACATTTGTTGCCATCATCATTCTCAAAACATTTTCTTTCTACTTGAGCCCTTGGTAACAGCTCCTCATTTTTGCCCCACCCTCCCTCCCTCATGAACCCTTGATCATTTATAAATTTTTTTTAATGTCTTACACTAACCGATGTCTCCCTTCACCCACTTTTCTATCGTCTGTCTCCCTGGGGCGGGGGTTAATATGTAGATCATTGTGACAAGTTCCCCCTTTCTCCCCCCACCCTCCCCTTACCCTCCTAATATCGCTACTCTCATTATTGGTCCTGAGGGTTTATCTGTCCTGGATTCTCTGTGTTTCCAACTCTTATCTGTACCCGTGTCCATGCTCCGGTCTAGCCAGGTTTGTAAAGTAGAATTGGGGTCATGATAGTGGGGCGGTGGGGGAGGTAGGATTAAAGAACTAGAGGAGTGTCGTATGTTTCATCGGTGCTATACTGCACTCTGACTGGCTCGTCTCCTCCTCACAAGCCTTCTGAAAGGGGATGCCCGTACCTACAGATGGGCTTTGGGTCTCCACTCCGCTCGGGAATACATTTCTGTTGGTCAGAGCCAGCTCTTTGTGCAGCTCTAGAGAACGAAGCCAGTCCTGTTCCCTTGCCACCCCCAGGCCGTCGAAGAAGGAATCCAGCCACCCAGGGGTGCCGGTGGTGGGGGCACGACCCCAGCCACCTCCCTTTGGGCAGCCTTCCCAGCAGGTTGAGAACTGAGAGACCAGGCTCTAGAATCTGAAGAAATGGGAGCCCATGGGCGACACAGATCCAGTGGTGCAGTGGTTACAGCACTCCGCTGCCAACGGCAAGGGTGCTGTGGGCAGAAAGACCTGGTGATCCCATGGACTCCCACAAAACCAAACCAACGTCCTTCTTCCCATAAAGATGGCAGCCGAGGAGTGCCTGTGGGGCCATTCCACTCCATCCTGCAGGGTCTCTGGGAGTCAGCCCCCTCTCCACACTGACGCCACCGCCACCCATGTCCTTCCTCACAAGCACTGCTCCGAGCCCCCAAACCTCAGCAAAAGAGCAGGGAGGCCTGTGTTCCTGTTCCCGTGAGGATGCCCTTTGGGACCAAGCAGCCTCGTGACAGCTACCTGGTAAATGTCCAGGGATCTAGTGATTGCCAAGCCCAGAAAATAGATGAGCTGAAGTTAGATACATTCATTAAGAACGTAGATGCTAACTGCTGGCTGTTTTTCACGACCTAATTCCACCACGCTTGATTGTTACAAAGGAACAAATAAGCGTATTTCTTTCTGGTCAGAGTGCCCGTTGGGGACTGTAGGGCGTCATGATGTGTCCGTCGCTGGGCATCTCTTTCCAGCTGCTGGCCGACTTGTGCCACTCCTGGGCCGCTGCGGGAGTGTTGACACCATGGGAATTGGCATGGGCTAGGCAGGCAGGCATGGCTGGGTGCTCAGTTGATGTTGGGACTTAAGGAAGTGGCGGAGATAGATGTTCATCAGACCAGTGGACGAGGGATCATTTCCAGAGGAAAACTGACGCGTGTACAAACATAAGATGAAGGTAAGTCAAAGGTTTCGTGGAACCCATGCGGTAAGGAGGGGCCAGTAAGACATTGCTCTTTCTGTTAGTTGTGGTCAAGTCAGCTCTGACTCCTGGTCACGCTGAGGACACTGCCCGTGTGGACACATGATCACTGTCACTGATGTGCTCTCATCAAAGTTGGACACTGAATAAGGAAGAGCAATCGGTGCCTTTGCATGACAGTGCCGGTGGAGACTGGAGAGTACTGCCGACTGCCATCTGTCTCAGAAGAAGGACAGTCAGGGTGTGTACTTGGGACGGGTTGTCAGGGGAGACCAGTCCCTGGGGAAGGCCATCATGCTCGTTAAAGGAGAGTGGCAGGGAGCAAGAGGAAGACCCTGGATGGACGATGGGTCAGCACAGTGGCTAAGCAACGGACCCCCACCTAACAACGAGGGTGAGGGTGGTGCAGCACTCGATCTGTCGTGCATCTGTCTCTGTGGGTCAGAACCGACCCCGCAGCACGCTCGAGCAACAACACTTCCTGGTGGCGAGACGCCGCAGCACCGGGCAGTGCCTCATTGTGCTGTGCGCGGGGACACTGTGGGTCAGCACTGGGCTGATGGCGCATCACGAGAAAACTCCAGCACCCTATTGCACAGTGTTCTGTGATCTGTAAGGTTTTTATTGACCCATGTTTCTAAGTAGGGGCCAGGCCGTTTTCCCTAGTGCGTCCCAGTCAGCAGGCTCCATTGAAACCTGTCCACGTGGAGGGCCCTGCTGGCGTCTGGAGTCCCTGTGGCCAGGTTTTCCACATCTCAGCAGCACGCCAGGGCCCCACAAACTGACAGCTCGTTCAACGAAGGATCTACCTAAACAGATCTCCATTTTCCACCGGCCGGAATGCATGTGCCTGGGTCTGAGCAGGAGGCGTGGCGCAGGCACACACTCAAAGCACTTGTTCCCAGCCCGTGTTTTCTACATACCAAAGCCCTCCCTGCTGGGTCAACGATGAAGGACATGACACACACACACACACACACACACACACACACACACACACACACACCAGATTATCTGGTCACTTCCTCTTTCTCACTTCAAACCTTTCCACAGCCTTCCTCACCACGACTGCGTTTACATTATGCCGCACCTGAAGCTGCTAAGGAGCCCTGGGGGTGTCCTGGTTACGTGTGGGGCTGCTCACTACAAGGTCAAAAGTTTGAAACCACCAGCCGCTTGGCAGGAGAAAGATGGGGCATTCCACTCCCGAAAAGAGTCACAGCCTTGGGAGCCCACAGGGGCCGTTCCGCTCTGTCCTACAGGGTCGCAGTGCGTCGGCTCACGGGCCGGGAGTTTGGCAAGCAGCCAAGGGGTTGTGGGAAGAGCACACAGTCCCTCACTCAGGCTGCA
>NW_022103915.1:9232916-9263963 GCF_000313985.2 Echinops telfairi
GGGGGGGGCTACTTCATCTGTAAGTGGACATGGTGGAGTGCGTCTTTCCTCTTGCTGGTCTGGGTCCTGCAGCTGGTTTACCAGCCTCGGCCTTTTGTGGACCTGAGCCATGGCCTGCCACATTGTCTGCTGACCCCGGGAGTCATCAGAGTCTGCTGTCTCACTTGCTGATCCCGGGAGTCGTCTGCACCCACCATGGTCTTCCTGCTTCATCAGGAAAAGCCTCCGATAGCTGACCCACGGCTTGAACCAGACTGGACTGACTCATTTTTACAACCGTGCGAGCCACCCTCGATATTAGTTTCTTTTACCTATCTGTCTGTCTGTCTGTCTGTCTGTCTGTCTGTCTGTCTGTCTATCCATGGAATCCTGGTGGCATAGTGGTTACACATTGGACTAATAGATGATAGATAGATAGATAGATAAATAGATAGATAGAATCATTGTAAACCTCATGTTACCATGTTACCCATGGGGAAGTTATAATGCTCCCATTTCACAGGTGCATTCAGTGGCCCTTTGACCAGCCAGCGGCTCAGCTGGGACTTGAACCCGGAGCTCCAGAGCCGTTGCTCCTTCCACGTGGCATGGGCGCCTAGGCCACAAGTGTACCGACTTCGCCAGGACAAGTCAAAGGGTTTGGAGTCCTGGTGGTGCCGCAGGCTATGCTGTGGCCTGCTAAACACAAGGTCAGCAGCTCGAACCCACCAGCTGCTCCATGGGAGAAGGAGCAGGCTTTCCACTCCTGCAAAGAGTTCTGGTCTTGGAAACCCCCAGGGACGGTGATACTCTGTTCACAGGGTCGCCTTGATGGCAAGGAATTGGCGGTGAGTTTTTTATATGGGGAAGAGCCCTGGCAGCACAAGGGGCTACCCATTGGGCTAGTAACAATAAGGCTTGCAGGAGGCTTTCTACCACGGTCAAGATGTACAGTCTCGGAAAGCCATGAGGGTAGGGAGCCTGATGAGGCTCTCTGGTCCCTTAAAGATTTACAGCCCCTGAAACCCTATTCTGTTCTGCCATCGAGTTAGTTCTGATTCGTAGAGACCTTCTAGGACTGGGCAGAACTGCCCCTGTGGGTTTCTGGGACTTGACGTCTCTACAGGGGTAGAAAGCCTCCTCTTTCTCCTGAGGAGCAGCTGGTGGTTTTGAACTTCAGGCCTTGTAGTTAGCAGCCCAACAGGGACTCCTCTGCACCACCGGAGCTCCTCGGTGTCTCTCTGAGTCGGCGTGGACTCCACAGCAGTGGAGGGGTGGGGGGTTATCTGGCAGACTGCGGCTCACCCCGCACTGCCCTTCACTGTGCCTCCACGGCCCTGCTGAGGGACCGGGCCATGGTCAGCATGGAGAGACCTGAGCCAGAGCCTAGGAGGGGTGGAAAGTCAGTCCAAGCCCAGAAAGTCCACAGCATCTGGCTGTCACTGCCTGTCTCGGCTCAGAGCCCCCGGGGCCTGCCTCTCCCAGGTCAAAGGGAGAAATAAAAAATCAGAGGTTCCAGACAGAAAGGCACCAAAGTGGAGATCCTGCTGCCTTGACCAGATGCTGGAGAATGTCATTTCAACCCTGTGTCCCCGATTCCTGGAGGCCACTGTCCCCATCCTGGCAAATCTCCTGGTCTTCTGCAGGCAGGCGTGTGCACTCTCTCGCGCTCTCTCTCCCCACAGCCCTTCTGCAGACATCCACACAGCACTGATGGGCACAGTGCTCCTTGGGGTTCTGGGAGCTTTGGGGCTGGCCGTGTCAAAGAGCAGAGTTGTGTGTGATCCTGTCCTCAGGTCACTGAGCCCAGCTGTCCCCACTGCTGTCACAGGGCCCCGGAAGGCTTGGGGATGAAGGGCTCTGCTGGTCAGAACTAGCAGCCAGATCAGCAGAGAGAACCCTCTCTCTCACCAACCATGTTTCAGCTGCAGTCATGTCCCAGAAGGGGGACGCTCCAGCTCACAGGCCATTGTCTCAGGCAGGGGACGACATGCAGGCTGGGAGCATCCTCTGTCATGTGGGCTGCCCTGTCTTTTGTGGGATATTGAGTCCCGAGGGCATTCGGAACACGGAGACCCTGGACGAGGGCCAGAAGAGAGAGGGAGAGGAAATGAGGGCCATTTATAGAGGCAGAGCTTTGATGTCATCAAGGCATCTCCCCTGGCACTGGGGCAGGTGAGTGGCAGAGGCGAGAGTGAGGTCCGTTCTCTTGCTGGGAGAAGAGGGTCATCCCGGGATCTGACAGGCCCTGGAGCTTCCCTGGTCCAGCTCCTCACAATCCAGCCATGTGGTGGCCTGGCTTCTTCAAGGCAGTGCATACCTTGTGTTGTCCAGCACAGAGGGGGACACCATGGAGGCAGCCCTAGTGACAAAGGCCGAGCTGTGGATAAAGCCGAGAGGCCCACCAGCTGAATGGACGTGGAGCCCACACGCCACGAAGCAGTACCTAGCCATCCAGGCATTCCTACAGAGCCAAACTCGTGGCCATCGAGTCGAAGCTGACTCACAGCGACCTGTGGGACAGGGTGGAGCTGCCCCTGTGGGTTTCTGAGACCCTGACTCTCGATGGGCGTTGAAAGCCCTGTCTCTCTCCTGCAGAGCGGCTGGTGGGTTAGAACTGCTGGCCGTTCCCACAACGCCACCACAGGGATGGACTGAGCGAAACTTACAAAGTGGCAAATATAGTACGACCACCCAGAATGAAATAGGCAAGTGTCTGTTCTTGGGGACCATTCAGATTCACGGGGACCCCGTGTGACAGAGCAGATCTGCCCCTTGGGGTTTCTTGGTGGCTAGCTGTACTCAAGTGGACTGTGAGAGCTCTCTTCCACTGGCCACAGGGAGAGTTGGAACCCCGCCCCCAGGTAGCCCACCGCGTGTTTGAGGTTACGCCCTGCAACAGAGAACAGCCGTTAGCAGTTACCAGGGGTGGGAGGTAGGGGGCGCCCGGGGGCTTTTGCATGGAAGTGGCTGTTTCTGTGGACGTGGGTGGGACCTTCGGAGGATAGAGGGAATGGGTACAGAGCTGGAGCAATGCTCCCATCCTTTGGACATGTTGTCAGGAGAGACCAGTCCCTGGGGAAGGGCCTCGTGTTTGATAGAGCAGAGGGGCAGAGAAAGGAAGATGGGCTGGCACGGTAGCTGCAACCGTGGGTTCGAACATAACGACGGTGAGGGCGGTGCAGGACCGGGCGATGCTTTGTTCTGCTGTGCGTCCGGTCTCTATGAGTCAGGAGCAAGCCAACCGCACCAAGCAACCACACTTACCGAATGCTTCCTGCATCTGGATGGGTGCTTCCCACCTGCATTGGGCTGAACAACCCCCACGAACCAGTGTAGGGTTTGGGATACAGTCATATGCGAGACCTAGTTACAGAACTGAGAGAGGGCCAAGGTGGGGGACCCTCCACCGTCCACACCCATCAAGCAGCAGAGGCTGGCGGGAAGTTCACGGAGGCTACTGGCCCCCTGGTCTCCTGTCCCCCTTCTTCCAAACTGCCACCGAGTGGACTCCAGCTCCTGGGGACCCCGTGGGGGTCAGAGGAGAGCTGTGCCCCACAGGCGGGGTGGTGGTGGCACGGGTCAGTGGCTGCTCGTTTGGACAGGACTGCCAGGACCATCTTCTGAGGATTCCCATTCGCACGCCTCCAGTTGGCAGCTGAGCATATTAACCCGGGGCACCAACCAGAGACCCCCAAACTTAGCAGCCCAAACTTGCACTGCAAACCGGAGCTGGTGTGTCCAGGGGCGGCCCCTGGCCAGAGGACCCCAGCAGACTCGCGAGGCCCAGTATAGTCCTCTCTCAGCCATGAGGGGCAGAGCCCGCCCCCCTCCACCCCCCAGGACCACATTCACCTGGTTTATGAAACTGCTTAAGAGGATGCGGCCACTTCCCACCTGGGCACACGGCCACCCCAGAGGAAGCCCCCCACCCCCCCACCCCAAGGCAGTTTTCCTGTTGCTGTGCTACCAGAAGCTAGACACCCCACCCCCACCCCCAAGTGCCAGCAGGGTCACACAGGATGGACAGGTTTCAGGGAAGCACCTACACGGAGACAAGGAAGACCACGGGGAATACACAGATCACGGCCACGGAGTCGATACCAACTCACGGTGACCCCCATCACACGGGAGAACCGCCCCCGTGGGTTTCTGAGGCTGCCACTCCTCCCCGGGGGTCGAGAGCCTCATCTTGTCCCCTCGGAGCAGTTGGTGATTCTGAACCGCTGCCTTTGGGGTTAGCAGCCACTACGCCTTACAGAGAACACAGTGCTGGTCTCAGGGGAACGGCGGTGATGGTTGTCCAGCGCTGTGGCTATATCTTTAAAACATTGACTTGTGCACGGCCGGTGGGTGAATGGTCTGGTATGTGGATGACAGCTCCACAAAGCTGCTGATAACAAAGATGAAAAGAATTTTGTGGTGGACCGTGGGTACACTCAGCATAGCCGGGGACTTCAACATACAGTCAGGAGCATGGCGCAGGGCTGTGCTATGTTCTCCCGTGTTCAGAGTTGCCGGGAGGCAGGCTCCACCGGAGGACCGGAGACAACTGGAATACCCGAGAGGCTGCTGAGCTCCGTAGTGGTTAAACACTGGACATTTGGACGCAGCTGGTCTCCATCTTTCTGGAGGGACTTTGGAGGCAGTAAGCCCAGCAGCAGGCACAGCCCAGTCAGGTGGGCTGCTGGGTCAGGACAAGGGTGCTGCTCTGCCATCACCTTCATCAGCCCCCAGCCTGGCAGGTTTCCGAGACGAACCAGCTCACCCCCTTTCCCCAGAGGCCTGATGCGAGAGTCGGGCTGGTGTTAGACCGAGTTCTCTGGGGAAACAAAACCAGTGACGTGTCTATGTGTTGTATCCAGGAAGAGATTGTTACCAAGAAATGGTTCGCACACTTGTAGGAACAGCTAAGTCCAGTCCGCATCAAGACAGAGTAGTCTGCCACCATTTCCGAGAGTCAGCAGGAGACACAACAGGAGAGCTACAGAACCAGAACAGGATGGCCTAGCAGGCACAGCAGGGGGACAGGCTGGTGGATGCAGAGGTCCTAAGCAGAATGAATCCACTGTTGGTAGTCCACTGTTGGCTCCTGGGATCACCCGGCAGGCAATGTGACAGGGGATTGAGGAACCAGACCCAAGATCCAGCCCTGGAAGAAGGTGAAGGGTCAACGAGGAAGCGACTCTCCCAGGCCTCACTGTCCTATACAAAAAGGCTGATGCTGCCCAGGAGACGTTATCAGACTGGGGCACAATTGATAGGTTGAGCCCTGCCCCTACCATTACCCTGGAGTGTCTAGTTAAGATGACTGATCTCCAACCACCACAGCTGGATAAGCAGAAGAAGGTACCCAGTTGAAGTGGTGACAGCCCTTCTTGGCTAGATGGCCTCCTCAGGCCAGCACAGAGGGAGCCACTTGGGGAGGGGGTCAGCCTCAGGGTTAGGAGCTTTGTGAGAGGCTCCTTAGCTGGGGTATCTGTCAAGTTGGCCCCCAAGGTGCCAGGCAGGCCCAGCAGCTTCCCAGGGGTGCTGAGGTGTCTAGGTGCCCCGATTCTGCAGACTGTCCAGCAGGGGGCAATGTCCCTGCCCCAGGAGCACAGCTCAGCCACCTGGCTCTGGGTGTACACCTGGCTGTGCACCTCCAGGCTCAGGGGGACTGGGAAAGCCTGGCTTTTTATAGAGGCAGCCACTCAGGCTGAGCTAAGCCTCCTGGCAGCCCATGTACTAAAGCACCCACTTGCTGGCAAGCCCCCTGGGACTCCCGGTGATCTGTGTGTTCCAGGCTAGAATTGTGCCCTGTAGGGTTTTAAATGGCCTTTGGTGCATTTGTTGTTTTTCCAGAAAATATATTGCCGGGCCTTTATGCCATGGCACTTTGGGGTGGACGCCAGCCTCCAGTCTTTAGTTTACACCCACCTGGAGACTTGCACAATTTCACCTGCTGTTTGCTAAGTACCCTCTATGTGCCCGGAGCTTTCACTGTGCTACCTGAGCGAAACACACAGGCCATTTTGGGGTTTGTAAAACCACTCCATTGTCCAGACACCAAGGATGAGGCCCAGAGAAGGGAAGAGTCCCTCCCAAAGTCACACCGGCAGAAAGCTGGGCTCCTCTCCTGTTCCCATCCAGGGAGTCCCGGATCCTCCCCCATGTTGCTCCAGCAGGGCCACCTCTCCTCTGGGACCTGCGACTTCTTTGGCCAACACACCAGTCACCAGCACCTTGATGCTTTGGGGCCCTGTGGGCAGAGGCCAGGTCACAGTAGGACCTCGGGCAGGTCATGCCCATCTCTGGCTGAGCTTCAGACCCCTCGCTGATAAAGATCACCTCCAAGAGTGGTTGAGAGACCAGGGGAGATGGCCTGGAGGGCTTCCTGTAGGAGGTGATCCCCAACCTGGGCCCCAGGACCCACTAGGGGCTGATACAAAGGTGCTCAGTGAACATTGGTAGGATGGGGCCTTTTCTGGAGTGAGCGCCTCCCACCCCAGGGCGAGAGCCTGCAGAGCCGGCAGCAGGTGCTGGGTACAAAGTACGGGCAGCTGTTCCTCCTTTCCCACACTGACAGGGAGAGAACATAGGACTAGGGGGTCCCCCACGGGGGCCCTGGATGGTATGTACTCAGTTGGTGTGAGCCCACCTAGAGGTGACGCATGGGAAATGCCTGGTGACCTGCACCCTCAGAATCCTCCACTGCAAAGGACGCTGCAGGGCGCAGTTCTGTGCCGACACACCCGGGTCACCGTGAGGCAGGGTCAGCTCTGTGACACCCTGTTTGTTTGGTGTCTCCCCAGCTTTGCCTCCACCACTCCAGGGACATTTTTGGTTGTCACAGCTGGAAGGTGTCATCTAGTGGAGGGGCCAAGGATACTGCTACACAAACTTTAAGGCACCCACAACCCTTCTCCCAATGACACAGCAAAACAAACCATCCTGCCAGCTAGTCCATTCTGACTCATCGTGACTCTCCGCAGGTTTTCCAAGGCTGTAATCTTTAGAGGAGCAGACAGCTTCGTCGTTCTTACAAGGAGCAGCTGGTGGGTTTGAACTGCCAACGTTGTGGTTAGCGACTCTGCTAGAGTAGAACTGTCCCTTCAGGTCTCTGAGGCTGTAAACCACTGTTGGAGTAGAAAGCCTCCTCTTTCTCCCACAGGGTGACAGGTGGGTTTGAATGTCTGACCCTACAGTGAGCAACAACACATCACCCACTATGCTACCAGGGCTCCTTTTATGCAGTCGCTAAGAGTCAGAAGCCACTGGATAGCAGGAGGTTTAGGCTTGGTGTCTTGAATGTCCATCGTGACCAGGGGAGAGCCCCTCTCGAGCCCAAACCCTCCACCTCCTGCCACCTCACAGACGCCGCCAACCCCAAGCCTAGAGGTGGAGCTGCCAGGAGGAAGGCATGGTCCTGAGAGTCCCTGGGTGACCTAGACATCAGCAAAAACTACCATTGACTGAGACAACCCCCTCCTATTCAGTTAACCCTCAAAGCCACCTTGACAGGTAGGTACTGCTCCTAGCTGAATCCTGATAGGTCAGCTGGCCAGGAAATCGCGCCAGGCTGTGAGATCTGAAGGTCAAAGGAATGCTAAGCCCACATTCTTTCCATTCCACAACCCCACCTCCAGTGGAGTTCCCAACCAAAACACAAGGGACCTTGTTCCCAGCGCCCACAAAATGCTCCTTCTTTGGTGTAATGTCACCTCTGCTGCTCCTGAGCCTCCAACTCCTTCCTGTCCCCAAGCTTAGTTGGCCGACCTGCCCCTCCAGCCTTCTCAGGGAAAAAAAATTCACTCAGCTCCTCCCCTACCCGGCCCCCAGGCAATTAATTAAAAAGTGCAGCTATCTGCTTTTTACATCCCTCCTGGCTCATTCCAGCATCTGGCCCACAGCCTCTCCTGCAGGGGAGGACAGTGTCTCCTGCTTGGGGAAACATTCATTTGGGCTCTCTGGTGGCATGGTGATTACACGTTGGGCTGTAACCGGAAGGTCAGCCATTCGAAACCTTCTCGGGAGAAAGATGGGGCCTTCTACTCCAATAAAGAGTGACAGTCTCTCTCAGAGACTCACAGGGGCAGTTCTACCCTGCCCTAGAGGGTCAGCGCGGGCTCAGAGGGGGTGAGTTGGCGGAGTTTTGTCTTCCCAGCAAGGAGTGTGGCTGGCTCCTTGGCGAGGCATGCAGCTGCTCCGGGAAGGTCCGAGGTTGGAGACAGAGGGGTTGGTACGCGTCAGCGAAGACGACAGCCTTGGAAAAACCTATGGGGTAGTTGCACTCTGTCCTAGAGGGTCTCTATGAGCTGGAGAAGCCTCCGCGGCAGTGAGTTTTCTAAGCCAGAGGTTGCGGGTTCAAACCCATGCAGCAGAACCGCAGAAGAAAGGACGGGCGCCGGCTTCCCTAGAGCGTGCAGCCCACGGTGCAGTACTGCTTTGTGACTCACGGGCGCCCTGAGTCGAAGGGACCAGGCGGCTCTGGTTTGCGGGCTTCGTCCCCCGCCGCCCGCCGCCGGGAGGCTTGGGCCAAGCTCTCTGGCCTGAGCCTGTTTCCCGGCCGAATGAGGGCTCTGAGCTCTGGGACGAGGAGAGGGAAGCCTTGGTCGCTGGGAAGCGCCCGCCCCTCCCCACAGCCCTGCCAGGTCCCTTCCTCCCAGCAGAGGTCAGTCCCCAGCCCCCTCTCCTCCTCCCCCCTCCCCCCTCCCTCCTCCTCTTCGCAGCAGGGATCTGGTCCGGGCTGCTGGGCAAGTTTTTTGTTGTTTTGGGTTTTTTTTTTCCACGACCAGGGTTACATATTTGCGGGGGCGGCGTTCCCCCGAACAAAGCGTCCTCATAGCACGGCCCCAGCCGACCCGCCCCCGGCGCAGCCGCTCGGCACCGCAGAGCGTCCAGCGGCCCAGCGGGCGCACTGTGCGGGCATTGTCTGCGCTCAGCCCGCGTCCCGGCCCGCCAGAGGCCAAGGTCACGCCTGGGAGGGGGCTGCGCGGCCAAGGTCACGCCTGGGAGGATGGGGGTGGCGCCGGCCTTCCTCCGCAGCCGCAGCCCCCACCCCCTGCGGGCTTGTCCACGCCCGATGGCTGTGGGGACTTAGAGAAACTTCTCCGTGGGGCGGAAGTGACCCAGGCACTCCGGGCGCACTCCAACTGCATGCAGCCAATGCTCGCTGGCCGGTGAGCGTTTGCCAAAACCCATCCCCTGGAGCGTTTGTTTGCCCGTGGGACAGACGCTTCCCGGCCTGTTGAGAGGGTCAACCACGGTGCTAGGCACTGGGGGCAGGGAGGGAAGTGGGCCCACGAGGAGTCACAGACACGCCAACAGATACATGCACGCGGTCTAGAAGCCGGGGGCCATGCCTGGGACGGCCCGACAGGTGTCAGTGTTGGTAGGTGCTGCCCATTCCAAGTCATGGGTATTAAAAAAAAAAGCCTCAGCCATGGAATCAGTTCCGACCCACAGTGACCCTACAGGACAGGGTGGGTGGTTTCCAACGCCGACCTTGCAGAGGATCGCAGCATTGTAACCACTCCCCCACCCCCCCACCCCCCAGGGCTCCTGAGCGGACTTCACTCCACAGGGCTTTCCAGGCTGTGAACGTTCCGAGGCATTCATTCACCTGCTCTGTCTTCCCAGCCCCCTGCGTGGGCCCCATGGAGTGAAGTCGGCTCTCCAGCCCATGGGCGCTTAACCTACCGTGCCACCGGGACTCCCTACAAAGGCGGGCCATCGAGCCGATTCAGACTCATAGTGACCCTGTAGACCATAGAGGGTTTCTGAGACCTAAGCCTTTACTGGAACACAGCCTCGTCTTTCTCCCGGGGAGCAGCTCGTAGGTTTGAACTGCAGGCCTTGCTGTTGCAGCCCCAAGCCTGACCTTCAGCGCCACCTGGACAGGGAGGGAGATAGAGGGGTGGGGAAGGAGGAAGGTGGGCATCCTGATGGGAAGATGGCCAGGTGCTTAAAGCCAGAGAGTAAGACCTACTGATCCACATCCCAAGGTGTCCTGAAGCCACCAGCCTGGAAGGTGTGCGTCTAGCCCACAGGGAAGTCAGTACATCCAGGGCAATGAGAGGCCTTCCAGTTCTCCAAGGCCCGGAAGCCTCCTGCAGGCCTGCAGCCTGCCCATTAACATGCTGCTCATTTAGCCTCTCCTCTCACTCAGTCAGGGGCGTCTTTGGCCCCTCCTGGCTGTTATGGGCAACGAAGAACAGCAAGACAGACAGACATTGAGGCCCACAGGCCTGTGTGAGAATCCGGTCTCCACTTACCAGGAAGTGACTAAGGAACCCTGGTAGCATGTTGGGCTGCTAACCACAAGGATGGCAGTTTGAAACCACCAGCTGCCCCGAGGGACAAAGAAGAGGCGTTTTACTCCCATAGAGAGTTACAGTGTTGGAAGCCCACAGGGGCAGTTCTGCCCTGACCTACAGGGTTGCTATGCATTGGTGTCCACTCAACGGCAGGGAATTTGGTTTGGGGTTTGGAGGAAGTGACTTGGACAAGACCATTCATCCTGCTGCATTTGTTTTCTCCCTTGTAATGACACCTGCCTGAGGAGCCCTGGTGGTGTGGTTACATGTTGGGCTGTGATCCTCATGGTCAGCGGTTCAAAACCACCACCAGCAGCTCCATGGGAGAAAGACTGGCCATCAACAGTTTCAGTCTCGGAAACCCACAGGTGCTTACCATGAGTCAGCTTTGGAATTTGATTTGGAGTTTGGTTTGGAATGCTATCTGCCCGGCAGGGGTTATAGGAGAGGAAGATACAGGCAGTGGCTGACCCGGATGGGGCATCCTTCATGGGAGTCTCAACCACAGTCCTCCCTACCCATCAGATTTGCCATGTGGCCCCTGATGCCCTCATCAGTCCTGGGAGCTCAGCAGGCGGGTGTGAGTGCCGGGCAGTGTTTTCCCTGTGAATCAGGAACCAAACAACTGCAGGCCTAGGTCAAAGGGTGGGCCCCTTGGGTGGTTCTTGGAATGTTTTCTCAAAACCCAACCACCTCGCAGCTGGAAGTCCCTTGGGGAGTGACTGGATGTGGGAATCCGAAGTCCAAATTCCAGAGGACGAGGCTTCTAATTGGCCCCAGGAGGATAGGGACACATGATGGCAGTCCTTCCAAGACTATCCATTGGGGCAGGGTGTCCTCCAAATAGAGACTGGGTACTGAGCAGGCAAGATGCAGCTAAACACACACACACACACACACACACACACACACTCATGATTCACCTAAGCAACCTCAGTGTCTGGTTCAGCACAGGTCCTCAGTAAACAGTTGAATGAATACGTGTGCGTGAATGGATGGATGAGCCGTTGGTCAGTGGATGAGCAGCGTACCACTCTGTGAGAACAGCTGCCGGCTTATGACAGCAGCTCTCTCCCCCAGGTCAATCCCAAACCTGGATTCTCGCATGTGTACGACTGTCATTCCCTAATCCTGTCTGTTGACGAGCATCCCTTTGGAGGGAGCTGCGATAATTCCCGAAAACACGCAGGTCCAGTGAATCCCCAGCCCTGATTGACTTTCTAGCAAGTCTTCTGGGAGGGGCGGAGAAGGCAGGCAGGTTTGCGCAGCAGATTCAAGTCCAAGGCCAGAGCTGGGGGTGTCCTGTGTTCCCTGGGTAACCGGGCAATGCTTGGTTCATTGCCATGGGTTTGGTTTTCAGTAGCTTCATGCAAGACAGGTGCGTCATCCCCATCTGCCCAAAGCTGCACGCTAAGGGGGTCAGAGCTTGTCACCCCACCCTGTACACTGTCTGGTGAGAGTAAATGGTTTAGATAAGACTCCCACTCACTTCTGAGTGTCTGCATGGTTTCAGACACTCACCCCATAACACGAAGCGCTTGGTAAGAATTGGCTATATTGAGTACATGCTTGGTAAAGGAGAGGAACGGTGGAAAAGAGGCAGACCCTTGATGAGAAGGATTGACACGGTGGCGGCAGCAATGGGCTCACACCTACGAATGATGTGTGGGGATGGCGCAGGACCAACCAAGCATTATCTCGTTCTATTGTACATAGATAGCATCAATGTGCGTCAGAACTGACTCATCGTACCTGATGAGACATATTTGAGTAAAATCTTCAGAGCTTTTACAATTTGGTTAGAACAGACCCAAGGGGCCACAACTTAATGGACAAGTAGCATGAGTGGACGCCACTGAAAACCAAACCACGCCATTGAGTTGATTCTGACGCATAATATCACCCTGTAGGACAGTGTAGACCTGCTCCTCAGAGCTTCTGAGACTGTACATCTTTATGGGAGCAGGCAGCCCCATCTTTTTCGATGGGAACCACGGCAGATGGGTCTCAGGACCTACAAAAACAACAAATACATTTGTCACCATAAGTCAATTCTGAATCCTGGTGACCCTACCAGATAGAGTACAGTGTCTCATGGGATTTTTAACCTTTCTCTTGTGGAGCAGCTTATGGTTTGGACCGCCAACAGCTACCTTATCAACTCAGTGTTTAACCACCTGGCTACCAGGGCATCCTTTTAGTACCTACAAACATCTTCATGAGCTAGAGCAGTGGTTCTCAACCTGTGGGTCTCGACCCCTTTGGGAGTCGAACGATCCTTTCACAGGAGTCGCCCAATTCATAACAGTAGCAAAATGACAGTGATGAAGTAGAAACAAAAATAATTTTATGGTTGGGGGTCACCACAACACGAGAAACTGTATGGGTTGTGGCATGAGGAAGTTTGAGAACCACTGCTCTCGACTCCAGAGCCAATGGGCCGCAGAGGTAATTTTTTGTGGCCCACGATGCTCTGAAATACATGAAAATAGAAAAAATTGTTATGAAGAAAACATCGTTTAGGGGAGATCGAGGCAATACCTTACACACAATTCCCTCTTAATCCTTTAACTACTGAAGACGAGTAAAATGACAAAATCAAAGTTGCTTATTTTAACTGTTTGCCACCCCTGCTCTAGAGGAACCTGATCAGTTGGTGGCTGTTCTGCAGTCAAAAGGAAGGTCATGTGCCAGGGGCTGTGCTGGGCGCTTTTCCTATATGATATCCCTGAGCCTGTTCAGCCCTCTGGATGCCCATCAAGTCCATTTTACAGGGGAGGAAGCTGAGCCCAGAGAGGTGAGGCCCATCACCCCGACGATGGAATTCCCAAGTGGTAGAGGTAGGACTTGAAGTCAAGTCAGACTCAGGGAACCGCTTCCATGCCTCCCGTCACGTTGCCTCCCAGGGATGAAACAAAAGAGGGTTTTGAGCTGAAAGTCATGGACCTAATTCAAGAGCGAGCCTGCCAGGGCCATTTACTTAGCTGTACACTGTTCTCACGAGTGTTATCATCTGATCTCCTGATTGGCAGACGATTAGACACAGCGAGTAAGTGAGAGAAGAAGCGGCAAGCTGATAGCAACTGATAGGGATGGAGCCAGTCTCCAAGGTACAGTCAGTGGTAGAGCAGCGACTAACCTTTCTGATAATAAGACGGAAAATCCCTGGGCAACACGGTTTAAAAGCCATCTAGAAAGCATTGGAGAGCAAAAGCATGGGGTAATTTGACTCTTGGAAGAGAAAACACGGGGTTTTATTGATCTCAACACAAGACAGGTTTGCTTTTGTTGACTTTTTTCAGTTTGAATTTCGCTGATTTCTAAGTTTAATTCTTATTATTCTTTCCTTCTGCTGGTTTTTGGGTTTAATTTTCTCACCTCTCTTGTTTCCCAAGGCAAAGGCTTAGACGATTAGTTTTAGCCCTTGTCTCTTTTCTAATAGGCAACTCCAAACCAATGTTATAGCTGCGGAGTCCCTTCCAACTCAGGGACCCTACAGGATGGCGTGGAACGGCCCCCACCGCTCAGGGTTTCCAGGACTGTAATCTCGCTGAAAGCAGACTGCAGCACCGTTCTCAGGGCAGCACCGCCTGAGTTCAAACTGTAGCTTCTGTTGGCAGGGCAGCACTGAACCAGTGTGCCACCAGGCTCCTTTCTAGGCGGCTGGTGCTATTCATTTTCCCCTAGTCCTACTTTGGCTGTGTCTCACCAATTTTTTATGGACTGCTTTGACACTCATTCTCTTCAAACTACTTTCTGACTTCCCTTTGGACTTTTTCCCCTTTGGCCCATGTGTTACTTAAGAATTTGTCATTTAGTTTATGAAAATTAGAAGATTTCCAGATGCCTTTTGGGTACTGATTCCTAATTTAATTCCATGATGAGCATAGACCATGCTTAGTAGAACTGGCACCCTTTAAAGATCAAGACTTGTTCTGTGATCCAGCGGGTAGTCTGGCCTGGTACGTGCTCCGTGTAGCCTGCGATCTTTTTGTGAAATTTTCTACAAACGTCAACAAGGTCATCTTGGCTGAAGGTGTTTCATCGGCTCTTGGTTTCTCCCTTTCCTTTGTCTTGTTGCCTTCTTTTGGATTCAGACTCTTAGGACTCTGTGTTTATTTTGTCAATTTGTCAGCTATATCTCGTTGCTTCGTTCTCCTTGTGGTTGTTAGGAATCATGATACGCTGCACTGTACGCCTATAGCCCTCTGCCTTCATGTACCATTCGATCACTTTATATACTATTCCGGGACCTCAAAACAGCAAGCTTTCATTTCCTTTGGGTCAGGAAAGCGCCAAACCCACAAGGGCAGTTTGAGCCCGCCATGTCCATTCCAACCCAAGGTGACCCCCGGGTCACCAAGCAGAACTGCTCCATGGAGTGTTCTTGGCCGTCATCAAAACAGAAGCGGAACGCCAGGCCTTTTCCTCTCTGATACCTTTGGGAGGGTTTGAACCACCAACCTTTGCATTACCGAGTGCTCACCATTGTGCCCCCACGCATGCTGTGAACTCCACAATACATTGTTAATGTCGAACCTGAAGTAGTCAGTGACCTTGGGATGGAATTTTAAACAGAAAAACACATTTCATACTTACTTACATAGTTAATCTTCATTGTTGTCCGTTCCTTTAAAAAGACCGATTACACCAACCCTTGGCAAGGAGGTAACAGGCACTCTATACCCCGTTATAGGGAGGCTAAATGGTGCGAACACTTCGAGGGAGGGGGGACCTGAATACAACCTACATATGATCCGGGCATTTCACTTCTTGGTACTTCTGCAAACGAAACAAAACAAAAACATACGCCCCTACAAATACCTGCACATGAACGTTGAGAGCAATTTCCTTTGCACTCACCTCAAACTCGTGAAACAGCAGGAGGAGGAGCTGCCCGTTAATAGGGAAGCAGATACAGCAACGGTGCTGTAGACGTATAAAGGAATTTCATCAGCAACAAGAAAGAGCCCACTATTGGCACAGCAGGAACTTGGATGGAGAACAAGGATAATTATGCTGTAAGAAGCATGCCAGATTGAAACAAGAGAGAGTACATACTGTCTGATTCCAATTATGTAAAATTCCCGAACACGTGACCCGCTCTACAGAACAGAGAGCAGCTCGGCGGCTTCCTGGGGGCTAGAGGATGGAAGAGAGGGATGACTTACAACTGGTCCGAGGCCATTTTGGAAGGTGACAGATCGATTCCATTATTTTATTTAGTTATTTATTTTCATTCCCTTTAGGCTAACTCAGCACAAAACGTATTCATCGACTCAACAATAACAACATTTGGAAAACAAACAAAACCTTGGCTGGATCCTCTGGAGGCAAACATGAATTTGACACACTTTAGAGCATACAAGAGTCCCACAGTCCAGTGACCATAGTTAAGCGCCCAGCTACTAGCCAAAGGTTGTCGGTTCAAACCCACGCAGATGCACCTCAGGAGAAAGAATCGGTGACTGCTTCTTGGAAACCTCAGGAAGCGGCTCCACTTTGTCACACCTGGGATCACTCTGTTGTTGTTGTTGTTGTTGTTGTTGTTGTAAGAAGCCATTGAGTTGGTTCCGACCCATAGCGACCCTGTGCACACCAGAATGAAACATGCCTGGTCCTGTGGCATCCTCACACTTCTTCCTAATGCTTGAGCCCACTGTTGTACCCACTGTGCCCATCACTCGTTGAAGGCCATCCTCTCTTTCATGGCCCCTCTACGTTACCAGATGGCCTTCCCCAGGGCCTGATCTCTCCTGATTACATGTCCAAAGCAGGTAGGACGAAGTCGCGCCATCCTTGCCCCTGAAGCGCGCTCTGGCTGTCCTCTTCCAAGACAAAAACGTTTTTGTCCTTCCGGCCATCCGCGGTACTTTCAATAGTCTTTGCCTGCACCACCATCCAAGTGCATCGGTTCTTCTTTGGACTTTCTATTCGTTGTTCAACTTTCACATGCACATGAGGCGATTGAAAATGCCATGACTTGGGTCAGAGGCACCTTAGTCCTCAGAGTAACATCCTTGTCATTCAATACTCCTAAGGGGTCTTGACTTCGTGCAAGGCATCCTTTGGTCTCTTGGCTGCTGCTACCATGAGCATTGATTGGGGATCCAAGCAAGACACAACCCTGGACAACGTCAATCTTTTCTCTGCTTATCGTGATGTTATCTACTGGTCCAGTTGTGAGCATCCGGGTCTTCCTTCCATTGATTGACAGTCCATGCTGAAGGCTGCAATCCTTAATCTGCCTCAGCAGTATGCGTCAGAGCGGACAACACAGAATACATGCAAGCAAATTCAGTCTTGTTTCCAGCTTGTGTTCCAGCCCACTCTGTGTGGGTGTAGTGGGGGACGGCATGGGGGGTGTTCTTCTTGTTCGTGCTGAGGAAGTTGCATGGAGACCGTATCTGACCTCCTCTGGCTTCAGTCCGGAGAAGGAGAATCCATCTCCACACCAGCCACAAGGCTGAGCTCAGACATATCTCACCCTCCATGTTCCTTTCCTCTATTCTGACACCAGCCATCCCTTCCACGACACCCCACTTCTCTGCTGGGCTCGACAGTCCACAGCAGTGGCCACAGAAAACTCACCGATAAGATTCACAATTGTGGACATTGGCTTTGGAAGCTAACAGGCTACAGCAATGGAAAGGATACAGTTCTACGTCTGCAGCATTTCTTCTCGACCGTGCTGGTAAACTCCTCTCTCTGGTCTTCGGCCCCTCAGCCATGTGTCGCTTGGCCTCTACCTCCAGGGGCCAGGAAGCTCATCCGCTTGTCTCCCTCCCCGAATAGTCTTTGATGCTGCGGCCTCCACTTCAGCAAGGATCTCCCTCCCACACGCTCTCCTGGGGGCGCTGATTTCTCGATGGTCCCGGAATTCCCCATCCTGCCTCTGAGATGGCATGCTCTTACACCCAGCAGACTGGCGAAACGGAGTTTTCCTTGAGCTGGGGTCTTCTACACCTTGTTCCACACCTGGTCATCTTGACCCAGCAGAATATCGTCAGATGTAGCGCCGGAAGATGAGCCCCTGAGGTCAGAAGGCACCCAAAATAGGACTGAGGAGGAGCTGCCTCCTCACAGTAGAGCTGACCATAGGGACGAGGGTGGAGAGGATCCTGTGGGACTTTCATTTGCTGATGGGTCAGGACCAAACATCTCTTAATAACTGGAACTTAGAATGTATGATGTAGGAAAACTGGGAGTTGTCAGGAACGAAACGGAACGCATAAGGATTGATATCCGAGGGGTCAGTGAGATGAAGTGGACTGAAAACGGCCATTTTGAATAAAAAATCACTTGATCTACCAGGCTGGCCGAGGATGACAAATTCAAGACGAATGATATCACCCTCATTTCAAAAAGGACGTTTCCAGATGCTCGACGTACATGCTGTTGGTGATAAGATAGTATCTCTCTACACAGAAGGAAATTCAGTCAATAAAACTGTTATTCAAATTCATGCACCAACCAGTAAAGCCAGTGATGTAGAACTTGAAGAAATTTACCAACATCTTCCACTGAAATTGGTGAAATACTCACCCAAGATGTACCGATCGTTATTGGCTATTGTAATGCAAAAATTGGAAACAAATAGGAAGGAACAGTAGATGGAAAATATTGGTGATTGCAATGACGCTGGAGACCAATCACTTGTCCATCACAGGTTCACGACTTTCTCAGCAACACCGACAGTGACTGCACACACGGACCTCTCCTGGTGGAACACTCAGAAACCAAATGGGCCACAACTGTGGGACGAGATGGTGGAGAAGCTCAATATCAGCAGCTAAAACCAGGGCAAGGACCGGCTATAGGACAGACCATCAACTGTTCAGATGTAAGTTCAGGTGGAAGCCGAACAGTAAAACAAGTCCATGAGAGCCACCATACAACCTTGAGTCTATCCCACCTCAAGAACAGATTGGTGCATTGAACATTCATGACAGGTGACCCGGTGAGCTGGGCGATGACGTCAAGAAAGTCACACACGAAGAAAGCAAAAGGTCAATCAAAAGGCAAGACGAAAAAGACCAAAGTGAGTGTCAGAAGAGACTCTGACCCTTGCTCTTAGTTGTACAGTATCTGAGGGAAAGGGAAGAAATGATGCCGTCAAAGAGCTGAATACACAATTTCCAAGGCAGCTCAAGAAGACAAAGGGAAATATTCCCATGAAATCTGCAAAGACTTGGAATTAGAGAACCAGAAAGGAAGAGCATGCTCAAGATATAAACTCAAGCCTCTAGTTGCAGCACTGAGAGATTCTGTGGGCAAAATATGGATGGATGCAGGAAGCATCAAAACAAGATGGTGAAAAAACTATCCATTTTGCTTAAAGGGCATCGAGTCCATCTTAATGGTGGTGGAACAATTTGGAGACGGATAACAATACTGGGTGCACAACACAAAGAGTAGAACCGGTGGCACTGAATTAGACACGTGGAAGGCATTGAATTGGCGAATGTTTGCTTGTGTAGACTTTTGCCAACATGGAAAAAAAGAAGTACACGAATAGCAATGAGAACAGGGGAAAAGAAAATGTCCCCAAATTGATTGTGGTCAAGATGCTGCAACTCTTCTTGATGTGGTTGAACTATTGAATTGTATGATAGGTGGATGAAGTGCCAATAAAATTGTTTCTTTTAAAAACAGAATGTACAGTCACTAAACTGAAAAGAACCAGCGTACCTTCCATCATTTCAGGAGGTGGCACGAGCAAGAACCAATGGTGCTGAAGGAAGCAGTCCAGCTGCACTGACGGCATGAGCCAAGAACAAGGGTCCAGGCGTGATGGACTGTCCAGTGGAATGTTTCAGAACATGATGAAGCCCTGGAAGCACTCCCTCGTCTGTGCCGGGAAATTTGGAAGACAGCTACTGGGCCACCTGACTTGAAAAGATGCGTATTTGTGCCCATCCCAAAGAAAGGGGACCGGGCATAGCGATCAAATTATAAAACGATATCAATGACATCACATGCAAGTAAAATTGTGCTGAAGATCATCTACCAAGGGTTGAATCGGTACATGGACAGGGAGCAGCCAGAGGTTCAGGCAGATTCAGAAGAGGACGTTGAACAAGCGCTGTCACTGCTGATGTCAGATGGCTCTTGTTGAGACTACCAGAAAGATGTGTACTGGTGTTGTATTGACTATGCAAGGACATTTGACTGTGTGGATCAGAGAAAACCAGGAAGAGTCTTGAGAAGAATAGGAATCCCAGAACACCTGACTGTGCTCAGGCAGAAGCTGTACATGGAGCAAGAGACAGTTGTGGGGACAGAACAAGGCCCTATCGCCTGGTTTGAAATCAAGAAAGGTGTGCATCGGGGTTGTATCCTTCACCAGGCTTCTTTAATCTGTGTGCCGAGCAAATCATCCGAGAAGCTGGATTAAAGGAAAAAGAACGTACATCCGGATGGGAGGAAGGCTTATTAACAGCCTGGGGCCTGCAGATGGCACAATCCTGCCGGCTGTAAGTGAGGAGGACTTGAAGCATCTTCTCATGAAGATCCAGGACTTCAGCCTTCAGTATGGATGACCCAAATCCTCACAACGGAACCAATAGGTAAGACCGCGATACATGGAGAAAAGAGTGAAGGTTGTCAGGGAGTTTGTCTTGCTGGGACCACAATCAGTGCTCGTGGAAGCAGCAATCCAGAGACGAACGATGCCTTGCGTTGTGCAAACCTGCTGCCCAAGACCTCCTTAAAGTGTTGGAAAGGAAGGGTTTTCCGCTGAGGATTAAGGGGGGCCCAACACAAGCCAGGCATGCGAAAGGTGGGCGCTGAATAAGGACGATCAAAGAAGATCGGCGCGTTTGAGTGAGGGTTGGCGAAGAGCCTGGACACCGCTAATGGCCCAAACAAGTCTGTTTGGACGAAGCGCAGCCCCAAATTCCTCGTCAGCAAGGATGGCAAGACTTCGTCTCAGGGACTTTGGACACGTTGTCAGCAGAGACCAGTCCCTGGAGGACTGGTCCATCGTGCTTGGGAACGTGAAGAGGCATTGAAAAACAGGAAAATGCTCAGCAAGATGGATTGGCACAGTGGCTGCCACGATGGGCTCCCTTATGAGAACGACTGTGAGGCTGGCACAGGGCTGGGCAGCGTTTCCTTCTGGTAAGCACAGGGTCACGATGAGTCAGAACCCACTCAATGGCATGTAACACGAACAGCACATCGTTTACAGGTGTCCATTCCTTCATGCGGTGGGCATTAAAGCCATGGGTAGAAGAATCATAGGAAACAATTTCACTGCACCACACTTGTCCAGGGTCCCCTTCATGCTTCAGGTCCTGAGAGCTGAACCCCGGGCAGCCTCCAGCCCTAACAAGAGAAGTCTTCAGGAACGAGAGTGCTTCCTCTCTGGATAGCCATGGTCTGGGCCCTGGAAATGTTTGTGTGGGTGTGCACATATGTCAACACACCCAGAAGTTTGCCCTTTATGTATGATGTAGGCTGACTGCACACCAATCAACCTGTAAAACTTTTATTGGAAGGGCTTAAAGTCGCTTGGGCCTGGCAGAAGCAAGGCTCGGTGGACTGCAGGGATCGCGTACAGAGGATCCAGACAGACACAAGTGGCCTGGGAAACTACAATTGTGAGCGACATTGCAAGTCATGGGAGAAATCAGGCTGATTAACATAAATGAAGCCAGAATGCAAGCCAGGAGGAAGGCGAGAGGGGACAGCAGAAAGCATAGTGAGAAATGTGGACAATGCAAACAATTCAAAACTTTCACCCACGAAAGGCTCATTTATATGAACTTCCCAGAATCCATAGAGACCCTGAGCAGGCAGGTGGTTGCTCTGGGGCGGGAGGGGTGGTGGTGGGGAGGGTTTGGGGAGTGGTTGGTCATGGGTCAGGAGGGCCCTCATTTGGGAGTGGTGAAAATGTCAAACAACTAGAGCGAGCTGATGGGTATGCATTGGCATTGCCCTAAGTGCCATTGAAATGGCATTTACCTCAATAAAGAGAATGATCCAGGCTAAAGAAAAATGACACCAGATGGAAATACAAATCTAAAGGAATAGAGAAGGGTTGGGGATGTTGAAGAGCCCTGGTGGGTGACGAGTCAGGCTGCTAACTGCAAGGTCAGCAGTTCACACCCACGCGTCCCCCCCAAGGGACAGAGGTGAGACGGGAAAGATTGACAGCCTCAGAAACCCCAGGGGCTGTTCTACTCTGCCCCACGGAGTCACCCTGAGTCGGATTCGGCTGGGTGGCAATCGGTTTGGGGCTGGGCATTTGGAATGTGAAATATATATGCAGACAGAAATGACGATTTTAGAAGATGCGTATTTGAAGCACACCTTGGGACAATCAATCACGGAAGATGAACAGGGTAGCACTTACCCAAGGACAAAGTGCAGGGCTTGGAAAGAAAGGAAGCAGGGTGCCCACAGATGACAGAGGGAGGAGATTACAGCGAGTGACTTGAACTATAATGTGTTCGAATGACTGCCGTGGAACCAACTCGCAATAACAGGTTTTACAACACGTATTATAGGACTTAGAGTACTGAGGTAGAAGGAAAAGAAATGATAAATACACAAGGGCCTGGAGAAAAATAAGTGGACTGACCTTGTCGTTCTTACAGTTGACACAAGGTAACACATCATAGGAATTCAAGGTGCCGTTGTTGCTGTCAGGTGCCATCGCATCTGTCCTTTCCAACCCACAGCGACCCCGTGCACAGCAGAAGGAAACACTGCCCTGTCCTGTGCCAGCCTCGCCATTGTGCCTGTGCCTGAGCCCAGGGCTGCAGCCATTGTGCCCATCCAGCGGTGCCAAGTTAAAGGCATCTATACACATCTCCAAATAACTGAACTTCACCCTCAAAGGGAGAGCACTAAAATGCCAGTAAAAGAGGAGCGGGCACCAAGGGCCCAGGAGAAAATAAATGTCTAGAAACTAGCGATGGCAACATACGTGCACATGGGCTTGATGGAATCGATGTCTGGGTTGTTACAAGAGCTGTAAGGATCCAGACAGACACAAGTGGCCTGGGAAACTACAATTGTGAGCGACGTCGCAAGTCACGGGAGAAATCCAAGCCAGGAGGATGTCCAAAAATGTTTTTTTTAAATATAAAAAGTAGAATAAAATGTCGATAAAACAAAAACCCTCTCTTGCATAGAGGCACGGTGGATGGAGTAGACTGACCCCACAGGGTTTCCCAGGCTGTGAGTCTTCACGAGAAGCACAGCCTCATTTCTCTCTCTCTCAGAGCAGCTGGTGGCTTTGAACCGCCCCCCTTTCACTTAGCAGCTGATCCCTTCGTTGCTACACCCCAAGGGCGCAGGGAGGGGCAGAAGAAAGTTAAGAGTAGAAACCAGCAAGTTAACTTCTTTCTAGTAAGAAGTAAGAAGCAAACATGCGGTAACAAGATCAGCAAGGCCCAGGTGGGTTGTGCGACAAGATGAATGAATTGTACCAGGCTGGGTTAATTGTGCCAGCCTGGCCGATAATCACATGTGGGGCTAATTGAAAGGCGGAGGGATAAATGGGTGGTGAGCCGCGCCTTTCTAGTTCTCGGGTCTCTTGCTTTGTGATGGTCGCTCCAGGGTGCAGCTGCCTTAGCAGTTCCCTGCTTCAGCTGGCAAGGCTCACTTCCTACAAGACATCCCCAAGGAGAAGCCACATGGACCTATCACGATGCAGCGCTGGGTGCTGGAGCAGCCGTGTGGAGACCCCTGCTAGTGCTGAGATGCTTGTTCGTTCACTGACTCAGCTTTCCTCCTGCAGTCGGCATCATTGCCTCTGTTTTGTGAGGTGGAGGACTTTGTGGACTGGTGTTGGGTTAATGGGTTAATGTTGGGCTTGTGGGCTTGGGCAGCATTGGGTTGGGATGTTTTCGTGATGCACACTTTCTTTACATAAAACTCTCTTACACATTGAGTTGCTGTGGATTTGTTTCCCCAAAGTACCCAGACTAACACACAGGCTCAGTCCAACTGATCCAAAAGAGAAGACGAGAGAGATGAGCACTGATCAATACAAGAACTGAAGGGGGTGCACTGTTGCTCCGGTGCTCACAGGCCACCCAGGGCCCAAGGACAACTCTTATTCGCGCTTCGATGCCCACCCCCACCCCCCACAGAGCCCGTCCTCACAATCTGCGGAACACCCCATTATATTAAATGGGGAACCGGGGTTGTCCTGGGTCTTCCCATAGGATCCATGTCTTGGCTGGATCACGCCCTTGGCAGAATGTAAAGTCCTGTCCTTGAGGTCATGTGATCTTCGTGGCCACCTTCTGAGACCACAGTCCGGGAGTCCGTTGCCCCCTGTATAGACGGGCAAACTGTCCCAGAGAGGGAAGCAGTGACTTACGTGGGGGCCCCTAGACGGTGCCATAACCGTCGGTCATTCCCCTTCAGTGGGGGCAGGGACTAAGGTAGAAGTTGGTGGTTGCTGCTGGAGGCTGAACTGGGCCTTTAAACCCTGTTATTGACCCTTGTAAATATCCTGGGAGCCAGGTGAGGTCTGGCAAATGGTAAGCAAATAAAGACTGCCTTTCAGAGGCCCAAGGACATGTTACTTCCGTGAGGGCGGGGCTCGGCCTCACACAGTGGAGGGAGAGTAGGGGTGGGGGGCCCTCTTTGTGTGGGGAGGCTGGAGGGATGGGCCTCTGCTCTCCGGACCTGAGTCAACATCTGAAGGGAGGTTCAAAGGTTAGGGCAGGTTGGCACAGGCCCAGGAGGGACTGGAAGGGACCTTCGCCATGATGCGGAGGGGCTGCCCAGCCAGGTCTGAACCAGCCCCCTGCTGCTGAGTCCCCCCCCCCCGCCCCCCCTGCTGCTGCTTTCCTGGGCCCTGCACATGACAAAGGTGGCGTTGTCTCCATTGTCCCAGGCTCACTCGTCCAGTCCCACTGCCTCACTCCCCCTCTGTCCCCCTCTCTCCCCCTCCCTCCCTCTATGTCCCTTCAAGCCTGCCAGCCGCCAGCCAAGCCCGCATCTCCTTTCCTCCCCAACTCTGTGCACCCACTTCTCGCTTCTAAGGAGCCTTCTGACCGCACTTCTTCCAAGACCAACTTGCTCGTTCCTCTGGCAGGCCCCTGTCCTTCCGATCGTCTCCGTCCACACCATGTCCACACGCGCCCATTTGCCTGCCGTCTTCCTTGCTCGGTGTCCAACTTTCACACGTACCAGGTGACAGAAAAATGCTGCCGCTTGGCCCAGACGCACCTTGGTCCTCAAAATTAACAGCTCTGCTTTCGAACCCGCTCAAGAGGGCTCTGGCAGCAGATTTGCCCGGTGTGATGGGTCCTTTGATTCCCTGGCTGCCCTGTCTATGGGCATTGCTTACGGATCTGAGGGAGATGAAACCCTTGCCAACGTTGGTCTTTGCCTCCATTGATCGTGGGGTTTATTGTCCAGCTGGTAGGACTTCTGTTTTCTTGATAACGCGGCCTGGTTTACCCTCTTCATCAGCAAGCGCTTCACGTCCCAGTCGCTCTCTCTCACCAAGCCAGGCTGAGTCACCTCCTCAGCGACCCTGATGCTCCCCTCCTCCTCACATAGCCCAGCTTCTCAGATTATTTGCTCAGCAAACAGATTGAATAAATGCAGCGACAGGACGCAATCCAGATGCATACCTTTCCTGATTTTCTTTCTTTTTTTAAAAAACATTTTATTAGGAGCTCATACAACTGTTATCTCAATCCATACACACATCAATTGTGTAAAGCGCATTTGTACATTGTTTCTCAAAACATTTTCTCTCCATTTAAACCCCCGACATTAGGTCCTCATTTTTCCCCTCCCTCCCCGCTCCCCACTCCCTCATGAGCCCTTGATAGTTTATAAATGGGTATTTTGTCATATCTTGCCCTGCCCGACGTCTCCCTTCACCCACTTTTCGGTTGTCTGTCCCCCAGGGAGGAGGTCACACACAGTTCCCTGTAATCGGTTCCCTCTTTCCTACCCATTCTCCCTTTACCCTCGTTTTGCCACTCACACCACTGGTCCTATAGGGCTCATCCGTCCTGGATTCCCTGTATTTTCAGTTCCTATCTGTACCAGTGTACCTCCTCTGGTCTAGCCAGACTTGCAAGATCGAATTCGAGTCATGGTAGTGGGAGCGGGGAGGAAACCTTTAGGAACTAGAGGAAAGTTGTATTTCTCATCATTGTTACATCGCACCCTGACTGGCTCATCTCCTCCCCGAGACTCCTCTGCAAGGGGATCTCCAGTGGCCTACTAATGGGCTTTGGATCTCCACTCCGCACTCCCCCCATCATTCACTATGGTAAGATTTTTTTGTTCTGACGATGCCTTATACCTGATCCCTTCGACACCTCGTGGTTGCATAGGCTGGTGTGCTTCTTCCATGTGGGCTTTGTTGCTTCTGAGCTAGATGGCCGCTTGTTTTCCTTCAAGCTTTTAAGACCCCAGACGCTGTATCTTTTGATAGCCGGGCACCATCAGCTTTCTTCACCACATTTGCTTATTCACCCGCTTTGTCTTCAGCGATCCGTTCAACACCTCGTGGTTGCATAGGCTGCTGTGCTTCTTCCAGGTGGGCCCTTTCCTGGTTTTCAACCACCCAGGATCCCGTGCGCTGTCCAGAAACTGCCGCTCTTGGTCCAGGGGCAGGTGCTGGTCCTTCACAATGTCATCCGCCCATTGTTAAAACCCACACAGTCCAGTGCCTTGGGATAGGTAGTGAGACACCCGGAAACCTCTTTCCAGGATCCCCTGCTTCCAGCCAAGACCCACTTGACGTCTGTGCTCCACGTCCTCTTCTGAATCCCGCCTGAATTGCCGGCAGTGTCAGGTTGACACACTGGTGAACTTGCGTGTGAAATTAAAGTCAGTGTTCAAGACCCGACGCCCCAATTCAGGCCATTAGCTCTAGGGCAGTGGTTCTCAACCTTCATAAGGCCGCCGCCCTTTGATACAGTTCCTCATGTGGTGACCCCCCAACCGTCAAATTATTTTCATTGCTACGTCATCACTGTCATTTTGCTACTGTTATGAATCAGGTGGCCCCTGCGAAAGGGTCATTCAACCCCTAAGGGGTCACGACCCAGAGGTTGAGAACCACTGCTTTAGAGGAAAGCTCGCTCGCTCTCTCTCACTCTCTCTCTCAATGTCAGCTCTGGAGAAAGGACCTGGTCTCTTGGCTTCAGTTCTTCAGTTCCTTGATGGTCTTCACATGGAAGGGCCGCTACCTCCTTCCATCTCTGCTTTCTGCGTTCTGCTTTCTCTGAATAAAGTGCTTTGAGGCACACCCTCTACAGCTATGGGCTCCCCAACATAACAAAGAAAACCCTGTCCCTGGATGGGATTATATCCGGTTCTAAGGGCTGGGAATCACAACCATATTTTGAGGGGCACAGCCCAATCTAGGTGTTCCTGCTGTTAGATGCCACAGAGCCACTTGTGCCCACAGTTCCAAGCCTCTTTACGGTGGATTGTGTGAAGGTCTGCAGAGCAGATCATCAGTTTCCCATTCCAGGATCCATGCACATTCCGTCTCTTCTCCTTCCTCCCGATCCCTTCAATGCTCCATCGGCTTCCCACCTCCTCCTTGGGTTGCCTGTGCCCATGCTGCCTTCCTTCCTAATCCTGCTGGGCTTTGTTCTTGGGCCAGTGCCACCGCCTTTGCTCTCATGGCTGGTCTGAATGCTCTGTCGTTCTAAGCTGTGCCCACATCCTTAATGTTATCATCCCCCTCAGAGACCTGTCTGTTGTCTAGCTAAAAATGGAGACTCAGGCCCGAGTTCCGTTCCAGATCTGAAGAGTGGCCAAAAACCTTAGTCTCGGGGGTTCCACCAGTCTCTATCTGGCCCGCAAACCTGGTCTCCTTCGTGATTGTGAGTTCTTACCCACATCTTTCTTAATTCTATTTTTTTAAAATCATTTTATTAGGGGCCCATACGACTCATCACAATCCATACATACATCAATTGTGTAAAGCACATTTGTACATTCATTGCCCTCGTCATTCTCAAAACATTTGCTCTGCACTTAAGCCCCCGGCATCAGGTCCTCATTTTTTCCCCTTCCTCCCCGCTCCCCCCTCCCTCATGAGCCCTTGATAATTTATAAATTATTATTTTGTCATATCTTGCCCTGTCAGATGTCTCCCTTCACCCACTTTTCTGTTGTCCATCCCCCAGGGAGGTCACATATAGATCATTGTAATCGGTTCCCTCTTTCCAACCCACTTTCCCGCTACTCTCCCAGTATCGCCGCTCACACCACTGGTTCTGAAGAGATCATGCACCCTGGATTCCCTGGATTTCCAGTTCCTATCTGTACCAGTGTACATCCTCTGGTCTAGCCAGACTTGCAAGGTAGAATTCAGATCATGATAGTGGGGGCGTGGAGGAAGCATTTAGGAACCAGAGGAAAGTTGTATTTTTCATCGTTGCTACATCGCACCCTGACTGGCTCGTCTCCTCCCTGAGACCCCTCTGCAAGGGGATCTACAGTGGCCTACAAATGGGCTTTTGGTTTCCACCCTGCACTCCCCCCATCATTCACTATGGTAAGATTTTTTTGTTCTGACGATGCCTTATACCTGATCCCTTCGACACCTCGTGATTGCAGAAGCTGGTGTGCTTCTTCCATGTGGGCTTTGTTGCTTCTGAGCTTGATGGCTGCTTGTTTACCTTTAAGCCCTTAAGACCCCAGACGCTATACTTTTGATAGCCTGGCACCATCAGCTTTCTTCATCACTTTTGCTTATTCACCTGCTTTGTCTTCTGCAGTTGTGTTGGGAAGGTAAGCATCATAGAATGCCAATTTAATAGAAGAAAGTATGCTTGCATTGAGTGGAGGCCCAATGTCCTTCTGCTACCTTAATACAAAACCTATAAATATGTGCACATAGATCTATTTCCCCATCCTTATATAAATATATTTGCATATGTATATGCCTTTATTTAGACCTCCATAAATGCCCTTTGTCTCCCAGCTCTTTCCTCTATTTCCTTGGACTTTCCTCTTCCCCCAGAGTGGGTTTTTTTTTAAGTCCCACCACATCTATGAACAAAGTTACAGCAAAGGTCAACATCCACGTACAAATATCCTCTGTCAAACATACACATACCTAGAAATGCACACACATGCACATATACACATGCACATACACTATATATGCATATACACACATCACATAAAGACACATTATGGACATGCACATATACACATGTGCATATACACACACATGCACACACATGCACATACACTATATATGCATATACACACATCACATAAATACACATTATGCACATACACAGATACATATACATACACATATACACATTCCCGCACCTTCGTATTTCTGCAGACAGCGCTTCCTGCTGACGGAAACCTCGCCGACTGCTGCCTGGTTTGTCATTCAGCTTTCCGGAGAGGATGCCAGCTTCCTGGGGTAGGACCGACCACATCTTGTTCACACAGGATCTGGCTCATGCTAAAACCAATTGCTGACAGCAGACACTTGAATCAGGTGACCTCATGCCAATCAGAGTAGACTGGGGCACTTTGGGGTGTGGGTTTTGGGCGGTTTAAAAAATGTAACGCGTCTTATCTTTAGGGGCCTGGTGGCATTGTGGTTACTCGTTGGGCTGTGATCCCCAAGGTCAGCAGTTTGAAACCACCAGCTATCCCACGGGAGAAAGACAGAGCTTTCTACTCCCATAAAGAGCGACCTTTTCTGAACCCCACAGGGGCAGTTCTGTCCTGTCCTGTATGGTCGTTGGCTCGATGGCGGTGAGTGAGCTCTGACTGTTGCTGTCCATAGGGCTTCATGGCTGTTTTTCAGAAGGAGACAGACTCTCAGGGGACTCTGAGTGGGCCCAAACCTGCAACTTTCCAGTGAGCAGCCCAGCACGTTAATCATTTGCACCACGCAGGGACCCTGGCACGGAGTAGGAGGTCAGTCACGAGTTGCTGATTGAACAAGTTAGCGTGTGCCCTCTCCCTCTTCCAGGACATGGAGAAATGGATGGGCCAAAGGTCAGGTCCTTTCCCTCACTCAGCAGGGTGGGGGCTGGCCCAGGAATGTGATGACCAGCCACCAGCTTGGTGGGGGAAGGGGGCCAAGCAACAAGGGGTCTGTAAAACCTGCAAGCTGTCACGTCATTTCTGGCCCATCAAGCCATCCTTCTGTAGCCTTCTCTGGAGGATCTCCTGAGCGGGAACATGCCTGGGGCTGGAAACACAGTGGCCTGGATGGGGGATACGCCGTGCCTTGCCCAAAGCCACCCACACTTGCCAGCTTACTGGTGCCAGCTTTGCCCTTGGTTCTCTGTGGACATGATAGCCTCATCCCACCCAAGCACCTGCCCCGGGAAGCTGCAGTCAAGAACTCAAAGGACGACTGGGCAAATCTACTGCCAGAGGCCTCTTAAAAGGGCTCAAAAGCCAAGCTGCCACTCTGAGGACCGAGGGGCACCTGACCCAGGCCTGGTGTTTGCACTTGTTCACATGCCCGTGGAAACGGGACAGTGCCAAGGAGGGCTGATGAAGAGATGATGCCTCGGGGCGGTGGTGTTGGCAAAGAATATCAAGCGTCCCTGGACCGCCAAAAGAACACACCGGTCTTCTCAGAAGGGCCACAGCAAGACTTCCTCTCACATGTGATCAGGAGGGACCAGTCCCCGAAGAAGGACATCAGGAGGAGCTAGTCCTTGGAGAAGGACACCGTGCTTGCTAAAGTAGAAACACACCAACAACCAACAGGCAAACTCACAGCCCTCACGTGATTCTTACTCGTAGTGACTCCGTAGGACAGGGTAGAACTGTCTCTGTGGGTTTCCAAGGCTGTCACCTTTTACAGGAGTAGAAAGCCTTGTTTTTCTCCCTCGCAGCAGCTGGTGGTTTTGAACTGCTGACCTAGCGGTTACCAGCCTGAAAACCTAACCACTACACCACCAGGGCTATGGTGGGAAAGTAGAGGGGAAGCAAAAAGAGGAAGCTCCTCTCCCAGCAACATTGTGACTGCATCAAGGGGCCCCACCCTAGCTCCGTTTGAGGGGGTGGCGCGGGACCAGGCAGTGTTCTGTTCTGATGGACATAGGTTTGCTGTGCGCCAGGACCGACCGAACAGCACGTGTCAACACTCATCTGTGTACACATCCTGTTCTTCTTACTCAGGAAGGAGACCCTGGCCAGGCCCTTCAGCGCTGGCCCAAGGCAGCAGGCGAGTCCTTCCAGTGCCCACGCCCATGTGGTTTCCACAAGGCCCTGCAGCCCCTCTGCACAGGCAGGGGTGGGCCGTCAATTGCCCACGGCCGCGGTGCCGCTGTTCCTCGGCCAGGCTCAGATCGCCCACCGCCTCGGAGCTGCACGTGGACTCTGCCCACGTGTTTCTGAGCCTGGAGTTTGGAGTTTGCCATTTCACATAGCACCTGACCTGCCGACTGCAGCCCGTTCCTCAGGCCTGCGGGGATAAACGGACGGACCAGCGCCACTCTCCTTTCAGCTTCCGCCTCCTCTTGAACCGAGGAGAAGCGAGAAGCATCTCTCAAAACGCAAACCCAGCCCGTGGCCACCCCAAGTGTTACTGAGCAGACCTGCTCGGGTGTGGGTGGGGAGGGCCTCGATGCCTCGTCTTTCAAGAAGGAGGTGCCAGGCCTTGCTTCCACCGCACTGCTGGGTCGGTGCAAACAGCTGACCTTCAGGTCAGGCATCAAAGGCAAGCCATTTGCACCTGGGAACCTAATGGCACCTGTCCTACAAACCAAACTCATGGCCATCGAGTTGATTCCGACTCAGGCTGACCTTGCGGATTGCAGCCCAGTGA
>NW_022103915.1:9264063-9272277 GCF_000313985.2 Echinops telfairi
CCTAAAACTGGGTGTAGATCTAGCTGGGAGGCTCTAACAAGGGAAGAGGCAATTGCCATAGAAAGGTCTAGAGCAGGGGTTCTCAATCTTCCTAATGCTGCGACCCTTTCATACAGTCCCTCATGTGGTGGGGACCCCCAACCATCAAGTTATTTTCGTTGCTGCTTCATCACTGTCATTTTGCTACTGTGATGAATCAGGCGACCCCAAAGGGGTCACGACCCACAGGTTGAGAACCGCTGATCCAGAGGGAGACCTAAGCGCTGGAGAGGGTGTGTGGAGATAGAATCCTCCTATGCTGCCCTTGGGATTGCCGGGCTGCACAGCTGCTGTGGAAAAGAGCTGGGCGGTCCTTAATCAGATGCGAGTGGAAATGACCAGACGACCCAGCTAGCTCCCTTCTCGGTCTATTTCCCAAGGAAACCAAGGACACAACCCTGACGCACACCTTTCCTGATTTTAAGCCATGCGCTGTTCCCTGGTTCTGTGCCCACGACGGCCTCCCGATCTGCCTGAGCACCATGACGCGGCTGGCATTCCCGTTCTGTGGTTAGTTAGGGTCCACACAGCCCAAGGCCTTTGCATAGTCCATGAAACACAAGTGCTCGTCTTTCTGATATGCTCTGCTTTCAGCCAAGATCCATCTGACATCAGCTATGATTTCCTTGTTCCACGTTTTCTTCTGAATCCTCTGTGAACCTCTGGCAGCTCCCTGTCAGTGTACCGCTGTCACTATGATTGAATGATCTTCAGCAAAGCTTGCTTGCATGTGATATCAATGAGATTGTTCTACAATGGGTGAGCTCTGTCGGGCCCCCTTTCTTTGGGGTGTTTACAAATATAGGGGATGTGTAGGCAATGCTGTACATCCCTGAAAAATAATAAGGAAACTGTGAAACCCGGAAAACATTATGCTCGGCAAATTGAGTCAATCTCATCAAGATGAATACTGTATGAGACCGCTACTGGGGAAAAAAAGAATTAAGAAAAGAAAAAGTCTTCACATCAAAAGAAGCAGACTTTGAAGGTTATGTATGGGAAGGTTGAGGTGGGGGCAGGCAACAAGTATGTTTAGAAAAAGAGAAAGGTCTAGAGGGAGCTGACATGGGAGGGAGGGAGAGTGGGAGGCACTTGGGCTCCCACATAGCAATGGCAGAGCAGCTGCAGGGCTAAGCAAAGATGCGGGGCGCTTCTCAGCAAATAACTTTGCCCAGCGTGGAGTAAAGGACAACATACATGTCCATTGTATGTTGTTAGTTGCTGCTACTAAGAGCTGTGTGCCCAGCGGGCAGTGGTGGGCAGGGGCAGGGGTATGGGAGTGGCCTGGCAGAGCTGAGACAGCGGGCAGTTCCATCAGTGCTTGTTGCTTGACCTTGATGAACGGGGGGTCCTAGTGAGCCCACGAAGCAGGAGATCAGCTTGTGATTTCTCCAAGTCTGTCCCAGCCTCCAGGGAGGCTAGTAGAGGGGAGTGGCTGGGACCACCTTCCTCGGTGGCAGACAGGCCTGGTTTGAATCTTGGCTCTGCTCTTAACTGGGAAATACGTTTATTATAGGAACTTATCTATGGTTACACGCTGGGCTGTTAACCACAAGGTCTGAAGTTTGAAACCACCAACCACACCATGGGAGCAAGATGAGGCTCTCTACCCCGGTAAAGAGTTGCCGTCTCGGAAGCCCACAGGGACAGTTCTCCTCTAGCCCGTGGGGTCGCTGTGAGTCTGACTGGACACTGGTGGGTTGGGTTGTATTGTGTTCAGGTATTTATTCATAACCAGTAAATAGTAATTCGTGATTCCTGGCTGCACATAAAGAGACTTCTTATTTACATACATGTCCATTGCATGTTGTCAGTTGCTGCTACTGAGACTGCATGACACCCACATGCCTACTGACCCCGGGCACCACCCCCAGGTTGGTTGCAGACTAGACTGTTGTAATGGTCTGATCTTAGGAAGTGGTTGGCCAGACTTTTCTTCCTGCTCTGTCTTCTTAGGCTGGAAGTTCTGCTGACACCAGTCCCGCCCCGCTGTCCCACTTTAATTGGTGGCTGCACACGGGGTGCCCAGGCCAAGAATCAAACCTTGGCCTCCTGCATGGAAGACAAAGAAGGTGACCCAAGAGCCTGCAGGCTGGCATAGCACCTCTGAGTAGCCGGGCTGCTTCCTGAGAACCGCCCAGAGCTAGCACCCAAAGAGTCCCCTGAAGATTTGGTGGAGGGAACCTGGAGCTGAAAGTCAGGCATTTGGGTGGGGTCACCCTCTGAGCTCACTGTCACCCACTGGCCCAGCTGTAGGCAATGAATGCCTGGGCATCGGACAGCAACTCAGGGTCCCAGGTCAGCACCGCTGACCCTCTTCCTGCCCCATGCCCCACAGACACTCTCCTGCTGGGACATCCATGGACCTGGTGGGTCTGGAGCTCGCCTCTGACCCTGGTGACCTCTAGCACCCACTTTTTGCTCCCACAGAATCCCTACAGCCTGAAGAACAGTCCCAAGGACCCCATGGGTCACGTCAGGGCCCATCGCATGGAGGGGAGCCTGAGCCTCGACAGGCTGGGGCCCCGGGGCTTCTCTTTGTCCCTGTGCTGACCGTTCTCCCACCCTTAGAACGCCCAGCTCTGCAGCAGCCGGGGAAGCCGGGGGCCCTTGATGGTAATAGCTGTAACTGCGGCCAATTTTCCGTAATTGGTGGCATTTGCCAGGGAATGTGCGCCCGTCGCACTGCTCCTCAGAGCCGCCTTTGATCTTCCCCAGGCTCCACGGGACACAGAACGCCCTTGTCTCCCTCAATTACCCCAAGGGGCAGTGTGGCCTTGACCTTGCCACCAAACAGCCTCAGCATGCGAGGGGGCGTAGCAACGGGGGGAGGAGACTGGGTAGGGCACCAGGGGGCCTCCAGACCTGTTCCTGGGGCTCAGCATTGGGGTTCCAGAGGGGAGGGCTGGGGGACCAAAAGCCCCCAACCATGGAGTGGACTCGGAACATTGTCAGCGAATAGTAAGTCAACAGGACCTGATTCGGAGAACCTCCTCCGTGCCCATATCCTCTCTTCTCTCTGATCCTCTCAGCAACAACTTGGCAAGGGCCTCGGTCTGTCCCCCAGCAGGGGACTGAGGCCCAGAGGTGGTCATATAGCAGAGGGGGGCAGTGGGAGGGCGAGCATGCCATGGCCAGGGAGAGGTTCTGCGCCAAGTGTGCTTGGCCTTCCTAGCCTGCACAGCTGCCTGGGTCTGGGGGCGAGATCCCCACACCAGCTATCAGCCGGGGCCCAAACCCGGAGAACAAGGCTTGGTTCAGATCCATCACTTCAGACAGCTCCTCATCCAGAACTGGGCACATGTGCGGGTTCATCTTAAGACTGGCAGTCCCTGGGGTCAGCGCACGGTGCCTAGTGGACATCGGCTTAAATGATGACGAGAGCCAGGTGAGTGGTGGGGGGGGAAGGGGCTGGTGGCAGTGGGTAGGTGTGGGGGACGACCTCTCCCAGGACTGGTTTAATGGCTCAACACATCAGGAACTTAACATCCCCGCCATCCCCGCCCTGGTGGCTCTCACATGCTGGAATCATCGCATCGAGTGTGGACCTAGAATCCTGACAAACAACACTGCATTCTGAAGACGGGTCTTGATGTCAGCTCACAGGTACTCTTACCACCAGGCTGCAGCTAAAACATGAGAAAACCGTGATGCCATTGGCAGTTATCAAAACACCGCAGCCTCGGGAACAACAGCCCGTGCCGGGAGTGTGTGCAGGCAAAGCCAGTGAGTGGAGGCATCACTGAGACTGGGTCTAACATGAGGGCTTTGTCGTCGTCATTTCTAGGTGCCGACCCACGGGGACTCTGGGTGCAACGGAACAAAACTCGGCACCATCCTCACAACTGCTCATGTCCTCAAGCCCATTGTTACAGCCGCGGTGTCCATCCATCTCGCTGAGAACCTTCCTCCTTTCCCCTGCCCCTCCACCTTCCCAAGCGTGATGTCCTTCTCCAGGGACTGGTCTCTCCTGACAGCACGTCAGAATGTACCATCTCTCCAATATGACAATATGCCCAAAGTATGCAAGGTGAGCATTTTAGAAGGTTCTAAAGGGAATTAGCACAGAGTTTTAGCCTTATAGGGATATTGATACGGTGGCTCAGCCCCATAGAGGGATATTGATACACATGACTGAAATATGAGCAATGTGCTTGTCATTTTAACTAGATACAGGAATATTTTCCAAAAAAATGATCTCTGCTGACAGTGCAAAAGTATGTGGTAGGTGGTCATTCTGATGCCATCCCTGTGATGGTTAGAGTTTATGTCAACTAGACATACCGGGGTGAAAGCAAGGGTGGAGCCCACCTATCAATCAGGTGAGCGCCTGACGAATCCTTGAGGGGGGTGGCCTTTTGTAGAAGAGAGAGATCCCGAGCAAAGCTGGGCTCTTGTTCCTTCACCTGCTGCCTGGTCTGGACCCTGAGTCTGGCTCACCTGCCACCTGCTGTGTCGTCTGAAGACCCCAGGAGCTGTCAATGGACTGCCCATCTTGGATTCATTCAGCTGACCTCGGATTCACTTCCCTCTGCACCCACCAGCCTGAGGCCCTCCTGCTTGGTCATCCTGCCTCCTGTTCAGCAATCCCTGCAGCTACAGGAGTCAGAAACCAGCTGACCTCTGACCCACACGTCTGAACCGAACTAGATTCACCCGCTTCTACGACTGTGTGCGCCGTTTGCTATCAATCTCTTTGTATCGACTTGCTCCTACAAGTGTCACTGGTTTCAGTTCTCCAGAATCCAGCCTCACACACCCGCCCCCTCTGATAGTGTCACCCAGGAAGCCTGCAGCACCTCCAGACGTGTGGTGACAACACAGTGTCTCTCACAGGCCAGGGTTGGAGTGCCTGAAAAGCGGCTCACTCAGCCTAGCCCTGCCGGTGGGGGTGGGAGGGGGGCGGGTTGAGATGCCACAACAGCTGTGATGATGGGTTTAGATGCTCCCAACTGCAAAGGGGGCAGAGATGGAAAGCTACCACCTGTGGACATGGCTGGCTTGGTACTCACCCTGCTCTATGGGATGGTGGGGTATTAAGGCCACTCTCAGAGGATTAGGAGTGGGACACTCTTAGGTCAGGTGTCCTGGTCACGTGGTGGGTGAGTGAGTTATGTGAAAGCTGAGAATTTATCTAACCCTGAAAATTGCTCTTTGCCCCCAACCACATGCTTTTTGGGGGCTGGCCAAAGGTGACTTAACCAGCGAGGTTAACCCAATAAGCAAGGTAATCACAGGCTTACTGTGCATACTCACTGGCTAGGGTGAACAATTTCACGTTTTTAGCCACTCTCTTCTTGCTCGTGTGGCTGCCACAGCAATTTCCACGAAGCAAAGCCACTTGTCAACGTCCTGGCCACTGACCGGGAGGGAGGGCCCAGTATGCTAGGTGAGCATAGACTGGGTTGTGCTTACTTACTCGCCTAGAGCGAACAGTTCGACGTGGGTTTCACCACCTCTTGGGTGTGGCCAAAAACCATGTGAACTTGTTCACTACAGATTAGTCAGTAAACCTGTGCCTACCTTGGTCATGGGTACGACTACCAACCAGGCGGGTGGTCTCTTTGCTCTCTCAGTGCACTACCAGTGGAGTCATGCCAACTGTGAGACCCTGTAGTACTGGGTAGATCCGCCCCCGTGGGTTTCCAAGATCCTAACTCTCTATGGGAGCAGTAAGCCTCATCTTTCTCTGGAGGAGACGCTGGGGGTTTTGAACTGCTGACTTTATAGAAGTTAGCAACCCAACTGGTAACCCCTATGCCTCCCGGGCTCCTTGTTTATCCTCACAGCCAGTCCACTTTCTGGAAGGAAACAGAACCGCTGAGAAGCTAAGTGGGCACTGCAGGATTCAACTCAAGTCTGGGGAGCCCTGGAGCCAAAGCAGGCACCCTGGTGGCACAGTGGGTTAAATGACAGGCTGCTAATGCCAAGATGGAAAGTTCTAATCCACCTGCTGCTCCATGGGAGAAAGACGAGGCTGGCTGTCTGCTCCTGTAGAGATGCACCATCTCAGAAACCCGAAGGAGCAGTTCTACTGAGTCAGAACCGCCCCGGTGGCAGTGGGTCTGGTTCTGGTTTGGGTCTGGAGCCAGAGTCTGAGCAGACTCCTGTGGGACTGTGCTCTTTGGGAGCCCCTCTGTGAGTTCTCTGCCCCGGGGCCCCGGGTGGCTCTGCTCCCCTTCGCAAGGAGTGCTTCCTGGACCCACTGGATGGTGGTTGCTGTCGGGAGTGAGCAAGGTGCCGGACATGGATGCACACACCCCTTCTGGAAAAGTCTTAGGGTGTAATTTGTGCTTTCCTTAAAAAGTAACGGTTCTGGGGGCAGAGGACATGTGAAATCAAAGGGAAATTACCAGCAAGACTTAGCCAAATCTCTGTTTCCAGATGCTTGTCAGCCTCCTCAGGAAACTTACTCTCCTGACAAGGTGGGGCCGCCAGAAACCCTTCTCTGCTGGGGAGCGTCCTGGCCAAGAGTTAGTGGACAGCCTCTCCTTACCCAGGACCCCGGCTGCCTCGAGCAATTGACCCATCACTACCCATTAGGAGAGACATCCATCTAATGGGGGGTGTTGCCCATCTGCCCATCCGCCCTCCCTGGAAGAGGTCGCCCTTTCCCAGAATGCCAGCATTCCACTCACCCCCAGATTCAGTTCTGGAGTAGTGGGCCTGGTGGGGGAGAGCCCATCTTTTCTATTGGCTAAGGGGCTGACTCCTGTCATTCCCCATGACCGGAGTCCTCTTGATAAAGCTATAACAATATATAAAATTAAAAGGCCATTCATTGGTATGGGGCTGTGAATGGGCATTGGGTTGCTGCTTTTTCTTGTTCTCAGGTCTACCATGTGGCTCAGGGGACTATGGAAATTTCTTTCCCAAGTGCACACTGCCCCTTGTGAGGCTGCCTGGCTCCAACTCTGGGCCCATTTGGGTGCAATGCAAATGGCAAGTTGTAGATGCAAAAGGAAGGAGGACATTTGCATGGATGCCCATCGCCATCTCGACACTCTCTCTCCAAGGCTCTCACCAAGGACTTGTCAAGGTCGCTGGTGGGGAGGGCATGGGCTGAGGGTGAGGGCCCTGGAGTTGTCGGGTACCATTGGTGGCTAAGCATCTTCGAGGTCATTCTGACTCATGGTGACTCTGTCCAACAGAAAGCAACACTGTGCCATCTTCCCAACCGTTGACCAGAGGGAGTTCGTCCTTACGGTTCTACGTCAGTCCATCTCATGGAGGGACCTCTTCTTTTCACTGCCCTCTACCCAGCATGGTGTCCTTCTCCAGGGACTGGCCCTGCCTGATCACATGTCCAAAGAATGTGAGTCAGAGTCTTGCCATCCTCGATTCTCAAAAGTACTTCTTCCGAGATTCATTTGCTCGTCCTTCTGGAAGTCCAGTGAACACCGGGGATTCTTCCCCACCGCCGTCACGCAGAGGCATCCAGTCTTCTCCAGCGTTTGCATGCCGGTGAGGTGACTACAAATCCCACGGCGGACCCGAGGGCTCAAAGTGACATCTTTGACGTCAACACTGGAAAGAGGTCTTTTCCGGCAGATTTATCCAGTGCAATGTCCTTTGGTTTCTTAACCGCTGCTTCCATGGGAATGGAGGGCAGGTCTACAGTGGGATAACGCTCTCGATGGCAGTCTTTTCTGTTTGTCACGATGTTGTGCATCGATCCCGTTGTCGTTGAGGTGTCTGCATAGGAGGGCTTTGTCCTTGGTCAGTAAGTACTTCAAGTCCTCTTTGCTGTCGGCACGCGAGATGTTATCATCTGTACACAGCAAGCCGGTTGTTAACGAGCCTTCCTCCAGTCCTAAAGCCACATCCTTCTCCATCTAGCCCAGGTTCTCAGATTGTTCACTCAGCACAGACATTGAGTCAGTAGGGTGAGAGGGTACAATTCTAGACTCTTGCTTTCTGATGGTCACACCAGGGTGCAGCTGCCTTAGCTGGCAAGGCTCACTTCCTGTGAGACATTCCTAAGGAGAAGCCACATGGACCTACCTTGATGCAGCCTCGGGTGCTGGAGCAGCCGTGTGGAGACCCCTGCCAGCGCTGAGATGCTTACATGTTCACTGATTCGGCTTTCCTCCTGCAGTCGGCATCATTGCGTGTGTTTTGTGAGATGGAGGAGGACTTTGTGGATTGGTGTTGGACATATGGGCTAATGTTGGA
>NW_022103915.1:9272459-9281904 GCF_000313985.2 Echinops telfairi
TGTGTATAAACCTCTTATATATACACATTTCTATGGATTTGTTTCCGTAGTTTACCCAGATTAACACAGTGAGTCTGAAGAGGGATTTATGGACTAGTATCGGACTTACGGACTTGATCTGCACTGGGCTGGGATGTTTCCCGGATATATATAATTACTTCTTGATGTAAAGCTCTCTCTTACACATATATGAGGGACACTGAATTTGTTTCTCTAGTGAACTCAGCCTAACACACAGGAAACAGGTGGGAGAGTCTATGGGAGAGAAGCACGATGCTAGTGGGGGTGGCAACAAGGGGGTGATGTCTGGTGAGCGATTGCTGCAAAACAAAACAGAATGGCTCCAAACAGCAAATGTAGTCTCCCTCATGACTATTGGGGTTTTAAGGTGACCAGATTTTAACATTGGGAAAGCGGGACAAAAGCGGGACACCATTGATAAAACTCATATCCTGGTGAAATAGCCACATGGCAGGCAAAAACCGTATACCCTAGCTTGTCATGCATTCTTTCCAAAAATCGGGACTTTTTTAAAATGCTGCAGGACGCAGGATAAATTGTTAAAAATCAGAACTGTCCTGCCAAAAGCGGGACGTCTGGTCACCTTAGGTGAGCTGGCCAGCAACAAAGGTCTTGCTTGAGGTCCCTCGGATGTGTGGCAGGGGGAGAGCTGACATTCTCAGAAGTTTCAACAGGGCTAAAGATGAGCTTTTGTCCAAGATAGCCTTGTGAGTCACGTGCCTGATGCCTGGGCTGGGTTGATGGGAGCAGCTAAGGCTGATGGGAAATGTCTCTGTCTCTTCACGTGCGGCTCATTCTTCCTCACAGCATGGAGGTCTCTGACTAAGTGGCAGCTGGCGTCTCCCACAGCAAATGTCCTGAGAGAGCCGGGCAGAAGATTCCAGACTTCTTGTGACTCAACCTCAGAAGGTCCAGATCAGTGGTTCTCAACCTTCCTAGTGCCACGAACCTCTAATACAGTTCCTCATGTGGTGGTGACCCCCTAAACGTAAATTCATTTTCATTGCTACTTCATCACTGTAATTTTGGGGTCCCAACCCACAGGTTGAGAACCGCTGGTCCTGAACATCATTCTGACCACATCATTCTCTTGCTCCAGCGAGTCATTCAGGCCAGCCCTGATTCAAGTGAGGGGAATTAGACTCCACCTCTTCATGCGGGGAGCAACGCACGTGTTCTGGGAAGAAAGGGTGATGGCTGCCATCTTTGGACACTAGCTACCAAAAATGGATTTGGGAGATCCCATGAGCCACAACAGCAGGACTCGTGGCTAGCCCTCTGAACACTTAGGGTGAAGGCCCGTGCCCCTCCTCCTTGGGGACCCGCCTGTGAAAATCCATCCGACCCGCTGGAAGCAATTTTCCCAGACAGGTCACACAGATGGGCCGCCGTTTCGGATAGCTCACAGATCGGGGTATCTGCCCTCTGGAGTGGCTATGCCTCTTGGGCTTTCCCACAGACGTAAGCAATGGCCCTGTAGAGGGCAACGGACAGTTATCTTTATTCCTGAACCAGCCTGGAACACACGCCTCGGGGGTCCAGTCGCTACAAGGCCAATCCTTGACCTAATGCTTTTCCAGTGCCTCAGTCACTCAGACTGTTCTGCTCAGTCCCCGGGACCCCTTCACAGAGGTCAAAGGCTACAAGAGACGTCGTCTCTGCGAATGGCTGGGGTCCAGGCCCTTCCCTGCTCACTGACAGCCGTGCAATCTTGGGTACGCTCCAGAACCTCTTGGCACCTCTGTCTCATCAGCCGAACCAGCGGGACACTAGGACCTCCCCCAGAGGCTCCTGGGAGAATCCACAGGGTAATACACACCCAGCATGCAACACAGAATGTCCAGGACATGCGTGTGCCCAGCAGACAAGCTGGTGGTGGTTATGGGTGCCAACGTTGATTTGGCTTCCCAGAGACCTCACCAGAGACAGAAGACCTGGCCCACAGGGTTCCCAGGGTGGATCACTAGGCCCATCTCTCAGTAAGTGTTGGAGCACTTCATCTGTGCCCCACCCGGGCCCACGGTAGTTGATGTGTTGAGGCTGAGCACCTCCGTGTGTGTGTGTGTGTGTGTGTGTGTGTGTGTGTGTGTGTGTCCCAGCCATCTGACTGATGATAATAAGCCCTGGCTTTTGAACCTCCCTTTCTCAGGAGAACCAGTCACCCCATTGGCTCTTGATTCCAAACGTTCAGAATGCTTCGGGTGGGACATCTTTTTCTGCAGTGCGGCTGCACACACTTCACGGAGCATCCTCGCCCCTCACTTTGTCGCCAACACCTCATAGGCAGAGTCCGGGTCGTCTATGTTCCTGCAAGACGCGTACGTGCCCGAATGAGGGCTCTGATGTTGGGAAAAATAACGATCGGAGCCTCTCCGGGGAAGCGGCCTTTGACTGTTCAATCCTGGAAGAAGCGAGGGTTTTATTTCTGGAAATTGGGGCATCCGGTGCTGTCTCCTGAGAGGAACGTTTTAGTGGGAGGTTCCCCCCCCCCCTCTTAATCACCCATCAACACCTCCACACACCAAACATAATCCAATACAAAGTCCTCAATTCTGACGGCAGCCGAGTCAATTCTGACAGAGTAGGCCTGCTCGGTGGGTTTTGTGGATTGTAAGTGTTTATAGGAGCCGAAAGCATCTTTCTCCCTCAGAGGTGCTGGTGGTTTCGAACTGCTGAACTGTCGGCTAGCAGCTCTCATGTCAACTAGCGCGCCATCTGAGCTCCTGAATCAGATCCAGGATCGTTCCCCTCCGAGGGAATCTCCCACCTCAGGGGAAGGCTTTCCTCCACAGGCAGTGAACTTGGCCCCATAGAAATACTCCGAGTCTTGCTGAAGCCTGGTCTCCCTTCTCTGTGTGTGTCTCCTCTGGTGATCCCACCAGCAGGGGATTCCAGGCCCCACTGGACCCAAGAGGCCACCGAGGCTTAGAACTGGTGCCGCTTGTGAGAAGCTGAAGCAAGATGAGGACTGAGCTGTCAGCCCACCCCCTCCCCTCCTCGGCCCCTCTGCTGGAGCGGGGACCTCTCCCACGTCTCAGTGTCTCTCCCTGCCACTAGGACTGTCAGTTGTCCCACGGGATTTCCAGAGGCAGGTGGCCACAGATGGGGAGCGTTCAGCAGGAAACACACAAAGGAGGCCCTGACCCTCTGGGGAGCCCGTGGTTCTCAGGGTTACTGCTTGGCGTCTGGAACGGAGCTCACCCCAGGAGCTCACCCCAGCGGCTCGGTGTTCAGCCAAACAAGACGGGTCTGTGAGGGAACAGGGCGTGGGTGAGGGACGAGCACCTTAGGCTCATCAAGCACTGGAGATCCATCAAGGGAGCAGCAGGTACCTAAGGACAGAGCTCAGAAGGGTCAGGCGAGAGGGAGCGATGAAATCCGGAAGTTCAGGGAGGACGTGGAAGAAGAAGCAGTACATTGGGGGAGTTCAAGGTCCCTGCGATGGAGCAAGATGCGAGTGGCCTATGGAACATACAACGATACTCTGCTCAGTAAACCGTCCCCCAAGTCGCCGTAAACACAAACTCCCTGCCATCACGTCGATGCGGCTCCTAGAGCCCCCGCAGGAAAGGGTCCAACTGGTCCCTGCTGTGGGTTTCCGAAACTGTCACTCTTCACGGGAGTAGAAAGCCCCATCTCCCTCCCAAGGAGCAGCTGATGGTTTCAAGCTGCCGACCTTGTGGTTAGCAGCCCCCCGACCCACAGTCATGACGCCACCAGGGCTCTTTGAAGTCACAATAAAAAGTTGGAAAAGCAAGAAAACAAACGGAGAGACTGCTTGGTGATATCTCAATGTCATTTGTCTCTCCGGGCACCGGAGGCTGGCGTTTGGATGGTCGCATTCTCCCCTCCCTCTCCCCCACAAGGATGTTCATGCTTGATGCCCGGCTAATGCACGTCCCATGTCACTACCACCCATCCATCCCGGGAGGCTGGCGCATCGCTGTGGTGCTCGGCAGGTTGCAACAAGTGGAAGTGCCAGAGGCAGAGGCCGTAGAAGGAAGGCTTGTCTCACCAACTTCGGGGCACCAGTCCACGGACATTCTCTGGGAACCGATAGGATGACCCACCACCAACCCTAGGAAAGGAGCAGACGGGGCATTGTTTGCTCTTCTGAGAGTCGGGGGCCAACGCAACGAGGGTGGGCGCCAGCAATGGTGTGGGGGTGCAGCGGACATTTATTGAGCGTGTACTATGCGATGAGCGTGGGGTTGGGCTCTGGGGAGGCCCTCGGCCCTGCTTCTGGAACAGGTGTTCAGTAAAGTGGATGTGGCGGCGGAGCAGAAGTTCTGGGGGCAGAAACAGACAGGTGGGGCTCAGAAGGCATCGCTCAAACAGCGGGCGACTGTGTCTCTCCAAGATCCAGTTCTCACCTCATCCCATCTCACCTTCATCCCCAGACCAGCAGGATCTCCTCCGCCCTGCCACCCCCTCACCAGGGATCTCTTCTGCACACCTCAACCAGGGGCAAACCCTCTGAGTCTCTGCCCCTACTACAAGGTCCACCCACCTGGGCCAGCCCACACCACAGAGAGCTAGGCCCCCGCTCACAGGCAGGACCTAGGGCTTGTCCCCTGTCAGACGCCAAGGCCAGGCCATGGTGGCATCTAGTCAGGGTGGCATTGCTGAATGAATCGAGGCAACTGGGGTTCCCCGTGCCTCAGTGCAGCCTTGTGACATCATAATGCAGCCTTCCTGCCCAGGAGAGGCTTGTGGTTGGAGTCCCCACCACTGAGAGCTGCTCTAGCCTCTTACAAGAATAAACAACACACACTGGCTTGGAGCAGATTCCAACTCAGGGGGATCCCATGGACGTCCAAGTAAAACCTTGCTTTGTTGAGTTTTAGGTGGTAGTTTTTTTTTTTTGAAGTATGCAGCCTGGTCTTTTCCCCAAGGCACCTCTGGATAGATTTGAACCCCTAGCAGTTGAAGGGCATTACTGTTTGCATTACCCAGGGACTCGCTAACTCTCCAGAAAACCCCAAACTCCTTGTCATTGAGGTGATGCCCATTCAGAGCCCCCCTATAGGACAGGGCAGAACTGCCTCTCCCAGTTTCCGAGACTGTCACTTTTAATGGGAGTAGAAAGCCTCATCTCTCTCCCCTGGAGCAGCAGGTGGTTTCAAACTGCTGCCCTTGCAGTTAGCAGCCCAACGTGTAACCACTAAGCCACCAGGGCTCCTCTTGATAAGCTCGTAAGCTGGGCCGAGTTTGAAATGTGTCATGGCTTTTATACGCTGACGAGCACTGTGACTTTAAGGATGTGAAGATGGTTTGATGTTACGTAACAATAGACAACAGATAAGCATGCAGGACTTCAAATATTGACTGACCTGGAGCATATGTCTGTGACACAGAGGTAGGTAGCTTTGGCCTCCCTCTGTGGGCTTGGACAGGTGACCACATGACTTAAGCCCCACCTAACACTGGTCCCTACCTTGCTGGCTCATGAGGGCCCTGAGGCCCAGGTGACCACTATGGATGGCTTCAGTCACAATGAGAGCCATTTGCACATAGGGGTCCCAGCAGCCCAGAGAGGAGGATACCACCCAAAGCCCCCATCACAGTCCTCTCCTGGAAGTGCCTGGGGTTGGGGGCGGGGCACAGTAGGCCATCTCTGTTCTGCCCCAAAACGAGTTTGAGATGCGCGGATGTAAGCCCTACTGTGTCCACCAACCACACTCTCCGTTCCAGGGCATCAGGCCCTTAAGCAGGGCGCAGCCCCACCCCTGGCTGATGTTTTCCAGACCTGACATGGGAAGGGGTGGGGAGACAACATGGCCTCCGGAGTTTGGATTGGGAATTCATGGACACCAGGACAGAAGCCCAGAACAACACCCTGACTCCCTGCCATCGAGGGGATGCAGACTCAGAGCGACCCTATAGGACAGGACAGAACTGGCCCCTGTGGGTTTCTGAGACAGTGACTCTTTACAGGAGTAGAAAGCTCCCATCTTTCAGAAGCCAGCCTTAACCAACAGCAAAGATTCTAGCAGAGTTGGGACATCCAAGAAAAACCAGTCTCCGGAAACTACCCGGGAAGCCAGACCTTCAGGCAGGGCACTCCTTGGCCTTGGAGCGTGCCAAAGAAAAAGGGGGCTGTTAATGCCCTTTGGAGGTCACCCGAGCCCCACTTGCAGCTGGACCTCCAGCCCTGGGGGGCCGTTCACACGGAGCTTCTCGCCTGCTGCCTGGCAGCACGTGCCTGCCCCTTGCAAACGCTTCTTGACTCGCTTCCCAGAAGTGTACTTGGGCCCAGGGCACAGGAGTCAACTGCTTGTCCATGTGGCCCCCGTTTCCTGCGTGCAGGCCGACAATGAGAACCATTCATGCGCCCAGGCTTTCAATACCGAAACCCTTCTCTGTGCCAGGCAGTGTGCTCGGAGCTGGCAGAGCAAGATGGGGAAGACACAGCCTTTGTCCTCAGGGCTGCCAGGGTTTCTTGGTGGTGGTGGTGCTGCAAGGGGTGGGGGGGGGGTGTTCACCGAGTAAACAATTCTAATGTGATGTGGATGCAGTTAAGCTAACAGGGCTTCTGGGAGAGTGTGCGGTGACCCTAAATACGATGGGACCCTGTGCTGGCCCTTAGGGCTGATGGTGAAGGCTTGCTTGGGTGGACACGAGAGAGCTGAATTAAGCCAGAGGATGGTGACGTGCAGGACACAGATGAGGGGGAGAGTGTTTCAAAGGAAATAAAATGAGCAGAATCCTGGGGATGACCTCAGGGTAGCTGGGACCTGCAGCCGCCTGGTCTCACTGGGCTGGAAAACCAAAGCAGGACGGATGGGCGAGGAGCTGGCCCAGGGGCTTGTCACTGAGGACTCTGTGTGCCGCCTGGACACTGGAGCAGGGGACCCACTGGACACATCAGTGCAGTCGCTATTCAGGTCCCATGTGAGGCCGGTCTCACACTTAACACTGGTGCAGGCTCCAAGTCCCTGTGACAACCACTGAAAATTCTCTCCAGCCTGGTACAAAAGATAGACGTTCTCGGCTGGGGGTGTTCAAGGGCTGGTACCCGGTTGGCACTTGGCACTTACTCAGTGCTGATGACAGGGTTCACTGCCAGGGAGTCAGCCCTGGAGTGCACAGCCTTCTCTGCCAAGGCTGCCCGGTGTGAACACTGGCCCATGCCCACAGCCACCAGCACACATCCACTCTGGAAAGATAACCTCTTTTCGGCCCCATCTCCCCCAACAGCAATTACTGAAGCCCCACTGAAGGGTAACATCAGGGAGCTGGCTGGCAGATGGGGCAGCATGAGGTGACACTTGGAGACTACCAGCCTGGCTCTGCTGAACACAGACAGGGACAGGAGGTTCCCTGTAATTGACGCAGCCTGGCCCTAGGCCTCCAGTGAGGCTGAGGCGCGTCAACCCTGGAACCTGGGCACACCCACCCAGGAAGCCCTCGGGCACCCAGGGCCTGAGCACGACTCCAGTAACCTACTCATGAACCCATGAGTCCAAGGGCATTCCTGGGAGAGCTGAGGGGGCAGGGTGCATCCACGTTTTCTGGCTGGCTGCACACGGGCTCATGGTGGGGCACCAGGGAGAAAGAACGTGCTGCTCTAGCCGCACCCACAGACTGCCTGCGCCATGGAAAGGCTGGTGGACACAACCTCCTCCTGGCTGGCCCCTGGGGTCTGCCGAGAGCAGTGCACAGGAAAACATCCCACTTGGCGCCATTCAGCCCTGCATGATGGTCCCTTCTGTGGGGGGCTCCTGATGAGTCCCCTTCAGTGTCAGTCCTCAGGCACCTCCTGAGAGGCACCCACCGCACCCCTTGGCTTCTACCAGGCGACCTCGTGTGTGTCAGAGTAGAATTCTGCTCCATCAGCGTTTTCGATGGCTGATTATTTTTCCAACATGAGATTGCCAGGCCTTTATTCCAAGGTACCTTGGCTGGACTAGAACTTCCAGCCTTTCAATTGATAGCTGAGCTCTCTCTCTCTCTCTCTCTCTGAGCTCTCTCTATCTCTCTCTCTCTCTGTTTGCACCCCCTACCCACCCAGTTACCCCAAATAAACTTTTGCTTCTTAGAACTCAGTTGATCTGTAACCATTGGGTTTCCTTATTTACCAGCTAAGCACCTTCAGGTCCACAAGGAGGTGGTGGCCTGGGGCGGTCTCACTCTTCCTCCCCCCTCCCTCAAAGACACCAGGTGTGTGCACCCTCCCCAACCTCACCGCCATCAAGTTCCAACTCACAGCAATCCCTAGGTAGGGTTTCTGTTTTATTTTACTTACAAAGTTGTGTATCTTTTATTTCATTTCATTTTCCCCCAAAACCTTTTTATTGGGAGCTAATACAGATATCATATCGTCCCATAGTTCAATCACATCAAGCAGTATTGTCCAATTATTACCACAATTAGCTTCAAAACATCCTCTTCCTTCTGGATCTCCTTGACATCAGCCCCCTTTTGCTTGCTCCACCCTCCTAGACCCCTCAAGAAACCCTGACTCTACATGCTGTCTAGGTCCCCCAATCCTGAGTTTCATATACAGAACAACAGAAAAACATGTAATAAAATTTCAAGAGGCTCACCCCCAATGACAAAGTATATCTGAGATAAACCCCCAGATGTACAAAACTTCCCCCACCCCACCCCCGCAAAACCAACCCACTCACAGAAAATGTTCAGAACCAGAGAAGGCCCAATGTCCATCTGAGGGGGATCAACCGACAAGGTTTTAAATTCTTACTGGAACAAACCACCTCCTCTTTCTCCAGAGGAGCTGGCTGGTGAGCTTGAACCACTGACCTTGCCCTTAGCAGTCCAACGTATGGGCCGCCGGGTTCCCTTCTGTGCACATGCTTGGGTCCCACAAATACCTGCTAGAGCAGTGGTGGGGAGCCCACGGGGCTCCCAGTTTCAGTATCAGGAACCGGCCACACTGCACAGCAGGCCCAAAGGTGTAAAGGGACTGGCAAGCCCAGCCCCGCTTCCTTCTGAAATGTTCCTGGGGGCTGGGACCTGTACTCTTCGTTCATTCTCCCGCCGCGCGCAAATTCCGCCATTTCTCCCCACTCTGGGCCCCGGCAGTTTTCTCCGTGTAAAACGGATAAAGGACTCTCTGCTGGGTCTGAATTCTGCGCCCCCAAAACAAGCTAAGATCCAGACAGGCTCTCAACTTGAGATGCGGGGCCAGCGAGGGCAGACCAGGCGCCAGAAAGGCCCATTCCGGGCTCCCGGAGGAAGGGCCACTTGGGTCACATTTCTGGGGTCCCCACGCAAAAGATTCCTAGCACTGAAACCAGGGAAGGAGGTCCTTTGCCCAGGGCCCCCCCACTTCTGAGACAAAAGAGAGAATCCCCTAACCCTGACTCCACTCTGACACTCCCCAAGCCAGGTCCTTGCAGCTCCCAAGGTGCCCCCCGCCACGGACAGGGGGCACGGCGTGGGACCCTGCCCTCTGCGG
>NW_022103915.1:9282602-9300980 GCF_000313985.2 Echinops telfairi
GGGTCAGCCCCCCGCCGCCCCCGTGCAGTTTCGTTCGGGGCATGTCTCCCACCCACGGGCCCCTCCGGCCGCCGCGGGGAGTTCGGAGAAGTTCCGCGTGTGGGCTCTCGGGGGTGGAGGGGGCCGGTGGCGGTGGCCCGGGCCAGGGAGGGTGGAGAGTGGCGCTTGGAGTGGCAGGGTGTGTAAGCACACTTCCTGGGGCACCTTTGAGAGGGAGACACCGCCACCCACCTCCACCTCCACAGTCACCGCCACCTCTACCGCTGGGGTCCTAAGGGGGACTGCACCGTGAAGGATGGTCAGGGGAGGGGGCCCGGGAGCTCAACTTGGCTGGGCGGTCCTTGAGGACCCCAGGCATGCCACTTTCTTCAGGGTGCTGCCCTCCTGCCCCTGGTTGGCAGGGGTGGGCACTGGAACTGGGTGGGAGCTGGAGGGGTGCCAGACCCCTCACCCCCTCATCTGACCAGCATTTGGCTCTCAGACCTCAGGGTCCACCTTAGATTGAAACAAAGTGGTGTGTGTGTGTGTGTGTGTGTGTGTGTGAGAGAGAGAGAGAGAGAGAGAGAGAGAGAGCTCTAGAGGTGGCTGTACCAACAGAGGAAGCGTGTGTGTACCTTTCAAGTGTTTGTTCACAGTGAACATTTAGAAAGCCCCAAGTATTGAAAGGGGGCAAAAGTCACCCACTGTCACCCACCCCTCCCCCATCCTGCCCTATCTCCCATTGTTGAGGTCATCTCCAGCCACCTTTGAGTTTCACAGTTCAGTTCCTGGTCTCTCTTCCCCCACCTGTGCAGGTCCTTTCCTTAGGCCTTTACCTGAGAGAGTCTAGGTTTGGGGCGAGCTGCAGACACCTGGGTAGCCCGAGAAGAGAGGGGCTGTGGCTGCAGGTGTCCCCGCCCCCAACAGGTGCAGTGATGCCAGGGCCTGAGGGCAGGAAGGCCCAGTGCAGGCCAGGGGCAGACCCAGAAGTGAAGTTCAAACAGTACACTGGATCGACTACTTCCTGGGCTCCCACGTGGGCCTGCTCCGCCCCTAGGTTGGGCAAGGACAGTGTGACAGAGGTGATTTGGAGCCCGGGAAGGGGGCCGAGTGCAGTGGACGAGCCTTTGGGTGCTTCTGATGGCCTCTGGCTGGAATTCCCTTCAAGATCCAGCTGGAGATGTTGAAAATGGTCCCCTTGGTGTTTTGTTTGATTTGTTTTTCTTTTAATTTTTAATTGTGAACTGGGGGAGGTTTACAGAGCAGATCACCAGTCTAATGTTTAACAATCCGTGTTCATTGTGCTTCATCTCGTCTAGGGCAATCCTCTGAATGTACCATCCCTTGTCTCACGTCCTCCCTGCGATGTCAGTTGTTTTAAAACAACAACAAACCCCTTTACACTGTGAATTAGTTGAAGGCTTGCTGAGCCATTCTGATTGTGTGTCATCTCATTCATTGCTGCCCCTCCATGTGTGCCACGTACCCCACTTCCTCCCTGTGTCCCGTTTCCATTTCCCCTTTCCCACCCCTCTGAGCTTTGCCCTTGGGTAAAGGGTGCCCTTTTGGTTTTAAATGGTTCATTGTATCACCCCAGGGGTGAGTTCAGTTCTAGTCCCAACCCTTAGAAAACTAAGTAAGGGTCATTGTCAGGGGGGAAGGGGCTGTCCCCCCAGCCTCCATCTGACCTTTCAGAGCAGTTGGTGGTGGTCACCAGACTCTGTCTAGTTCTTCTGGTCTCAGGGTTGTGGGGACCGATGCTTGTGTGGGCCATTTGCCCCTTGAATTGGTTGCTTCCATGTGTCTTTTGAGATGGATGAGGGTCTCTACTTGCGTAGAGGTTGACGATCTCAGGACCCCAAGGGGGCATTCTGCCTTGTAGGGTCATTATAAGGCTGATTCTCCATCGCCTTGTAGGGTCATTATAAGGCTGATTCTCCATCGCCTCGAGTTTGTTTTTTTTGTTATTGTCATTCCTAAGGGACAGTACCAATGGGGAAACGGTCCCCTTGGATCATAAGTCCATGCCTGCCTGGGTCCTGGTGCCTGAGAACTGACATCTTCTTTTGTTGCGATGACGTCTAGTTTGGGCTGTCCGTGTGTGTGTGTGTGTCTGTCTGTCTGTCTGTCTCCGGTGACCTCAGACAAAACAAACTCACCGCCATCGAGTCGATTCTGACTCCAACTGACCCTGAAGGACAGGCTGGAACTGCCCCTGTGGGTTTCCGAGACTCTTGACGGGAGCAGACATCCTCGTCTTTCTCCCCGAGAGCAGCTGTTGGCTTCAAACTGCTGACCTTGTGGTTGGCAGACCAAAGAGTAACCCGCGGTGCCACCAGGGCTCCTCCTAGGGGACCAGTGGGTGTTTAATAAGCACATGTTAGCCAGTGTTTGCTACAAGAGTTTTGCTGCCTCGTGGGAACGCTCCTTTACCACAGGGACTGCGTCTCCAGGGAGAGGAGTTGGAGTTCTGTGACGGGTTACTCTGCCGTCTGAGCAGGAGTTGCACTAGGACGACGGAAGAAGGCTTCAAAGAACAGGGGTACTTTGAGATGGGTCCTGAAGGGTGAATAGGAGTTCGCTGAATGAGCTCCTCGCTCACCCTCAGCGCCCAGTGAACTCGATGAAGGGTACTCATCTCAGGTTTCTGTTCTGTGGACCTAGAGGTATGGGGAACCTATGTCACTACCATTCCCGTCAAGATGTGGAGGATACCCGTCCTGAGCCCTTCCTTGCCTGTCTCTACTTGTAAACCCCCTGCTCCCAAGGGAGCAACCATTCTGAACTCGGTCACTGTTTTGCTCCATTGCTGGTGCTGTGCAGGCCGTCAAGCTGGCTTTAACTCATACCAGACCCGTGTACATCAGAACAAAACCCCGCCGATCCTGCACCGTGCTCACCATTGTTCTTAATGTCTGAGCCCACGGTCGAGGCCACGGTGTCAGTCCACCTTGGGGAGGGCCTTCCTCTTGGTCACTGCCCCTCTCCTTTACCAAGCGTGACGTCCTTCTCCAAGGATTCTTGTCTCCTGACAACATGTCCCAAGACGAAGTCTCTCCATCCTTGCCTCTCAGAAGCATGCTGGCTGAGCGTCTTCCGAGACAGATGCGTTTGTCCCGCTGGTAGTCCGGGGTCCTCTCAAGGGTCTTTCCCAGTACCACGGTTCACTGTAGTCCCTTCCTCCATGGCGTTAGAGATTCATCTCGATTGGAATCAGAGCCTGTACGCTCTCGGGGGTCTGGCCCTTTGGGCCTAAGGCCATGTTTGTGAGGTTCTCGCCGGGGGGCTTGTATCAGAGCACTCCCTCTTGCTGCACAGCATGAGTGCACCACAGTTTATCCATCCATCCAGGGCCATTTGGGCTGTTATGAATGGGGGTGGGGTGCCTCTGGGGTGGTGGTAACTGGCTCCCACGGCATTGCTGAGAGAGAGGCAGCTGGGGGCAGAGCTGGGGCAGGGGCATGGCCTCTCTGTCATCTGAGCGACCGGAGGCCCCAACACACACACACACACACACATACACACACACACACACACACACACACACACACACACACACACATCTCCCCTCCTTTCCTCCCTCATAGCCAGGAAGTGCCAACCAAGTCCCTTGTCCAGAAGGCCTCCCACGCACGCTGAGAGCATTTGTCCACACCGGCTGGTGGCCGTCAGCCTGGCCCGGACGTGACTAGACATTCAGCTGCGGTGACACTGGCCGGCTCCTTGTCCCAGACGGCTTCACTCCGTGTGGGCAGCCATCAGGAGGAGGCGAGCGAGCGGAAGGGTGACTTCTGAAGCCGCATGCCCACGGGTGACCCAGGTCGTCAGTCATGGCGGCTGCAGTGGTGGGCCGGCAGGGCCAATGGGACTCAGGGATCTGTCATCCTGGCTCTGGGAAGGACCCCAGCCTTCAGCTGCCGCCACACCAGGCAGTCGAGGGCCCAGGACCAGTAAGGAGAGGTGGCAGGCTCCCAGATGATGCCTTTCAAGGGAGAAAGGCTTGGTGAGGTTTAGGGCCATGTTCTGTGATCTGGCCGTTCGTTGGGTGACTCTGTAGTCCATCCATACATCCATAGTATAGATAGGCCCCGGTTGTGATGGAGTTCTGTGCCTACGTCTGTCTGTGGGTTGGACTGATGGGTGAGCCGGCGCCGGTGAAGTTCCCGTGTGACGTCAGTTAAGCAGATGGTCGTCTCAGTATGATGCATGTCGTGCACGGCCTGTGGCATGAAAACATAAAAGAAGCATGTTCAGAGACACTGGCGAACCTTCACCACCACCACAAAGCCAACAGCAAGCCCACTCCCTCGGAACTGCCCGCGGGCTCTCAACGCCGTTTATCTTTATGGAAGCCGACTGCCTCCGCTTTCTCTTGAAGAGCCACTGGAAGGTTTGAACCACCGACCTTCTTTAGCAGCTGAGCGCTTAAACCACCGGGACCCCTTCTCGCAACAATCCAGTGATAATGACTGTGATAGCTCTCCTGTGCGCATCACAAAGTACCACGTTTATTGTTAGGAACCACTGTGTGCACCTCATGCTTTTTAAAAATTGGCATGGGGGACCGTACCAATAATTGGTTGGGACCATAGACAAACACGGTTGGGCGTTGCCAAAAGACTGAAGTGGCACGTGACTGCATAGCTATCTCTCTGTGGTGCTGGATTACGGACCGGAAGGGTGGTCGGTTGGATGCATTGATGGGTGCCTTGGAAGAAAGGCCTGGTGATCTGCACCTGAAAAAAAATCACAGCCCCAAACCCCCTGGGGGACAAGTGTAGCCGGACACATGCGCCATCACCCTGTGCCAGCGTTGACTCCCTGGCAACTTTACAATCTCCTTAGACATCTGTTGTGTCTCTCTCTCAGCCCTGGTGGCACAAGGGGCTAAATACTCAACAGCTCATCGAAAGGTCCTTGGTTTGAAGTTACCAGCTGACCGGCTGTCTCCATCTGTGTTTGGAGAGATTTGCCACCTTGGAAACCCTAGGGGACACTTCTGCTGTGCCCTGCAGGGGCACCGAGTCAGACTTGATGGCAGTGGGTTTCTCCTCCCCTGCGTCTCTCTTGCTCTCTCTCGCTCTCGCTCTCTCTGTGTGTTTAAGTTGGAAGGGTCCTGACATTTCTGCTTGGGTTGGCAGGGCCCTGACCTCTGCTCCCTTGTTCTGCTGAGGCTTTTCTGCGATTGGGGAGCGAGTAAGGAGCCCTGGTTACGTGTTAGATTTCTCGCCGCAGGGTCAGCAGTTAGAAACCACTAGCCGCTCTTGGGGAGAAAGATGAGGCTTTGTACTCTGTTAAAGATTTTCGGCCTCAGAAATCCACAGAAGCAGGTCTACTCTGCCCTTGGGGTTGCTGTGAGTCGGAAGGGCAGTGAGAAAGTGTGAGGTCACCACCTCTTTCCTAAAAAACAACAACACACCAAAACACATAACAAGAGACACTGCAGAATCTATTCTGACTCATAGCAGCCCCACTGGACCGGGTAGATCTGCCCTTTGGCTTCTGAGACTATAACTCTTCATAGGAGTAAACACACTGCCCTTTGGTTAATTCCAACTCACAGTGACCTTATAGAACAGGACAGAATAACCCCTGTGTGTTTCCAAGACGTACCTTTTTGTCAGAGTAGAAAGCCTTGTCTTTCTCCCACTGAGCTGCAGGTGGCTTCAAACTTCTGACCCTAGGGATAGCAGCCTGATGCCTAACCACTGTGTGAGCAGGGCTTCTTACAGGAGTAGGGAGCCTCCTCTTTCTCCCTGGGAGCTGCTGGTGGTTTTGAACTACTGAACTTGCAGCTAGTAAGTAGCCCAACATGAAACTGACCACGGACACAGGGGCTCCACAGTTCTTCCTTAAGGAACGTTGGGATGCAATTTCCTGGCCTATCTTGGGGGACCATGGTGAGCCTGGCAGAAAGCAGGGCCCCTCCCCAGACACCTGACCCTCGGCCCCCAGTACCTGGCCCCAGGTGGGCGCAGTGCTCATTGATAGCTTCAGGGTAATGGCTCCTGGAGATGCTTGTGAACGAGGGATGTGTGAGCACAGCACGGATGTCCTCTGGGCCACCACCACAGGCCACTCACAAGGAAACCGGGGTGGGGTGGCAAGGGAGCTGTTGGCCTGAACAGAAAGGAGAAGATGGAATTGGAGGGGGCTCACAGTCCCCTCTTGGGGGCTTCGCTTCTCAGAGCCATGTGGGCTAGAAACGAGGTTGGATAGAAATGGTCCAATGACTGTCCTGGGCCTTTGGTCCCTGCCTGCTGGGGAGGGGGGCACTGCTGGGGGGCTGTTGGGGGCTGAAGACAGGGCCATGCTGGCTCTTCCTTCCCACCCTTTTCTGGGTCCCAGATTATGATGTTTGAGGGGTTCACTGGGCTCTTTAGGCAAAGGAGCTCTGGGCCAGAGTTTGAAGAAGCTCCGGGTCCCACTGGTAGCCTGGAGCACCCCACCCCTACCCTCCACACTTGGTTTCTCACACACAGGCTACTAGCAGACCCTGGCTTGCTAAACTGGCTCTAGTCTGTGCCCTTGCATGTCATGGGAACCAGCCAGACGCACTGTGTGGCGGGGACTCTGATCCCACGGCTGAAAGCATCCGTTGGCTGGGGACTGTCACCTGGTTACTGTAGTTTGGGGTCTGGTGTAGGGCGGGGGGTGGGGGGGGCCTTGATCTCATGCCTGTGTCCAGTTTGGCTTGGGCTGGAGGAAGGGGCAGTGGTGGGTGCAGATGGGTGAGGCTGCTCTGTGAACTGCTGCTCCCTCCTGTCCCTGCGTCCCTCTGTCGGAGGGGGCTGGGATGCAGCACGGTCCGAGGTAGGCAGATGGACAGGAGCCACGTGCACCTGACTGCACATGGAGTTGGCAGCTGGGGACTTGACTGGGCGTCCCTGTCAAGGGTGGTGGTGTGGACGGACGCCTTCTTCTCTCGTTCCCCACAGCCTCTTGGAGCTGGTGACAGACTGCCCTAGAGATACCTGGCTTATCAGTGGAGCTGGGATTTGAACCCAAGCCCTTCTGGCATCAAGCAAGCTCTCGTTCTTGCTGTGTGAGCTCACAGGTACAGGAGCCATTGACCTTCCAGGAGGGCTTGTCAGGAGGTGTAGAAGGCAACCATGCCGACCAGCCTTCACCGGTACTGCCAATGCCCTCCTGCCCTCTTGCCCATCACAGTGGCTCCAGCACCCTGTCCTTCTTGCCTGGACCCACCCCCATCCCCACCCCACAGTGACCTCTTCACAACCCCTGGGCCTGGCTTCCCTTCCTGGAATCCACCCAGACACCAGAACCGAGACCAGACCAGCTGCAGCCATGTGTGTATTAGAGTGCAGTGTGGCTCCATAGGGCTTTCCAAGGCGGTTTTTAAAGAGGAAGGGGGTGCCGGGCCTTTCTTCTGATGTACCCTGGGTGGACTCAACCCTTAGCTGAGCACACTAGCTCTTTGGGCCTCCCAGGGTCTCCCCACGCAGACGCACGTCCCCACTGAATGCCCGCTGGCTCTCTGTGTCTGCAGCTGAGCTCCTGCCCACTGAGGGCAAAGGCAGGCAGCTGCTTGGTTCCCCTCACCCGTGGGACCGCTGTGTCTAGACCTAGAGTGTCTGCAGTCCCCTGAGGTCTGGCCTTGAGTGTCCAGCAGCTTCCTCTTCCCCTCTCCTCCCGGCCTCCCTGTCTCTACACTTGGGGTGTACTGTGGCTGGCCGGTCGGCAAGGATATTCCCACTGCCACCTCCCCCCTGGCTCTTGAAGGGCACAGCAAGCGAGCTGGAGCTTTCTATATAAAAACCCGAATGACGTCCAGCACAGGCGTTTCATGTCCTCCAGGAACAGGCTCCTGCTCGGGCAGGCCCTTGCGGCTGTGTGTCTGGCCCTGCTCGATGAATCATCGCTGGACCCCACAGAGGCACAAGGCTGAGGCCCCTGCTTGCTCTGCGACCGAGGGGCGGGTCCAGTCAGAGCGCGTGCAGGGGGCTGAGCCACAGGCAGGACTGGGGTCCGAAGGGCTGGGCTTGGGCCTGGCTTTGCTGCTAGACCGTCTTCCCTAAGTGGGCCTTAGTTTCCTCATCTGCAAAATGAGAGGGCTGGACTCCCAGGAGCCCCCTGGGCAGGTGTGGAAGGCGTTGGTGGGGGTGGGGGTGGGGGGCTGAATGCTGGAGCCTAGTCCCCACCAGGGGTCCTATGCGGCAGGGCTGCCGGCATGAGCTTAGTCCATATTGCAGGCATCCCCTGACTGGTCGCTTGCGGTCCCTGAGGAGCTGTGGCAGAGTTGCAGGTGCACAGAGAGGCAAGTCACCTGTGCAAGGTCACACAGCAAGCGAGGGAGGGGCGGGGCCGTGCCATTTGCGCTGGTGCTCCTTTGTACCAGGCTGCCACATCACCTTCACCTCCTCGCTCAGATGTGTTGGGCATCCAGGTGAGCAGTTTATGGATCTGGCTTGGACCCAGGCCCCTGCTGAGAGGTGTGCTGTTGCCTGGTCTCCCCGCCTGTGTCCTGTCTCGGCATGTGTACCGTTTCTCACTGTCCCTAAGTCCCACCTAGCGGCGACTTCCTTTGATGGGCTGTGCTTTGGGTATTGTAGCTAATAACAACCTTGGCCAAAGCGGACGGGGTGCACCTAGATTTTCCTCCTGGAAGCTGTGTGCCTAGTCGGTCAGCCTCCGGCTAGCGGGCAGACAGGTCTCACCGCTGAGCGCGTGCTGGTGACCAGGTTCCTGGGAGCAGCCTGCTGGCCTGGTTTTTGAGGGGAGCCAGGGCGCCTGACCAGGACGCTTGGGGATCGACCCTTTGCCAGAGAGAGAGCTCCCCTGATTCATTCACTGCCCTCCCAACCCAGAGGCACTTTGGTGTTTGATTTTTGCTTGGAACAGCTGAGACATGGGGCAAAGTCAGCCCTCCCTGCTTGTAGGGGGAGAGAGAAACACGCAGGGCTTGTCTTTTTTATGGCTGAACCATTCAAAGTGAACATGTTCCCATAGAAACCCTTTTCTACCCACCCCCCTTCCCTCCGTGCCTTAAAAAGAACCACTGGTGGATTGTGTCAGTCGTGGAGAATCAGGTAGCAACAGGAATCATGGCGATTCTTGAAAGACCCCTAGACAGCTGTTCGTCGTTCCTGCTCCCACCTCCTGTCTTTCCCTTCGTAGTGCCCTTCCCCAGCCAGGGTTGGCCCATCCGCGGCCCGCAGGCTAAACCCAGTCTGCTGCCTGTTTTTGCCAATAAAGTTTTATTGGAACACTGCTACATGCACTCACTGGCGTATCCTCTGCTCTGTAGCTCGGAGGTGGAGACCTAGGTCCCCGGAGAGCTACAAGTCTTGTAGCTCTGGCCTTGTAGCCCTTGGCTCTGTCGCTCAGGACTGAGGTATGCCTGACCCAAACCAGAGTATTTCCAATCGCCTCTTCTGTGTGTGAAAGTTGGACATTAAATAAGGAAGACTATCCCGGCGACCATAGACTTGGCAGGAAGGCCAACAGCTCTGTCTTGGAAGAAGTACGGCTACCATGCTTCTCCGAAGCGAGAATGGCATGACTTCTCACTTACTGGGGACGTGTGGTCTGGGGAGACCAGCGCTTGGATGGAGGAGGACAGCGTGCCTGGCGAGGCCGAGGGGCAGCGGCAAAGAGGAAGGCCCGCAAGGAGAGGGATGGACACAGTGGCTGCAGCCGTGGGCTCCCACGCCACACCGCAGCCCCGGTGCGGGGAAGGCGCAGCATCAGGTGTGCCTTGTTCTGTTGTGCGTGGAGGTACAATGCGCTAGAACTGACTCGAGGGTAACCACAGTAGTAGCTCTTCGCTGAAAAACAAAACATGGTCAAACCCACCCGCTGCCTGCTAGCTGATCCGATTCACAGCTACCTGACAGGGCAAAGTCGGACTGCCTCTCAGGGCGGCCAAGGCTGCCCGCATCTGTGTGGCGTGGATGTGGCCATATCCTTTGGCACAGCAGCTGGCAAACCACCATCCTCACGGTCAGCAGACCAGCTCTTAGCCACTGCGTCCCCGGCGCTCCCAGGAAATGGTAACAGTGATAGTAAGAGGCTCTCAACAAAAGGGAAATTCCTGTGTATGTGTGTGTGTGTGTGTGTGTGTGTGTGTTTTTAGAATGAAAATACCAGCCTCGACTGCATGGTTTTCTCCGTCTTGGAAGGATGGGGCTGATGAGCCCAGCACCTCTGTCCACTTGCTGCCCACCCTTGCTCTGCCCGTGATAGGCCACTAAGACTCTGTCCAGAAGGAAGCCTGATCTAGCTGTGTGGACCACCCCTGTTTGGCATGGCTTCTGTGCCCTGGGAGGCTGGCTCCGTATCTGGAGGTACCAGCTGTCCTGTGAGAGAAGGCAGTAAGTGCTCTTAGGTCTGGCAGCACCGAATTCTGGACACCCAGTGTTTGCAGTGTGGGCATCCGGAGGGCTTCCTGGAAGAGGCTGGCAACGGTGCTTTCTAAACCCAGACTTGGGCACGTGGCCGACAGGCAGGAGTTGCTTCTGGTGGCGGCAGCAGCAGGGAGCGCTGGTCCCGCGTCTCACGGCCGGGCTTTGTTTCCCAGGGGCTGGTGAAATGGTGCCATTGAGTGGGCTCTGACTTGTAGCGGCGAGCCCTTGTACAACTGCCGTGATGCCCCCACCCGCTTTGCTACGTGTGAGCCCATTGTTGCAGCCGCCGTGGCAAGCGGGCAGGTCTTCTGCCTTTTGTGCCCCTCCACTTTACCAAGCGTGGTGTCCTCTTCCAGGGACCGGGATCTCTGCATGGCATGTCCGTAGAACGTGAGACGAGAGTCTCACCTGCCTCACTTTGGAGGAGCATTCTTCCCGGACTACTTCTGTGTTAGTCTGGGTACTTTAGAGAAACAAATCCACAGAAACTCTTGTATAAGAAAGAGTTTTATGGAAAGGTTAAGTGCGCATCAAGAAAACATCCCAACCCAGTGCTGCCCAAGCCCACAAGTCCAACATTAACCCATTAATCCATATGTCCAACACCAATCCACAAAGTCCTCCATCTCACAAAACAGAGGCAATGATGCCGACTGCAGGAGGAAAGCTGAATCAGTGAACGTGTAAGCATCTCAGCACTGGCAGGGGTCTCCACACGGCTGCTCCAGCACCCAGCACTGCATCGGGGTAGGTCCATGCGGCTTCTTCTCAGGGATGTCTTGCACAAAGTGAGCCTTGCCAGCTGAAGCAGGGGACTGGCTAAGGCAGCTGCACCCTGGTCCAACCATCACAAAGCAAGAGGCCCGAGAACTAGAAAGGCGAGGCTCACCGAGCCATTTATCCCTCCACCCTTCAATTAATCACACGTGTTCATTGGCCTGGTTGGCACAATAAACTGACTACCTCATCTTCCCACACAGATTTGTTTTTTCTTCTCAGAGAAGTGTGCAGAGCCAAGGGCCAGGGTCCAGGTTGGGTGGGTGTTGTGGGAGGGGGCTCAGGGAGAGACCCGGCAGGTCCTTCGCAGCCTAGAGGCCACACCTGGGTAGTGGGTGGGGGGGGCGTGGGGGGGGGGCTGCGCCCAGAGGGAGCCTGCGAGTTCCACTTGTACTTTTTCCTTCTGCCTTGTTCTGCCTTGTGCTTCGAAGACATGCCCAGGAGTTGGGGTGAGACATGCCCAGGGGGGTTGTAGCTGCTGTGGGGTCATTTTGGAGTCTGCCAGCTGGACCTTCAGTCCCTGGAGACCTCGGGGTCTCATCAGAAGGACCCCTCCAGGGCTGTGGTGACGCAGTGCCTGACGCTCTCTCCCTGTCCTGGGGCGGGGGGCGCTCCACGAGGCCCAGAGCGTTTGGGATATTTTTATATCCTCTGCTCTTAAACTGGTTTGAGCCCTGCAGGGTATGACATACTTAAAGAGCAGTGTTCTGAGCCCTTCTAGCGCGGAACTGGGGCGGGGACAGGGGGCGGGGATGGAGAACTGGGGCGCGCACAGAGGTGACCTGCCAGCTGGGAGGTGAAATAACTGGGACCCTCAGGAGGCAGGTTTGCTCAGCCACCTTCCCCGCCGCCTATGCCCCTCAGGAGTCTTTGCCCTAGGCCTGCTTTGCGAATGTCCTTGTGGTGCCTTGCTGCTTCCCACCCTGGTCCAGCCCCTCTGCAAAGACTCCTCTTGGGCAGGTGTCTCACCACTGCTCCCCAAGCCCTTCAAGCCCCCAAACCCGTGTTGTCATCAGGGCCCGGCTCTCAGAGGGCTCCCCAGTGAGATCCTTGCTTGTCGTCGCCTCTGGTTCCTGGTTTACTTAGGGACTCCTCGGCTGAGGCTGCACCCCACCCCCCTCTGCCCGCGTCTCCCCACATCTGCCCTTCCTCTGGGTTCCTCTGTCCCGGTTTTCTGACGAGGGCACGGGTCTGAGAGAGCAGACCCCACCCTACTCCAGTAGGACCTTCCAAGAGCTGAATTACTCACAGCCAGCCCTCTAGGACAGAGCAGAACTGCCCCTCTGTCTCTGACACTAAATCATTATGGAAGGAGACAGCCTCACCTTTCTCCTACAGAGCGGTTGATGGATTTGAACTGTTGACCGGGCAGTTAGCCACTCAGTGTATAACCCACCACACCACTAGGCTTCTGCCAACTCTCCAGGGCAGAGCAGCACTGTCCTTAGCACTTCCCAGGCTGTATGTCTTTGCAGGAGCAGACGGCTCGGGCTGTCCACCCCCGGTAGCTGGGGAGTTCGACCCAATAAGCAGTCAAGCTCTTGTGCCACCAGCGTTCTTTCGGTTCTTTCGTAAGTTCCACGGGGCCCTCGATGCCCAGAGGACAGGCGACATCCCAGAGGGTGTCCCCTGTGGGGGTGCTGTCCGATGATGTCATTAGCACTTCCAGCATGCCGCTCATTTCCTCAACTTCCCCTTCCCTCTTCATGGAGTCTGGAGACCTGGGCGCTGCAAATGGTTAGGATGCCTGCTGCTAATGGACAGGCTGCAGGGTCCAGTCACCCAAGGGTGCCTCCAAAGAGAGCCGGCCATTGAGAACCCCATTCGGCACCGTCCAATGCCAGCGCCCATAGGGCGTCCCATGGCCAACCCTCTGCGTTTGCTGTTTGGGGTCTGTCTTCTCCGGGATTTGATGTTTCTAGAAACCAGTACCGCTGTTGTGAGGTGCCGCCAGGTCAGTTTGGACGCATAACGACCCCGCCCTGCGCCCTCCTCACTGGTGTTCTGGTTTGAGCCCGTGGTGGTAGCTCTGTGTCAACCCGTCTCTGCCAGGGCCGCCTGCCTGGTGTTGCTGCTTCTCCGCTCGACCAGACGTGATGTCTTTTTCTAGGGACTGGTCCCTCCTGAGCACACAGCAACGGGCGTGAGACGAGGTCTTACCGTCCCTGCCTCAAGGAGCATTCTGGCTGCCCTTCTTCCGGCGCAGATCTGCTTGTTCTTCTGGAACGTTCCATGGGCCTGTCCGGGTTCTGCACCAGCACCACCGTTCCCACGCATCGGCTCTGCTCTGTCTGGGCTTCCGTGGGAACCATTCATGATCGTCACTACGCACCCCCCTCCTCCCACCCGCTTCTCTGCATTTTCATACCGAGAGAGTGAAGGACCAGGAAGTCCCGGTGTGGGTGTGGCTAGCTGAAGATCCCTGGGGGCAAAATGTGCGGCGGCACGTGATGTTGTTGTCAATTGCCATCTGCATAGTTGGTTCCGACCCATAGCAACCCCAGGTGTGACCGAAAGAAGCTCCACCGGGCCCTGCACCATCCTCACCATCGGTCTTAGGTCTGAGCCCGTTGCTGCAGCCAGATAGTATAAGTTGTATTAAAATCAATTAAGGGATCCTTAATTGGTAGAGGTCATTGGTGACATGGTTGGAGTGTAGAAGAGGAGGTAAGAAGATGACCCCTGGGCCAAATTTTTACAGAACACCCACTCCACCTTCAAAACAACCCGGTGGTGGGCTGTCCCCCCCAAAGCAGAGGCCCAGCCAGGTGGAGCCCCACATGAAGCCTGGGAGCTGAACTCGTGAGGGGAAGCACCAGGAATCTCACCCCAACAGGGGAGATGCAGTGAGCCGGGACAATGGTAGGACTTGGATTTGGGGAAGGGAAGAAGGATGGAGAGAGGCTTGGCCAGCGCCAGGTCAGGGTGTGGTCAGGGGGGTGGACTTGGAATTCAGAAAGAAAGATGGCCCCTGTGGAAGGGCATTGGGCAAGCCCTCAGCCAGTCCTGGCTGTTGAGCCTATCACGGGGGTTCAGGGGCCTGTGTGTAGCCATGGACACACGAGGCCCCGCCCAGCAGGCTATGTCTGAGCCCTGGGGGCCGATCCGAGAAGGTGGGAAGTGGAAGCAGTTGACAGGATGCCACCCCAGGAGCCATGCCTGAGGGCTAGAGGGACCGGAGGTGGCCTCGGGAAGCCTTTCAGACCCTCATCCTGGTGATGGCTGACCGTAAAGCACTGAACCCAACCCAACACGTGGTGACTCCTTGGTCACTCCAGTCTCCGTATGCCATCCTGCCTCCGTCACTGTCCTGGTCGCTGTGATCTGCCTACTTTCCAGATACAGACACGGAGGCTCACAAGGGCTCAGCAGTTTCTCCAGGTCCATTCTCCCCTAGTGGACAGCAGCCTGCCCCCATCGCCAGGTCTACCAACTGTGTACCATGAGCACACCACACACACACACACACACACACACACACACACACACACGTCCATTCTCCCCTAGTGGACAGCAGCCTGCCCCCATCGCCAGGTCTACCAACTGTGTACCATGAGCACACCACACACACACACACACACACACACACACACACACACACGCACACGTGCACACATGCCTCACTCTTTAATGCACAAAGGGGCTGGTCTGCGCTGGCCCTTGGAGAGCCCAGTCTGGCCTTTGAGCTTTGTTAGGATCTCAAACAAAGCAGAACTCGTTGGACCCCAGGGTCCCAGGCGTCGGGTTGGATGCAGCAGAGCAGGCTGTTGGCAGCCCCGAGTGATGACCTGTGTGGAGTTCCCCAGAACTCGGTGCCGTGAAACGGCATGTGATGGCTTCCTCGGGACTGCTGAGGACAGCAGGGCGCCCTGGGTCCAGGGACAGGCTAGCTGAGGGGACGAGGGACGGAAGAGGAAGAGAAGTACTCTGACCGTCCAGGGCCGGTACTTGCTAGGCTGCCATTTTCATTTGGGTCAACTCCTCTGGTTGGTTTGGCTCTGTAGACCAGACCTTCTTCTGGACGGAGCACTGGGTGCACCTGGACCGCTAACTAGGTCCCAGGGCCTGGCCTCCTGCATTGGGTCCAGTGTGTGCTCAAGGACCACTGGCTGAATGCATGAGAAAACAGTCAGAGAAGTGTGTGTGTGTGTGTGTGTGTGTGTGTGTGTGTGTGTGTGTGTAGATGCCAGGATCTAACAGAAGAGGCTTTGAACCTTCTCTTAAACACCTATTATCGTGGAGCCCTGGGAGTAGTGGGTTATGCATTGAATGACTGCTAACCACAAGGCCAGCAGTTCAAACCCCAAAGCCGCTCCTTGGGAGAAGGATGAGGCTGTCTGCTCCCACAAAGAAGTAGAGCCTCGGCATCCAAAGGTGCAGTTTTGCTCCGTCGGATAAAGTAGCTGCCGAGTCAGATTTGACGATGACTGCGAGTTTGGTGTGGAGTTGGGTGAAGAGGGAGGGCTATTTCATCTTCTGCCATGAGAATGTTTGCTGAAGACCGAAGATTACAGGTGGCTGCCTCAGTGCCTGCTTGATCTTTTTCCAGGTGAGAGCTGGCCAGAGTTCTGGGAGGGTGACGGGGAAAAGACGGCTTCCTTCCGTATGTCTCCCGCCCCGCGGCAGTCACTCCTTCCGTTCAGGAGCTGAGGGTGTTGTTGGCTTTCTCCCTGTTGCTGAAGACAGGTGCCCGCTGGGTCTTGGCTGTTTCTGCAGGCTCCGACTGCCTCCTGTGGACGAAAGCAAGGCTGTAGGCGTCGCTTCGTGGCCTCTGGGACCTCAGATCACTCCGACGCCCCCCATCTGCTCAGTACTTTGCACCCCACCGTTTCATGAAAGCCAGTCGTTGGGGTTCCCTGGGCGGTGATCCGGTCGGTGCTCCTCAGAGCTGAGCCATGCGGGGACCGACAGTCGCTTCTGCATGTCCCGCGCACTTGGCATTGGAAGCGGCCTTTCTGCTGTTGCTGCTGCCGTTGGCATGTGGGTTTCTTTACTCATCCCCAGACTCACGGATGCTTTTCCAGACATCGCAGCAGGTGGTAAATTCTCTCAGCTCCCGCCTCCTGAGCAGATTGGAGTCCCTGACCTGCGCCTGTCAGGACTTGTCACCTCTGCACCTGGGGTCCCCATCACCTGGGCTCCTTGATAGAGTCCTCCGGACTCTCCTGGGCCGGCTTTCCCCTCCTCCATCTTCTTCTTTTGGATTTGTCTCTGGAGCTCATCTGGCCTAGGAGAGAAGGCTGTGGTGTTACGTGCCGTCAGGTTGGTTCCGATCCATCGTGACCCTGTGCACAACAGAATGGCCCGGTCCTGCGCCATCCTCCTCTCTCCACCTTCCTCATGCCGCGACCCTTTCATAGAGCTCCTCATGTGGCGGGGACCCCCAACCATCAAGTCATTTTTGTTGCTACTTCATGACTGTCATTTTGCTACTGTTATGAATCATCATGTAAATATCTGATAGGCAGGATGTCTTTTTATTGTTACATACAACATTATTAAAGCATAGTGATTCATCACAAAAATAGTATGTCATGATATATCGCTCTCTTCTTTGGAAGTTTGCACCCCAAGAACCTCACCCATGGCCACTGCGTGCATTCAGACTCCCGGGGACTCTGTGATGTTGTGTTTCTACGACTCCACTCTGCACGGGAGCAGACAGCCTCCTCTTCCTCCTGAGCAGCACCCAATGAGCTGGAACCACTGACTCTTTGCTCAGCAGCCCAGCGCCTCACCGACAGCCCCACCGGGGCTGCTTTGGAAGTGTGGGAGACCCTCTCTTGGTCACCAGTGCCCTCTGCACGTCTGCCTCTCCGCTTCGTCTGCCTCTCGTTTGAGTTGATGATTTTCATGCCAGAGACTTTCTTTCGCTGTCTCACCATCTCCTTACATCTAAGGGTCGGAGAAGAAAGGTCCACTCGAAGCTCCTAGTCCATGGAGTGGAGGGGCTTCTTGGTTTTCTGGAAACCTCTCTGAAGACTGCCCTGCTGGGCTGTTTCAAGGACCGGCCACATTCCAGCCTTCGGGCTGGAGAACCAGGGCAGCCTGCTGGGAGAGGTGGGGTCTCTGTGTGGATGCTCCCAGAGTGCAGGAAATCCTGTTTCCAGTGCACCGTGCCTGCCCACCCTGCGACCCTGGGCCTTCTGTCTGATGGGCTCTCTGTTACAGATGGGCTCCCAGGCTTGGGCCTGATGGGGAGGGGCGGCCACACAGCGGCAGGTTGGGGAGGGGACAGGGCTCCAGCTGCTCCTACCATCTAATCCTCTTCCCGCATCCTCCCTCCATCCCAACCTCATTTCCAGGGACACCTGCCACCACTCACCCTGGAGCCTCTGGGACTTGTGGGCTGTAAGTGGGGCGCCTCTTGTCTTTCCCCAGAGCTTACCTGCCCCCCCCTCACAAGCCAGGATATAGACCACTTGAGCCAACCCACCCAATCGCTCTTCCACCTGCTCCCTGCCCATCCCCAGAGGTTTGCTGCTTCTTCTCTTCTGTGCCTCCGTGAGGATTAATGACACACACACACACACACACACACACACACACACACACACACACCCAAACCCAAAGCCCTTCACTCCAGGCTGAAGTGGGGCTGGGATGAGAATCCTGGACCCTCAGCCAGCCATTGCCCCTGGGATGGGGGCCAGACCGGGGCTCTGAGGTCAGCCTCGCCCGGAAGGTTGCAGGCCCACTGTTGGCCGCTCTGTCCATCTGGATGGTTCCAGGGGGCGTTCTCAGCTCTCCTGTGCCATGCTGGTTCCCGGGAGGCCCTGGGATTGGGCAGAGGGGTGTTAGTCTCACGGGAGCCCCTGGGTGGGGCTGCTGCACAGGCGGGTGGAAGTTCCCATGCGCCTCTCCCCCCTCCCCCACCCTGCTCTCCTCAACTCCCTGGTTAGGGGGCTAAAGCCCCTTTGCTCTGGGCTTGGCCAGTGGAGCCCTCGTTATAGGCCCACTGTTGCTTTAAAAGCCCAGCCTGTCCTGCAGCTGGGCACCCCAGGAGACAAACCCCAAGCTGCTTAAAGAGCCAGGTGTTTGATTTCTGTGCTTCTGGGGTGGGACCCTGGCAGCTTTTAAAAAGACTTCCCAAGCCCCAAGCCAGGGCTGCCCTGGGGAGCTTGTCCCAGGCTTTTCTTCATGGTCAGATGATTGGGGCCGCTGCCCTGCCGGACCTTCCAGCAGACAGCGCCAGGGAGACTTTACCAAACCTTCTAGCCGGGTCCATGGGTCAGGTTACGGGGGTGGTGGGGGG
>NW_022103915.1:9301080-9323670 GCF_000313985.2 Echinops telfairi
GCATTGCGGAAACCCCCTTTGGAGATTCCAGGAAAGACAGGATCGATTGGGGACCTTCCAGGGCCTGTGGGCGTGCTTGTCCCTCCTCCAGCCTTTCTCAAGCTGATCTGTAAGGACAAACCCAGAGTGCTGGCCCCGCTAAGTGGGAAGAGATCGAGTTGGAAGCCATGCCTGGCCTTTAATTGAAGCCCCGATCCAGGAGGACGGCAAAAGCAGATACCTCTGTCCTGAATGAGGAGCTGTAGTGCCGGGTAGGGGGGGGTAGGGGGGTGGGGTGCAGAGTAAGTTTTGTTTTTCTGAAAAGGAGTCACTAAAGCCAGATCAGTTTGTGAGCCTTTGCCTGACCACCCGCTGCCATCAGATGGTCAGTTCAGACTAAGCGACCCTCTATCAGATTTTCGCAGCTGTAAATCTTTGCGGGAGCTGACAGCCCTCTTTCTCCCAAGGAAGAAGGGTTGGATTTGAACCGCCGACCTTGCAGTTAGCTGTACAACTCTTACCCGGCACCCCCACAGCTCTTGGTTTGGGATTCCTGGCCCCCAGACAGGTTAAGCCGCCCTGCTGGTGGCAGTTGGTTAAAGCAGCCACAGGAAATGCATGTAGGCCTTTGGGAGAATCGCTTTCTTCTCTTACCTTCAAGAGGCTACCCCTCCCCCCAAATATAGCGATTTTTATGTATCTATTTCAGTACATTAAGAAGTCTGCTCCTTGTGTTGTTGCTCTGAAGATAGCTTTTAAAATAATTCTGTACATTTCATTTTTCATCCACTGGGTTGCAAGGAGTCCACAGATTCACTTAGGCATCAGGCATCTTGCAAGATTTTGTTTCCAATGTAGACCTTCTCGTAAGAAATTAAATACCCGTGCTTTGGACATGCTGTCAGGAGAGGCCAGTCCCTGGAGGAGGGGATCGTGCTTGGTGAAGTGGAGGGGCAGGGCGGCGAGCAAGAGGAAGGTCCTCAGATCAGCAGAGTGGCTGCACCAATGGGCTCAAACAGAACCATGATGGTGAGGGCCGCTGTGTAAGGCCGGGTGGACTAGAGAAACAAGTTCATAGAAACTCATATGTGTGTAAGAGAGAATTTAGATAAAGGGTAATGGTACATTAAGAAAGCATCCCAACCCAGTCCAGTCCAAGCCTATAAGTCTGATATTAACCCATATGTCCGTTACCAATCCATAAATTCCTCTTCAGACTCACGAAACACATGCAATGATGCCGAATGCAGGACGATCACAGGCCAGTGGGTGGGAAGTCTTGTGAGTCCAGTGGCAATCGAAGCATCTCAGTGCTGGCAAGGGTCTCCACGTGGCTTCTCCAGTTCCAGAGTTCTGGCTGCATCAGGGTGGGTCCATGTGGCTTCTCAGCGATGTCTCACAGGGAGTCAGCCTTGTCAGTAAAGAGTCTCCAAAGAAGTGAGCCGAGAGAGAGCGAGTATGTCTCTGTCTCCTGCCTTCAGGGAGGAAGACAGGAGTTCCCAGAATCCTCAGGAGAAGCCATGCCACACACAGGCCTCACTGGCTGTGACCCGATTGACAGACTAGACTCCACCCCTTCACTCTTCATCCTCTCAGATTGACACCAGATGATGGAATGGCCACAGCAGTGTGTCCTTCTGTTGTGAGGAGTCACTGTGAGTTGTAACAGACTCAACAACAACAACAACAACACTTTTATGAACACAGCGTCGTGTTCACAGTAGCTTTTGGTCAAGATACTAAAAATGTAATTGCCACCGTGTGAAATCCTGTGACACTCTGTTGTTAAAGCACGGCTTCTTCATACTTCCAGAAAACCTGCCGGAGAATAAACGGCAAACACAATCAACACATTTCATCACAAATATTCCAGAAATGTTTACTTTAATATCAAAAGGCTATCAGAATGAGACTCCGTATGTGGAAGTTGATAGGAAGATTCCTTTTTGATTTTTTTGCCGTGGTGGCTGGTAGTCTGGCAGGGGCGCCCCTCAGTGAGGTGAATGGATAACAGAGTCTAGCACTAGCTAGGGGTTGTCCTGTGTACCCAACCGGGTAGAATACATATCAGGCCTGTGTCTGCACTCGGGCCACGTGGAGATCACGTGGCTGTCGTTGATCAGTGGTTGAACACTGAATGATTGAGCACTGGGTGAGTCGCTTAGACCAGACCGACCTGGAATTCTTCGAAGATGGGAGAGATGATTGGAGTTGGGCTGGGAAGCTATCCTATTGAAAAGGGAGGGGGACCGGGGTTGGATGGTCTTGTCAAGATGGGAGGGGCTGGACGGCCTGGGAAGCTGTTCTGCTGCAGGACCTTGTGTTGGGCGAAGACCCTGGGGTGGAGAAGGTGCTCCGTGAGTGAGGAGGTGGGTGTGAGCCAAGACGTGTGCAGGAAGGGGCTGGTAAGGTGCTGTCTCAAGGAGGCACCGGGCCCAGCCTGGGTCGGCAGAGGGCTCTGCAGAGAGCAGCAACAAGTCCCTGCTTATGGCCATTGCGTTGATTCCGCTAGAGCTGCCCCCCAGGTCCCCGCGGCTGACATCATCTCCAGGGGCGCAGACTGCCACATCTTTGCTGCGCGTCACCAGTGGAGCGGCTGTAGGTTTGAACGGCTGACCTTTCAGTTTGTGACCAAGCACTTGACCGCCTCACAGAGGCTGGGGGTGGGGCTGGGGTCCCTCGTTAAGAACAACGTGACCTGGTTGGTTCATTTTCTCTGGGCAGCTGTTTTACCCTGCGGATACTCGGGGCAGCCCTGTCTTTGGAGCCAGGGTGGTCTACCTGGAGGAGGATGCCCCTCAGGTTGCAGAAGGTCTAGCGTCCCTGATAAGAGCCCCCCGGACCGAGTGACCATCAGAACTCTCCCCCATGTCTGAGACTGGCACCACACTCTGAGACGGTGAGGGGCAGATGCAGGCCACACAGGCACAAGCGGGGCTGCTCTAAAGAGCTCAGGCCTCCCTCGTACACAGCCCACCAGAGCTGTGGTTGCTACGTGCGCCCCTTGCTCAAAAGACCCTTTGATGGGGAGCTCTGGCTTGGATGCTCTAAGGGACCTGGCTGTTGATGTCACAGCTGTTGCATGAATTGTCCCATTATGTCCCAGTCGTCCCCCGTGGTTGGAAGGGCTCGCGCGGTGACGCAATGGCTTGTGACCTCCCCGATGACTCCACGGAAAGTGACTTCATCCTCAGGTACCGCGCTGCGGCTGGACTGGCTGTGTCCCCCAAACACAGTGCTCTCTCTTCCAGTCCGCGGACCATTTCTCATCGGGTCTCAGCTAGCCTCTTGCACCAGCAACTCCCACGGCGTGTTTACCGAGAGCCCGCATGGCACCAGGCTCCCTCCCAGACGCCAGGGTGGAGGTGCGTGGGAAACAGGCCCACCTTGTCTGTAGGGGTGGCGAAGGTGTCACTTAGCACTTGTGATATCAGGGCAGGGTGGCCAGCTGCGAGCGGGGCTGCTGAGAATGTGTCTGCCCAGGGAGCCTGGGTCACATGGGCCTCCCTGGAAGGCGACTGGGAGACCGGGGTGTTTTGGGTTGAAGAGAGAGTAAGTCATGGGGGTTCGCCACATAGAAGGAAGAGGTGGAAGGCCCCGTGCGGAGTGAGGGCCTGTCCGAGGCTGAGCTGGGCAGGAGACAACTCGGGGACACAGCCCAGTCAACCAAAACCAGCGGAAGTTGTGTGAGGTCCAGGACACTGACTGGCAGAGCCCGCGCGTGGCTGCCCAGGGTACAGATAGGTGGCATGAGGTGCTGGAGGGAGAGGTTCTGGATCTTTCCACTCCGGGAAGCAGTGATTCAAGACTCTGGGCCATGATCTGAGATTCACAAAGGTCTCACACTCACTCACTGCCATCGAGTCGTTTCCAATATAGCGACCCTATAGAGCAGGGTAGAACTGCTCCTGTGATTTCTGAGAGGGTAGCTTTTTACAGGAGCAAAATGCCTCACCCTCCTCCCAAACAGCGGCTGGCGGTTTCAAACTGCTGACCCTGTGGTTGGCAACCAAGTGCGTAAGGCCCTGGGCCACTGGGCCCACAGACTAGGAAATCCTCTGGGTCTTCTAGGACCACTGTAGACCAATCCACCCCACAGAACCCAGCACCACCACCAGCTTCCTCTAGAGCAGTGGTTCTCAACCTTCCTATGCCTCCACCCTTTCATACAGTTAGCTCCTCATGTGGTGAGGACTCCCAACCATAACATTATTTTCGTTGCTACTTCGTCACTGTCATTTTGCTACTGCTGTGAATCAGGCGGCCCCTGTGAAAGGGATGTTCTACTCCCAAAGGGGTCGTGACCCCCAGGTTGAGAACCACTGCGTTCGGGCGTGCCCCAAGCCAGCTGTACCACCTTCCCGCCCCCATCCCTGTCCAGGGCCTGCCTGCCCTCAAGGCAGGAGGTGACCACTTCCTTCAAGCATTAGCCTGGCTTCCAAAAAACCACACTCACTGCCGTGGAGTCCAGTCTGACTCACAGAGACCCTGTAGGACAGGTGGACCTGCCCCTGTGGGTTTCCGAGGTGGTCACTCTTTACAGGAGCAGGAAGCTCCTCTTCCGTCAAGCAGCTGATGGTTTTGAACTGCTGACCTTGTGGTTAGCAGCCCAGCGAGTATCCACTAGGCCACCAGGGCCCCTTTTCCAGGCTAGGATTGATGAAGAAGATGGTGGGACTAGATGGATCAATTCTATTACTGATGTACAGGAGCCCTGGTGGCAGTGAGTTCAAACCCACCAGCCGATCCTCGGAAGAAAGACGAGGCTGCCTGCTCCCGTCAAGATGAACAGCCTAAGAGACCGGAGACAAGGCTGCTATCAGTGGGAATCAACTCAATTGCAGTGGGCTTTTGAGTGAGTACTGCTGAATGGGGTGGTGAGGGGTGGGGCAGGGCCGACGTGAAATGATCTCCGCTTGTGCGGTGCTGAGCCTGTGACTCACATGCTTTTTTGATCCGGCAGGTTTCAGTGGGTGGGCCTTGTTCAGCTGTTGTGTTTCTGGTGCTGGACCCTCTGGGCTTCTTGTTGCATGGTTAGCCCTGAGACTCTCCCAGGGACTCCTGACCCTTGACCGCTGCTGGGGTTCCCCCGTCCAACATCACCAGCCACCCTGGTCGGGTCCGCTCCCCTTGCTGATCTCCGATGCCCCTTCTGGAGGTGAGCATGGCTGTCCGCTTGGGCGGTCTCAACCAAAAGGGTGTTCATGAAGCTTCACACTGTAGAAGGAGTTCCACCCGTACACCCCCCACCCCTCCTGTGGCCCACCTTGTGGCCAACAGTGACAGATGCTGCTAGGTCCTCCGGAGTCAGCTCCACATCACGGCCGTGCCTGACGGCCAGTACCTGCCATGACGCGGACCCCAATTCCTACTTAGCCTCCCATAGTCATCGTCCAGCGTTCACAGGGGCCAGGCCACTGAAAATGCCGTGCCTTGGGCCAGCGCCACCTCAGGCTTCAAGTGACATCTTTGCTTTTGAGTATTTTCAGGGAGTCTTTTGCAGCCAGTCTGCCCAGTGCCCTTGTTCCTAGGCACCATTGAGTCCGTTCCGACGCGTAGACACCCCATCCGCCCCGTCCTGCTACGCGTGAGCCCAGTGTCGCAGCCACGGTGCCGGGGGTCTTCCTCTCTTTCCCCGCCCCTCTGCTTTCCCAAGCGTGACGTCCTCTCAGGGACTGGTCTCTCCGACAACATATCCGAAGGATGTGAGGCGGAGTCTCACCATCCTGGGCTCTAAGGAGCCCTCTGGCCGCCCTTCTTCCAAGACAGATCAGTCTGTCCTTCGGGCAGCCCGTGGTATTTCAGCATTCTTGGCCAGCACCACCACTCAAATGCAACGATTCTTCTTCCGTCTTCCGGATTCAGTGTCCAACTTCCGCCTGCACGCGAGGCAGTTGAGAATCTGGGGCTTGGATAAGGCACATATTAATCTGCACAGTGACATCTTTTGCTTTGTAATACTTTTAAGAGGGTTTTGTTTTTGTTTGTTTAAGCAGCAGATTTTGCAAGTTCATTACATTCTTTGTTAGACATCTTTTTTAAAATTTTTTGGTATTACCTTTGCTCTTGATGTTGTTCAAAGTCTGCTGTGGTGGAGGTAGCCTGGGGTCCTTTGGGCCACCCCTGTGTGCCCAGCCAGCCCTAAGTCAGACGTGATGGCCCTGCTATGTTCCATGCCCTGGGAGGCAGGAACACAGGCTGGGGGCCTAGATTGGGCTTTGTACACCTGAGTAGTGGATTACACATCAGGGTGGGGGTGGGGTTCTTCAAAGAGGGGCTGGGCTTGCTGCTGAAGGGGCTGTAGACACCGTCCCTGTCCATCTGGTTGGAGAGCTGAGCACTGGGGCCCCAGTGTTGTGATGGGCACTGGGTGAGACATTGTGTTGGTGGTGGGGACCAGAGCAGGGGCAGAACAGAGGGTGAAGGTCAGGTGGAGGGGGGGCAGGCTGAGAGGAGACCCCTCACCCCTAGGCCCCTAAGGTGTGTCTTGTCAGAAACCGGAGCCGTCACATGTGAGACCACAAGGGGACAAAACCGCAGAGCTGGGTTGGAGGGTGTGTCTCCCAGCCACCTGCCTGCCCGTCCTCTGGGGCTGAGGAAGCAGCGCCCACCTTGTGAACGGCCGTCGACAGCACCTGGCACACGCAGGTGACGGGGCTGGGATCAGTCCGTGACAGATGATCGCGCTCAGGCTGGAGCTCGGGAGCACGGCGACGGGGTCCCCGCTTGATGGCTGTTGGCAAACCTTACACCTGGAGCTGCCGTTGCCTTTGTCTTGGGGGTGGGTTTCCGGATCTCGCCACACCTTAAATCACTTCCAGGGCGATTTCCACCCGTGAACACAAACGGAATAGCCTCCCCTTAAGCGTGGGCTTCCTTGGGTCCCCTGGTCTCAGTCTCGCTGGCCACAGGGAGGAGACCCCCATGCCAGGCCTGAACTGCAGGGACCACTCAAGGTGGGCTGGGGTGTTGCCGGAGGAAGGGCACTTAGCTTCTGGTCTCCTGCCCCGAGCTTGGATCTTGACGCCGCCTCCTAGTGACAGGGCGTCTTCAGCCCTATGGGCCCCAAATGTGGTATGACTGCCCACGGAATGGTGTAACCTCCCAGGGGAGGTTACTGTTACCAAAAACAACGCCCCGGAAGCTTCTAGAGGCAGGGACCCTGCTGTTGTCTCTGTAGTCTGAGAGGAAACCAAATCGAACCCATGGGACCCAGTCGATTCCAACCCTCTGTGATCCTACAGAACCGCCCCCTGGGTGTCCAAAGCTGTACATGTCCACAGAAGCAAACAGCCGCCGCATCTTTCTCCGGTGGAGCCGCTGGTGGCTGGCTGTCCCAGCCACAGTGCGTCTAGGGCTCTGGGGGAATCAGAACCAGCCTCACGGCCCTTCCGCCGATTCCAGCTCCTAGCTGTAGCAGAGGAGAGCTGCGCCTGTGGGGTTCAGAGATTGACTGGCATAGAATTCACAGCACACGATTCCGTCATCCGATCGCATCACGGGGAGTTGTGAAGGCATCACCACGATCCGTTTGAGCGCATTGTCTTCGTTCTTGTCCCCGTCGTTATTAGCGCCCCACTTGCCCCAAATCTAAAGGAAGGGATGGCATCAGGGCGTAAGCTGTGAACACCTGCTTTGCAGAAGCCTGTGGATGACAGTGGAAGCCCCAGATCCATTTACAGGGTCCACACCTGGATGAAGCCTCGTGAATCCCCCCTCCACAGTTGAGGGGCAAGAATAGCCCTGTGATCACAGCGTTTCAGCGTCGACCATGGCAGATGTAGTTAGGTCAAATGCAATGGCTTATCATTTGATCTCCCTTCTGAACCATTTAAATTTGTTCTAGTGTTTAATATTCCCTTCCTTTATATTTAGATTATATTATTTGCAATCCTTGGATCCCAAGGTTGGCAGGCTTCTTCCACATGGACCTAGAAGTCTTGCGCAGCAGATTTACCCAATGCCACACTTAGTCTTTTGATCTCGTTGGCTGCTGCTTCCATGAGCATTGATCACATATGTAAATGCATCTCTAAGATATTTTTAAAAGCTATTTAATGAATCATTCATGTACCACGATGATATTGAACCATCCCCTGGTAAACAATTCAGAGACACTCTTCCAAGTTCTATTCTCATCTTGACACATAAACCTTTAACTGGATTTGAGTTATTTCTTCAAAACAGGAGTCCTGTCTGTGGAGCTAGTGAATCAAAAAGGTTTGTGTATATGTGTCTACCACTCGTTGAAGAATAATACACTTGTGAGAGAAAATTGAAAATTAAAGAAAACCCAAACCAAGGTAATAAAAATCACTTACATCCCCACTTGGCAAAAGCAGACAAGGACTTGTGCTTCTGCAGAGGAAAGAGAGATCGGCCGGAACAAGAGAGGGCACCCAGTCACCGCCGTCCTAACTCTCGTTAGTTCTGCCACGTGTGCCCAAGCCGTGGGGCTCGGGCCAGCTCTCTGCTCTTCAGGCCTGAGTTTTCCCAGCTGTCAAGTGGTGCCATGACTCCGTCTCCTCTGCTCATGACGGCCACGGCATGGACTTCCAGGGAGATGCAATATCCTGTGATCACCTCTACTTCTCTCGCTGTGTTTTCTGTCGATGGTCCCTCGTCACTCGTGTCCCTGCTGAGCGGGCATGTGGAAGAATGGCATTAAGAGAAGTTCCCAGGAACCGGTCATCCAGTCTGTACCTACACCATGGGTCTCTTTGTGTGGGTGCCGGCCCTGGAGCCAGGTCCAGCACCTCCACCTCTCTCTGCAGAGGCTTGGGGCCCAGGGTTCAGCAAGCTTCATGCCCAGCTGAGGACAGGTGGGCTGGGCTTGGAGCCCAAGCTTGGTGAGTTTTGCCCATCACCCCAATGTACCCGACTTTGTCCAGTGCTGTGGTGGGATTCCCATCATGGCAGGTGGGCAGAAGAGTTACAGGGGGCTGTGGGCTCCCTGAGGTTGGTGCTCGGTGAAGGGAAAGGTTAGGAGAAGGGCAGTGGGGTGGGTGGTGGCCGTGCTGTGCTATTAAAGTGAAGGGCACCATCTGTCTGGCAGGTCAGGCTCACAGATCGATAGGTCAGACAGGAGAGCTGTCATGGACCCGCCCCTGTCGGAGGCAGAGAGCAGGGTGTCCTCAAGGGCAGAAGCTTCTCAGCCCGGTCTTTGCTCCTGTTATTGCTTGAAACAATTCCAGGCCAGGTTTTGGGGTCTCTGGAGCCTCTTAAAAATAGCCTCGCTGCTGCTCTTCAAAAGTAGTGCATGTCTCCTGAGGGGGGGGAGGAGGGATAGTTCCCCTAACAGTATAAAGAGGACACCAAAAGCCACCATGCTCTGGCCGTGCCCACAGTGATCGCTGCCCACCTTTTGGGTGCCGGGCTCTCCCGTGAGTGAGTCCAGAGTCAGCATCAGCATGTGACTGGGGTCAGGAGGATCACGTGGCAGCCTGGTGCCCAGGCCCAGCAGCTCCAGCGAGTCCCACCTGAACTCAGGCCTTCTCTCTCACCTCGGTTCTCTGCCCTGCGAAGGTGGAGGAGACATGGCATAGGTCATGGGCATGAAACTTGTTGTGGGTTGTGTGGATCCATGTTGTGGGTCACTGGGAAACGTGATGGGCCACGTGACTGATACATGGTGGGGTATGTGAATGCCTGTTTTCTACATGCATAGATGCTGTTGGTCATGTGGGTGTATGTTATGCTTATGCTCATGTGCATGAACATACACACGTCTGGTGGTCTTGTGGATACCTGTGGGCCGTGTGCATGTATATTGATGGCTACATGGATACTTGAATACAGGATGTGGGTCATGCAGACACAAGTGGGCTGTGTGAATCCGTGTTGTAGCTCACGTGCACCCACGTTGTGAGTCACGTTGTGTACATATTATGCGTGGACCTCGTGCACACAAGCTGTGGGTCTTGTGGATGTGTCTCAGTGGGTTCTGGGCTTGGGGCTGATCAGTTTAGAGGCAGCAATGATGTGCATCTTGCCATATCTGGGAGTCACACCTCCAGGCAGGGGCAGGTCCCTACAGCAGAGGCTGAGGGAGCCACCCAGAGCAGGGGAGAGGCTGACCCACGTCTAGGCCAGGCCCCTTGGCACAAAGCTAGGGTGCCTTGGGGTCAGCGCTCCATAGGTGGCGTGTGGTCCTTGTAGCAAAGGTCTCTGGATGGTGCACACGGCTTGACCGAAAGGTGGGCCGGTCAAATCCACCGGCATCGGCGTGGAAGAAAGGCCTGGTGATCTGTTTCTGAAAGGTCCAGCCGCTGACGATCCCTGGAGCACATTCGGTCTTCTCCAAGAGGTGGACCACTTGAGGGCAGAGGGCAGGGCTGGCATTGCTGGGCAAAGCTTCCAGGGCCTGTGAAGCAGACAGGCTGTATGTGGCCGAACATCTGCCTCACCGTCTATTTCTAACCCCCCAGATGTTTATGCCTTTGTGGTGGGCACCAGGGACTGTTGGGGCGAATGGGCCCCACCTGGAGAAGAAGCAGACAACCTGCGCTGGACGGGTATGCAGAGAGGGCGCAGGACGCCGGTACCAGGGTGCATGTGGGGAGACCATGCAGGGCGTGTTTGTGGACCGCAGCAGGCCCCGGGCCCGTGCCAGGCACACAGCCGGCACCCGTAAACGCTCGTTAGCTGTCAGTGGCAGCAGGTGCGTGTCTGCATCCTGGTGGCTCGCCTCCCCCTGGCGCTGGGATCTCAGCACCTCCTTGGGCCTTTGGTCTGAGGGTGTGCCCTGTGCTCGACACCCCACGCTGGCCACTCGGAGCGGCTCCAGGTGCTCTTTCTGCTGCGGTGACCTTCCATGCATCGCCGATTCTGCTGGCCCTTGAGGACAGAGAGCCCCAAGTGGCATGATGGGGCGGGGTTGCTGGGACTGGACCTGCCTTGCTCTGCTCTGCAGGGTGTCCTGTGGGCAGATGTTTATTTGCAAAAGTGATAATCCACAGCCCTAAACGGGACCTTTAGAGGGGCGAGGCGGGGCTCTGGCCAGCGCAGGGCAGCTCCACGTCCCAGCTAATCATCCTTGAGCAGGGCAGCAGCTTCCAGGGGCGGGAGGTGGGGGTGGGGGTTCTGTTTACACCGCCATCTCAAGGCGGCAGCAGGTGGTTTCCTGGGTGGGTAGGCGGGCAGGGACACGCCTGTGCTCAGGTGGGGGTGGCGGTGTTGTGTTCAGTCACCAGGGAGACTGTCCTGGCCCGTCCACTCGGGCTGCTGAAAGGCCCATTCCAAGGTGTTTTCTTTCTGAGCGGCTCTGGTTCTTTGGGGGAAGAAGTTCAGAACTGGGCTGAAGAGCCCGGGGAGGTTGGGTTCCGATCCAACCCAGCCTGCGGTCTATTCCGGACCGAGTGAACTACCTCACCGGGTTTTGAGGCTGTAGGTGTTTCCCGAAGCAGACGTCCACCCCTTTTCCCCAGGGAGCGGCAGGTGGGTTCCCATTGCCCAGCTTCCTGGGTGGCAGCCGATTGCTTTAACCACTGTGCCACCAGGACTGCTCGAGTCCTGATAGATGGTAGATGATAGACGGATGTGTGTCTACATACATAGATAACAGAGATGGTAAGCAGACAGATAGACAGTAAGTAGATCAGAGGAGAGATAAAAAGCAGATGGATACATATACACATTCATACTTACATAGAGGGTAGGTAGATACATACGTGGTTAGATGGTAAGTAGATGGATGATAGATACATACATTCGTATATACGAAGATGGTAGGTAGATACACAGAACATAGACAAGGAATAGAGGATAGATAGATTGGTAGGTAGATAGATAGATGATAGATAACAAATCAAAACCAAACCCGTGGCACCTAAGCCTGCCCTGACTCGGCAACCCCGTGCGTTTCACAACGGAGCTGCCTCAGGGTTTTCTTTTTTTCTTTTATCGTTTTATTAGGGGCTCATACAACTCTTATCACAATCCATACATACATCAGTTGTGTAAAGCACATTTGTACATTCATTGCCCTCATCATTCTCAAGACATTTGCTCTCCACTTAAGCCCCTGGCATCAGGTCCTCATTTTTTCCTCTCCCTCCCTGCTTCCCCCTCCCTCATGAACCCTTGATAATTTATAAATTATTATTTTGTCATATCTTGCACTGTCCTACGTCTCCCTTCACCCACTTTTCTGCTGTCCGTCCCCCAGGGAGGAGGTTATATGTAGATCCTTGTAATCGGTTCCCCCTTTCCAACCCTTCACCCTCCCGGTATCGCCACTCGCACCACTGGTCCTGAAGGGATCATCCGTCCTGGATTCCCTGTGGTTCCAGTTCCTAACTGTACCAGTGTACATCCTCTGGTCTAGCCAGATTTGTAAGGTAGAATTGGGATCACAATAGTGGGTGGGGGGTGTAGTAAGCATTTAGGACGTAGAGGAAAGTTGTATATTTCATCGTTGCTACATCGCACCCTGTCTGGCTCGTCTCCTCCCCGAGACTCCTCTGCAAGGGGATGTCCAGTGGCCTACAAATGGGCTTTGGATCTCCACTCCGCATTCTCCCCATCATTCACAATGATACGATTTTTTGTTCTTTGATGCCGGATACCTGATCCCTTCGATACCTCGTGATCACACAGGCTGGTGTGCTTCTTCCATGTGGGCTTTGTTGCTTCTGCGCTAGATGGCCGCTTGTTTACCTTCAATCCTTTAAGACCCCAGACGCTATATCTTTTGATAGCCAGACACCACCAGCTTTCTTTGCCACACCTGCCCGTGCACCCATTTGTTCTCAGCGATTGTATCAGGGAGGTGAGCGCACAGTGATATGAATTTTTGTTCTTTGATGCCCGATAACTGATCCTGTGGGCACCTCATGATCACGCACTGCCTCAGGGTTTTCTGTGGCTGCGACCTTACAGCCCTAGTCCTGTGTTTGACCAGCTCCTGGGTGGATCCGAAGCATCCGCCTGTAGGTTAGTCCGGCCAGCACCCATGCCCCTGCCCCCGGGGTGCTGTCCAGTCGGTTTTGACCCCTCCTGGCCCTACAGACCGAGTCCAGCTGCCCCAGAAGCTCCCAAGGCTGTATCTTCACGGAAGCAGACAGCCTCATCTTGCTCCCGCAGAGCGACTGCTGGGTTTGAACCACGGACCTTCCCATGAATCGCCCCATGCTTAGCCCGCTGTGCCACCAGGGCTCCTTATTTGGGAGCCGCCCACATTCACTGCCATGTTGCCGATGCCGACTCACAGCAACCTTATAGGACCGCCCTGCGAGTTTCCTAGGCCTAAACTCTTGACGAGAGTAGAAAGCCCCATCTTTCTCCCATGGAGTGGTTGGTAGTTTCAAACTGCTAAACCTATGGTTGGCTGCCCCACGTGTACCCACACTGCCACCAAGCCACTGCAAACAGCCCCCAGTAGTCCGATGGGAGCTCGGGAGACTCATCACAGACATCTGACCTCCAGGATGGATGGGGAGAGAAATGCGTGCTGTTTGAAGTCCCTGCTTGTGCCCTGATTTGCCTTCGGGTCAACACTGGCTGGCAGGAGAATCATCTCACTGACTCTGCGCCCGTCCGCAGACCCGGTGCCACTCCCCTGGTGCTGCACGGAGGGAGTCACCAGTGACCCAGTCACCCAAACCCCTGCCGTGGAGTTGCTTCCGACTCAGAACGACCCTCTTCGGCAGAATAGAATCGCCCCTGTGGGTTTCCAACACTTAAATCTTTCCAGGGGCAGACAGCCTCGTCTTTCTCCTGCAGAGAGATTTGTGGGTTCGAACCCCTGGCCCTGTGGTGAGCAGCTCAATGTGTGTAACCCACCAGAGTTCCTGGATTTCATTCCGGCCCGGCCCCTTCTCAGTGGTGTCCTGGGGCAGGTTCCTGGCTCTTAGCCTCCGTCTCCTCCCCCATAGAACAGGTATGGTTGCCCCCACTGGGGTCCAGGCGCTTCTGCTCGGTGTGGTCAGCCAGGTGGGTGTTGGACAGGGGGAGGGGATTCAGTGCTTCCTAGCAACAGAGGAATGATGCTCCCTGAGAGACAGGAGGACCCCTAAGGGTGTGTGGCTTTCCCCCCACCCCACCCCCCCACCCCCGGCTGTGAGAGAGAGGATTGAAAGCGGGTTTTCCCGGAGCCGAGCTGGTGGCAACTTGAGCCATGATGTCCTCGTCGGCATCCCTGTTATTATCCCTCTGCCGGCGGTGGCGCAGTGGGTTATGTGTTGGTCCGCTCATGGCACGGTTGGCATTTTGAAACCACCGGCTGGAAGCCATCGCTTCCAGGATGGCAGCAGCACTCAAGCCACCACACGCGGGGGTACAACACTGACAGGTGCTGCAGCAGTGTGCACGTGCTACCTGCCGGAGCGGCTCTGTCCCCAGCAGGGGAGAGGATGCACTCGGCTTCTTGGGGGTGTTTCAACGACCCTTCAGCCCTCCCCCTGCCGCTCTCAGCGGGCTCGCCCTCGCTCTCCTGGGCTCCAGCTGCTTCCGTTTTGTTTCACTTGTTCAAACATCCCTCAGCCCCTTGGCCTTTGCATCTTCTGTTCCCTCTGCCTAGCATGCTGTTCCTGCTGCTGCAGCGAAAGGATCCCCAGGGGCCACAGGGGTGTGTGAGGCACTGCTAACCTCCAGGGGGTGCTTTGACCCCACCCGGCGGCTCTAAAAAAGAAACGTGGGGGATCTGTTCCTGCAGAACCCAGGAAGCCCTTTCAGTTCTGTGTAGTTGCAGAGCCGGCCGTCTGCAGTGAAGCCGGGCTGTTTGGTTTGGTGCTACGGGAAGGAGGTGTCTCCCTCTGAGGGAGTGACTTGCTGGATACACCTGGTGTCTGTCCTCAGCGCCCAGCACCCCAGCACCCCAGAGACGCAGGTGGGCAGGCCTAGGCAGGCCCAGAGCACCTGGCTCTGGCTTATACAAAGTCCACAGGACAGTGGGAGCTGACCACCCTTGGGCTGGCGGGGGGGAGGGACCATGCCGGAGACACCACCAGAGGGCTCTGGGTGTGGGGATGAGGAGGGAGGCTTCTAATACATTTGGGCCAATGCCCCTAAGATGGTCACTCCCTGGTGGGGGGCAACTTCACCACCCGAGTTGCCTCCCCTTCCTCTTTAGACTCTGAGGAGAGGGTGGGGGGCAGACCTCAGGCTGGGGGACTTGGAAGTGCCCCCGCATAGGCACAGGGAACCCCCTAAGGTGAGGTAGAGGGGGCACAGTGTGACAGCCCTGGGGTTGACCGGGAGGGCACTGAGCTTGGGGGCGTTTGCGTCTAAGGAGCCTTGTTCACTGACACGGAGTTCATTGTTCAGTGTTGGCAAGCAAGCCCACCTTCCTTCCCAGGCCTCCTCTCTCTCTCTCTCTCTCTCTCTCTCTCTCTCTCTCTCTCTCTCTCTCTCTCTCTCTCTCACACACACACACACACACACATACACACACACACACACACACGCACTTCCCCCCACTTCCCATCTAGCTTGTCACCTGGGCCCATCGAGGCAGTTCTTGTGAGTGCACCTTGCTCGAGGGAGCCGTGCCTTGCTAAACAAACAAGATGACCGTATGGTTTAAAGCAGGCTTGCCAGGGGATGTTTGAAGTTTAAAGGTGATCTCAGGGCAACAGGTGGGGGCTGAGGGAGCAGGGTCATGCTGGCTCAGTGGCTCCACAAAGTCTGGATTCCGTGACAGTATGGCCTTCTGTTCTGCATGGTCCTCCCTTTTGATCAGGGTTTTGCTATAGGCTCTTAGATGAAAACCTTCAGCGGTGAGAGCCGGGTACAAACCAAGTTCATCTGGTCTCCTTTGTCAAGGAAGCAATGAGGCACTCCTTCTGCTTCCTCTCCCTCTTCCTCTCTGGAATGTAGACGGAATCGGACTGCCAGGCCTTTCATGCTTACCACTGGGCGCAGTCAGATGGCTGACCTTGTGGCCAGGAGTGAGTGAGTGCACATTGTCTGCACTGTCCAGGGCCCTTGAGAGAGACCATGGCTCGGAACCCACGAGACAGCAGCTTCAGGCCGAGCTTCCCCAGAAACAAAACCAACCCACTGCTATCCAGTCCATTTGGACCCCTAGGCTCCCCCATACAACAGGGTGGAGGTATTTCACAGGGTTTCCAAGACTGCCCATCTTCATGGGAGCAGACAGCCTCATCTTTCTGGCAGTGCAGTGGCTGGTTTGAATCACAAGGTCTTCAGTTAGCTTCCTGACGCATACTCCACTGCCCCCGAGGCCCCCTGGAGCCCGCTGAGCCCTCAGTGGCCGGCAGGGAGACCCACTCTCTTTCGTGCCTGCTGTTCTCTGCCTGGAGGACGAGGAGTGGCCTTCACCAAGTCCCCTTCTTTGGGTGTTTGTCATCCTTGGGTGCTCAGACTCAAAGCATCAAGAAAAACAACAGGGCAAAGCACCGCCCAGTCCCGCACCACGATCTTCCTCTGTTTGAGCCCAGTGCTGCACCCGCTGTGTCAATGCATCTCCTTGCGGGCCTCCGCTTTGGGATGATCTTCTTCCTTCTCCAAGGACTCCCCCTCCTGACAGCCGGTCCAAAATAACGTGAGACGCAGTCTCCACCCCTGCTTCTAAGGACCCTTCTGGCTGTCCTTCACCCAAGGCAGACGGGTTCATTCTTCCGGCAGTCCATGCGTCTTCAGGATTCTTCGTCAACCCCACAGTGTAATGGCAACAATTCTTCCCCGGTCTTCCTCGGTCATGCACACGGAGTGATTGAAAATATCTTGACTTTGATCAGGTACACCCTAGTACCCATGTTTACTCTTTCACACTTTTAAGAGAACTTTTGCAGTAGATTTCCCTAATACAGTGTGTCCTTTGACATAGCAGTATGTTCCTGTTCAGCAAGATGCACATAATCACACCAGGAAGGAGGCCTTATAGAGCCCGGCCCCTGTGTGTGTCCCGGGTCCCCTGTGTGCTGTGTGTGACGCAGAAGGGTGCGGGGAGAGACTAGACAAACCGTCTCAGTCTGACGTGACAGCTGTGGGAAGGTTTTTTAAATTGGATTATGGACAATATCAGATGTGCACAAGGAGAGCAGACAGTACAAAGGGCATCCTCAGCTCCTGAATTCTCCGCTCCCGGGAACCTGGTCCTGATGACTCATTGCCCTGCATTCTCTCACCTCACTGCCTGGGCCTGCTTTCCAAGAAATTCCAGCATTGTACCAGTTGACCCATAAATAGCTCAGAATGTGGCTTTAAAAAAAGATAAAGACGCTTTTAAAAGGACGACCGGAATACAGGGATCACACCTGAAACATTGAACCTTAAAGCCTTTATTCTGCCAACTAGCCCGAGAAGAAGGTTCTGGCATTTGAAGGGCCAACTCCCTTCCTGGTGGGCTTTTCCCTCCTTCCATCAGAGATCTGGTGGTCCCACATGGATCTGCTGTGCTGGATTGGGAGGTCAGGTCTGGGATCCAGGGGAAAGTGTGCCGTGGTGGATTAGGGATGTCTGCCATGCCGTGGGCGGAGGGCACTGCCTGTACCTGTAGGCTCTTATCTCAGAGATGTTCTCTGCCTTCTCGGTCAATCCCCACACCCTTGATGGCTTTTCACCTCCACCCTCCTTCCCAGCCCAGGTCTCTCTCTCTCTATTTAATACCCTGCTCAGTCACAATCAGTGTTCTCTTCTATCATACTTTTGGGGTGTTTGTGTGTGTTCATTTGTTTTATTACTACCCTTATCAGGGCCTGCCTTTTGGCTCTGGTTCTTTTCGGTGCTTTGGGAAGGGAGGGCGTGGCTCCCAATTGAGCCAGCGTCTGCGGAGCAGGGTCGAAGCTGTATTGAGTCTCTGGAGGACTGGGCAGGTTCTGATGGATGCAGGCTCCTGCACATCCCTTTAAGCTGTCAGCCTTCTCTTCCTGAAAAGAATTTGGCAAATGAAGGCATGGTTCTGATGGCGTGAGTCTGCTGGGGCAGGGTGTGTGTAGAGTTTAATTTTTTATCATGTTCAAAACTGAAGTCCAAATGGTATGGCAGTATGCCAGGACCTGGCCTGCAGCCCCAAGACAGGGTCCACCCTGCCTCTGCTCTGTTGACCACCTACCAGAGCCCCTACCACTCAGTTTCCCCCTGGGAGGGGAACTCACCAGGAGTTGAACTGCACCCACTCCTGCATCGGAGGAATCGACACTCCCTGAAGCCGGGGCTTCGAAGGAGGTGGACGCTGACCGTCTATGGAACACAGCACTGCTCAGCCTATCAGGGCCCTGTCCTCCTCCTGGATGGCTCAGCTGCCCCTGGGCAGGAGTAATTCAGAAGCTTCTAGCAGTGGTTCTCAACCCTCCTAATGTCGTGACCCTTTAGTACAGTTCTTCGTGTTGTGGTGACCCCCAACCATAAAATTATTTTCATTGCTACTTCATAACTGTCATTTTGTTATTGTTATGAATCGGGCAACCCCTCTGAAAGGTCATTAGACCCCCCAAAGGGGTCGCGACCCACAGGTTGAGACCCTCTGTTCTACAGAGATACGAATTCAGGGCCCTCTCCTGAGTGTGCCTCCAGTGCTGTTCTTTAAAAAGAATTATGACTTGGCCACCTCCCAGTTCAAGAGCTTCTCATGGCTCCTGAGAAGTCTAAATCTGACTGCTAAAAAAAATTGTTTTTCAAAGTTCAAGATCTGGTATTTGCCTTCTGCCCCCTCCTCTGCTCCTGGGAAACCCAGTTGGTCATGCTTGCTACCATCTCCTGTGCCCTAGACATTCTCTTTCCTGCGCCCTGGAGAACTCCTATTCACCCTGCCAAACCCAGTTCATAATGTGCAGCCAGTGCCCTGAAGAACATTCCTGACAGCAGCTGGGCCAGGGTCACACCAAATCCAGCGGGCGTGCCCCACAGCGGTTGAACGTGAGACCAGTCTCAGGTGAACGGGCACTCGCCCCAGCCATCCTGCGTCTCCTCCTGTCTCTGGAGCAGCGGCCCATGTTCGTGCCCTCCTGAAGGGTCACCCCATGTTGGAAGTCAGAATTTCCCTGTGAGCATGGAAAAATGACAGCCGGAGTTGGAATCGGATGGGATGGCTTCCCTACAATCGTCCACGTGTAACTCAGCGGTGCAGACAGCTGCTCCAGGGCTAGTTCTCCCCGGCCCTGTCAATGCAGTGCAGTGAGCTTGGTTTGGGTTGGTCTGTGTGGAACCTGAGCCACCCCACTCTGTGCATGGAGCGTTGCCCTGGCCTTCAGAGAGCTCCAGTAGCCAGTGAGCTCACTCTCCTAAAATACCTGTGTGTCCTGGCGGCGCCCAGCACGGGGCCTGCACATAGTAGGTACGCAGGAGGGACTTGTGGACTGTGGGGTGCATTTCTGCTTCCAGTTATACCCCGGTCTTCTGGGTCGTCCCCTCCACTCCATTCTGCTTCGAGGCCCTATTGAAGTTTGGGGGTCTATCTGTTCTAGCAGCTAGCGTTGTTTCTAATACCGGAATTGCCTTAAGACCACCGGCCGGCTGGTAATGAGGCGGAAATGGGAGGACCTAGCATGGGGAGATGGAATCCACTGCACGAGGGCTTCCGACCCTTGGGAGTGAAAAGGGTGGGTGGCTGTGAGCAGCCGTGCAGTAGATTCTGACTCAAAGCGATCGATAAGGGGGGGCGGGGGGGCGGTATGTGGGACCCCACTGTTGCCACCACTCTGTCTGCCCAGCTCCTGCAGGGCCTTCCTCTTCCATTGGCCCTCTAATCTCCCAAACACGAGGACTGGCCCCTCCTGAGGACATGTCCAAAGCATGGGAGCCGCCGTCCGCCGTCCTGGCCTCTAAGGAGTGTCTGCCAGTGCTTCCCCCAGGTGGGTGAGATCATTCTTCCGGTGACCCAGTGCTGCTGGCCCACACCGCACTCGAACCCGCGGTGCTGCTTCCGTCTCCCTTGAGCGGGGTCCGGATTTCACATGCCTAAGAGGCGAATGAGTGTGCCGTGGGGTGGGCCAGGCGCGGCTCCATCCTCAGGGTGGCATCCTGCTCTTTAACTCTAGCCCTCAAGGTCTTGTGCGGCACGTGTTTGTCCGGTTCAGCGTGTCGGGGAATGCTTTTTAATAGCCTAAGCGGGTACGTCAGAGAAGTCTTGCACCTGGTTCATGCATGTTGTTGTCAACGGGTGCCGTTCAAGCCGTTCCAACACAGAGGGGCCCCGCGGGCAACTGCTCACGGGACTAGGAAACCCAGTCTCTCTCCCCATGGCTGGTGGTTTCGCACTGCTGACCTTGAGGCTCGCAGCCCAAGGAGGAGCCACTATGCCTTGAAAGGTCATGGCCTTGCCGACCCAAAGGAGCAGGTCTGCTCTCCACACACAGGGCGTCTGTGATTTGGCATCACCTGGCTGGCGGCAGGTTTGCCTGTGGGCTGGTATCACCAGAGGGGACATGTGTCCATTCAACCAAACAGGGGGCTTCCATCCTGCCCCATTCTGGACTCAGGCTGCAGATGGGAGGGGGCTTCTGGGCCAGGGTCTGGTCCGCGTATCTGGGGTCACTGGTGGACATGCCCAGGGGCCTGTGAGGCCAGGCAGCACTCCCTCATCGGGGTAGGGGGAGGCTTCTGTTGTGAGGCTGTTGCTATAGAGATCGTGTGATGGACTGTGTCTCCCAACGCAAACCCGTCAAGCCCACGTCTTCTGGAGACTGTCGCGGGGAGCCCCCCGCCCCTCCTGAGCCACTTCCTGCTGTCTTTGCCTCTCCTGCTCATTGCAGGGAAGGTGCAGCAGGGGTGTGCCTGGCCATGCCTGCGGAGTACACCAGCTGCTCAGAGTGGACCTTCCCCCAACCCCCACCCCGCACCCTGTTCCGTGCTGTAGAAAGTCCCCAGTGCTGTGAAGCCAGTGTGCCCCCACACACACCGTCACATGATCAGCAGCACATGCGCTCCGTGTTCACACGCACGTGCACACACTCGGACTTGTGCACACAGACGCGTAAGCTCAGAGACGGAACCAGCCCGGGCAGATGGTCAGAGCTGCATCCCTGTGCCCGTCCAGCCCAGCCCAGCCGGTGAAACATCTGCAGACTGCTGCAGATCCCACGGCCCAAGCCCACCCTTTCGAGACGGTGTCGGGGCTTCAGGACAGAAGGACACAGAAGGAGGTGGAGCCGGCTGGGTTCTGAGGACTTACACCAGACCCGGGGGCAGTGTGGCGGGGCCCCTGGCCTCCTAGAGAGAGGGAGACTGTCTGAAGCGCCCCTTAAAACTCTCTGCCTTCCCGTCCATTCTGACTCACAGCGACCCTCTAGGACAGGGTAGAGCCGCCCCCAAGGGTTTCTGAGACTGTCACTCTCGTGGGGGGGGGGTGCAGTGGGTGTAAAAAGGCCCGTCCCTCTCCCACCGAGAAGCAGTGAGGCCTTGGGGTGGTTGAGTGTCAGCACTCCTCCTGAGCAGCCGTGAGGTTCTGCGGTCAGACCCGGAACCGAACTCTACCGTGGAGTCAGTCCCCGCGGGCGTGGGCATAGCGACCCTGTCCTGTCCTTTGCAGGAGATTGGTTTTGCCTGATGAAGGGTTCTCCTTGCCTCAAAGGGACATCCTGAGTCCCCGAGTGGCACCACGAAGCGTTCACCCACTGACGGGAAGGTTGGCGGTTCAAACCCACCCCAAGATGTCCTGAAAGGAAGCCCCAAGGTCGTGTCCTTGAAAGCCCAGCACGCCTTCAGGAAAAGAATGCAAACCAGACTGCCTTCAAGTCAATTCCAGCTCACAGTGGTTCTGTCTCAGCAGCGGAGCGGACCTGCCTCTGGGGGTTCCGGGCCGTGACTCTGCACAGGAGCAGACGTCTCACCCTTCTCCCTTCGAGCAGCACGTGGCTCGAACTGCTGACCTCAGGTCTCTCACCAGAGTAAAATAAAAACCCAAAGACCTCACTGTCACGTGGATTCCAACTCATCGTGACTCGACAGGGCAGCATAGGACTCCCTTCGTGTGTCTCAGACTGTGCGGGAGCAGAGAGCCTCCTCTTTCTCCCATGGGACGGCTGGTGGATCCCAACGGCCGACCCTGATGGTGCGCAGCCCGATGCCTAGCCGCCGAGTCACCAGAGCTGCTCTCCTCGGGAGGCCATGATGCGATCTTCATCTTCACCAGCACCCTGCTTCCGATGTGCCTGGTCCTTTTCTCTAACGAGTCCTCCTCCCCCAGGCATGTGCCGTGATGGAAGAGGCCAGGGCGTGGCCAGCTGCCCCTCCATCTCCAAGGCAGTGCCTTCAAAGAGGCCTTGCTCAGCGTCGCCGGTCCTTGGAGCCCCTGCCGGCCTCGGACGGCTGGTCCCGGCGGAAGGAGATCATTGACAAGTCCGCAGGAGGTTGTTTGGTGGCCCGGCCTTTGCTTGGACTGGACATCTGACGGCTGCGAACGCCACGTGACAGTCCCCTGGCTGATCTGCCTGTAGTAGATGCTTCTTCGGATCTGCTCGTGCTGGGTTTGCCCTCTGGTGACGGAGAGGCATGTATGCTGTTTGCCTTTGGTAGAGCAGGAGGCCTGGTGGTGTAAGGTCAGTAGTTGGAACCCACCAGGCACTTCCCGGGGGAAAGAGGAGGCTGCCTGCTCCCGTAAAGGTTTACAGCCTCCGAGACCACACGGGCAGTTCTGCGCTGCCCTATAGGGTTGCTGTGAGTCAGAATTGACTCGATGGCCATGGGGTTTTGTTTATTGGGGGGGGGGGG